>NC_053396.1:228720569-229033011 GCF_905171765.1 Bufo bufo
TCTCCTGATAATGGGGGGCTTCTGTCGGGGTCTCCCCGTACATACATTGCAGTCTCTCCAGGCTATGATTAGAATATGATTAGTGAGAAATAAGTTATTTAATGGGCTGCATGTCCTACCACAAGAGGACACAGTTTTAAATTAGAGGGGCAAAGGGTTAACAGTAATATCAGGAAGTATTCCTTTACTGAGAGAGTAGTGGATGCATGGAATAGCCTTCCTGCAGAAGTGGTAGCTGCAAATACAGTGAAGGAGGTTAAGCATGCATGGGATAGGCATAAGGCCATCCTTCATATAAGATAGGGCCGGGGGCTATCCATAGTATTCAGTATATTGGGCAGACTAGATGGGCCACATGGTTCTTATCTGCCGACACATTCTATGTAGTGGCCGCTGATCTCCGCGCCGCCGCTCGTTTCTGTGACATCTGATCACCTATTACAGAAATTATCTAAAATGTGACAATTCCATTAAGATTGCGGATATTTCCGGGGCGTCCGGAGGAACCTGATGGCTGATATGTCAGGGTGAGATGTGACGTCTCCCATTACAGGTATTGATTTCATTTCATCTTCTGCGGATCCTCGGGGGGTGTTTCCATTTATCTAGATAATCCAGATACTGTAATATGTCTGTGTGCTTCGCTCTGTGGCGTGGATTCCAGCAGGGAATTGGTTAATGCATTTTTAAATAAAGCTTTACTTTGGTAATCTGTCGGCTGCTCGGCCGGTGTCATTGATCTATGATTTATGTGATTTTCGCTGCGGCGGCTGCGCTGGTTTCTCTCCGAGACGCTGCCTTGAATGCCAATGAGAAGATGAAATCTCCTGAGCAGCTGCGCGAGGTTTCCAGGCAGGACGCCGCCGCTGCTGCGCTCGCCCATTGTTCATCCGCAGAGGAGCTGAGAATGAACCTTCCTGACGCAGTCACACAGAAAAACATCTCACTGTCACCGTTTACTCCGGTTTTCCCGACAGTGCAGCGCAGAAGGGGTTAACCCCCTGCACGCCACATTTTACCGGACAATCGGCCGTGATATTGACATTGTGTTGGCAAATCGGTTGCGTTTTCCATCTGTAAAAATCTGGTAGAAATCCAAACTGAAGAGTGAGACGGTGGCATATGGCGGCGAACAGAATGGTGCCATATTGTGGGACCTCTTATCTATGTGGTAGACCCCCCCCCCCCCCGGCTTACCATAAAACACTCGGGGCCGACACCTGGGGCGCTCTCAGAGATAAACAGGAACACAAACGGTGCCGCGGAGCACGCAGCCTCCGGTAATCCGCCAAATCTTTTTAGTCTTGTTGATAACACGGCCTCAGATGGTTTGAATCTGGAAGCGATGAATGGCGGCCGCGCCCCGGGGAATCGACCTTGGAGAGGACGTGACAATTCTCCAGAGAATCTCCGGATTTACAAGGATTGTTCTGCTGCAAGATGAATATTCATGGATCAGAGCGCCGCGCCCTTTACAACGGACGCACAAGGAACCGCTGACACGCTGCGACACCGCACACAACAGACATGGCGGCACTTCTAATGATCGGGGGCTGCTACATATCTGCAGACAACAAATGTGAGAAGCGAGAGACCAGGTGTGGAGCCCACCGTCAACATGGCACCCAGCACTACAGACATGGCACCCAGTACTACTGACATGGAACCCAGCACTACAGACATGGCACCCAGTACTACTGACATGGAACCCAGCACTACAGACATGGCACCCAGTACTACAGACATGGAACCCAGCACTACAGACATGGCACCCAGTACTACAGACATGACCCCCAGTACTACTGACATGGCCCCCAGTACTACAGACATGGCCCCCAGCACTACAGACATGGCACCCAGTACTACAGACATGGAACCCAGCACTACAGACATGATGCCCAGTACCACAGAAATGGCCCCCAGTACTACAGACATGGCCCCCAGTACTACAGACATGGAACCCAGCACTACTGACATGGCCCCCAGTACTACAGACATGGCCCCCAGTACTACAGACATGATGCCCAATACCACAGACATGGCACCCAGTACTACAGACATGGCACCCAGTACCACAGACATGGAACCCAGCACTACTGACATGGCCCCCAGTACTACAGACATGGCACCCAGCACTACTGACATGGCCCCCAGTACTACAGACATGGCCCCCAGTACTACAGACATGATGCCCAGTACCACAGACATGGCACCCAGTACTACAGACATGGCACCCAGTACTACAGACATGGCCCCCAGTACTACAGACATGGAACCCAGCACTACTGACATGGCACCCAGTACTACAGACATGGCACCCAGCACTACTGACATGGCCCCCAGTACTACAGACATGGCCCCCAGTACTACAGACATGATGCCCAGTACCACAGACATGATGCCCAGTACTACAGACATGATGCCCAGTACCACAGACATGGCCCCCAGTACTACTGACATGGAACCCAGCACTACTGACATGGCCCCCAGTACTACAGACATGGCACCCAGTACTACAGACATGGAACCCAGCACTACAGACATGATGCCCAGTACTACAGACATGATGCCCAGTACCACAGACATGGCCCCCAGTACTACTGACATGGAACCCAGCACTACAGACATGACCCCCAGTACTACAGACATGGAACCCAGCACTACAGACATGACCCCCAGTACTACTGACATGGAACCCAGCACTACAGACATGGCCCCCAGTACTACAGACATGACCCCCAGTACTACAGACATGGCACCCAGCACTACTGACATGGAACCCAGCACTACTGACATGGCCCCAGTACTACAGACATGGCCCCCAGTACTACAGACATGGCACCCAGTACTACAGACATGGCCCCCAGTACTACAGACATGGCCCCCAGTACTACAGACATGGCCCCCAGTACTACAGACATGGCACCCAGCACTACAGACATGGCGGCACTTCTAATGATCGGGGGCTGCTACATATCTGCAGACAACAAATGTGAGAAGCGAGAGACCAGGTGTGGAGCCCACCGTCAACATGGAACCCAGCACTACAGACATGGCACCCAGCACTACAGACATGGCCCCCAGCACTACTGACATGGCAACCAGCACTACAGACATGGAACCCAGCACAACAGACATGGAACCCAGCACTACAGACATGATGCCCAGTACTACAGACATGGCACCCAGTACTACAGACATGGCCCCCAGTACTACAGACATGGCACCCAGTACTACTGACATGGAACCCAGCACTACAGACATGGCACCCAGTACTACAGACATGGAACCCAGCACTACAGACATGATGCCCAGTACTACAGACATGGCACCCAGTACTACTGACATGGAACCCAGTACTACAGACATGGCCCCCAGTACTACAGACATGGAACCCAGCACTACAGACATGGAACCCAGTACTACAGACATGGCCCCCAGTACTACAGACATGGCCCCCAGTACTACAGACATGATGCCCAGTACCACAGACATGGCCCCCAGTACTACAGACATGGCCCCCAGTACCACAGACATGGCCCCCAGTACTACAGACATGGCCCCCAGTACTATAGACATGGAACCCAGTACTACAGACATGATGCCCAGTACCACAGACATGGCACCCAGTACTACAGACATGGCCCCCAGTACTACAGACATGGCCCCCAGCACTACAGACATGGCCCCCAGTACCACAGACATGGAACCCAGTACTACAGACATGATGCCCAGTACCACAGACATGGCACCCAGTACTACAGACATGGCCCCCAGTACTACAGACATGGCCCCCAGCACTACAGACATGGCCCCCAGCACTACAGACATGGCCCCCAGTACTACAGACATGATGCCCAGTACTACTGATATGGCCCCCAGTACTACAGACATGGCCCCCAGTACTACTGACATGATGCCCAGTACCACAGACATGGCACCCAGTACTACAGACATGATGCCCAGTACTACTGATATGGCCCCCAGTACTACAGACATGGCCCCCAGTACTACTGACATGGCCCCCAGTACCACAGACATGGAACCCAGCACTACAGACATGGCCCCCAGTACCACAGACATGGAACCCAGTACTACAGACATGATGCCCAGTACCACAGACATGGCCCCCAGTACTACAGACATGGCCCCCAGTACTACTGACATGGAACCCAGCACTACAGACATGGCCCCCAGTACCACAGACATGGAACCCAGCACTACAGACATGATGCCCAGTACTACAGACATGGCACCCAGTACTACTGACATGGAACCCAGTACTACAGACATGATGCCCAGCACTACAGACATGGCACCCAGCACTACAGACATGGCACCCAGTACTACAGACATGGCGCCCAGCACTACAGACATGACGCCCAGTACTACAGACATGGCACCCAGTACTATTGACATGGAACCCAGTACTACAGACATGGCACCCAGCACTACAGACATGGCACTCAGTACTACAGACATGGCCCCCAGTACTACAGACATGGCACCCAGCACTACAGACATGGCCCCCAGTACCACAGACATGGAACCCAGCACTACAGACATGGCCCCCAGCACTACAGACATGGCCCCCAGTGCTACAGACATGGCCCCCAGTACTACAGACATGGCCCCCAGTACTACAGACATGGCACCCAGTACTACAGACATGGCCCCCAGTACTACAGACATGGCAACCAGCACTACAGACATGGCCCCCAGTACTACAGACATGGCCCCCAGTACTACAGACATGGCAACCAGCACTACAGACATGGCCCCCAGCACTACACCCAGCACTACAGACATGGCAACCAGCACTACAGACATGGCCCCCAGTACTACAGACATGGCACCCAGCACTACTGACATGGCCCCCAGTACTACTGACATGGCCCCCAGTACTACAGACATGGCCCCCAGTACTACAGACATGGCCCCCAGTACTACAGACATGATGCCCAGTACCACAGACATGGCACCCAGTACTACAGACATGGCACCCAGTACTACAGACATGGCCCCCAGTACTACAGACATGGAACCCAGCACTACTGACATGGCACCCAGTACTACAGACATGGCACCCAGCACTACTGACATGGCCCCCAGTACTACAGACATGGCCCCCAGTACTACAGACATGATGCCCAGTACCACAGACATGGCACCCAGTACTACAGACATGGCACCCAGTACTACAGACATGGCCCCCAGTACTACAGACATGGAACCCAGCACTACTGACATGGCACCCAGTACTACAGACATGGCCCCCAGTACTACAGACATGATGCCCAGTACCACAGACATGGCACCCAGTACTACAGACATGGCACCCAGTACCACAGACATGATGCCCAGTACTACAGACATGATGCCCAGTACCACAGACATGGCCCCCAGTACTACTGACATGGCACCCAGTACTACAGACATGGCCCCCAGTACTACAGACATGGCCCCCAGCACTACAGACATGGCCCCCAGCACTACAGACAAGGCACCCAGCACTACAGACATGGCCCCCAGTACTACAGACATGGCACCCAGTACTACAGACATGGCACCCAGCACCACAGACATGGCCCCCAGTACTACAGACATGGAACCCAGCACTACTGACATGGCCCCCAGTACTACAGACATGGCACCCAGTACTACAGACATGGAACCCAGCACTACAGACATGATGCCCAGTACTACAGACATGATGCCCAGTACCACAGACATGATGCCCAGTACTACAGACATGATGCCCAGTACCACAGACATGGCCCCCAGTACTACTGACATGGAACCCAGCACTACTGACATGGCCCCCAGTACTACAGACATGGCACCCAGTACTACAGACATGGAACCCAGCACTACAGACATGATGCCCAGTACTACAGACATGATGCCCAGTACCACAGACATGGCCCCCAGTACTACTGACATGGAACCCAGCACTACAGACATGACCCCCAGTACTACAGACATGGAACCCAGCACTACAGACATGACCCCCAGTACTACAGACATGACCCCCAGTACTACAGACATGGCACCCAGCACTACTGACATGGAACCCAGCACTACTGACATGGCCCCAGTACTACAGACATGGCCCCCAGTACTACAGACATGGCACCCAGTACTACAGACATGGCCCCCAGTACTACAGACATGGCCCCCAGTACTACAGACATGGCCCCCAGTACTACAGACATGGCACCCAGCACTACAGACATGGCGGCACTTCTAATGATCGGGGGCTGCTACATATCTGCAGACAACAAATGTGAGAAGCGAGAGACCAGGTGTGGAGCCCACCGTCAACATGGCACCCAGCACTACAGACATGGCCCCCAGCACTACTGACATGGCACCCAGCACTACTGACATGGCCCCCAGTACTACAGACATGGAACCCAGCACTACAGACATGGAACCCAGCACTACAGACATGATGCCCAGTACTACAGACATGGCACCCAGTACTACAGACATGGCCCCCAGTACTACAGACATGGCACCCAGTACTACTGACATGGAACCCAGCACTACAGACATGGCACCCAGTACTACAGACATGGAACCCAGCACTACAGACATGATGCCCAGTACTACAGACATGGCACCCAGTACTACTGACATGGAACCCAGTACTACAGACATGGCCCCCAGTACTACAGACATGGAACCCAGTACCACAGACATGGAACCCAGTACTACAGACATGGCCCCCAGTACTACAGACATGGCCCCCAGTACTACAGACATGATGCCCAGTACCACAGACATGGCCCCCAGTACTACAGACATGGCCCCCAGTACCACAGACATGGAACCCAGTACTACAGACATGATGCCCAGTACCACAGACATGGCACCCAGTACTACAGACATGGCCCCCAGTACTACAGACATGGCCCCCAGCACTACAGACATGGCCCCCAGCACTACAGACATGGCCCCCAGCACTACAGACATGGCCCCCAGTACTACAGACATGATGCCCAGTACTACTGATATGGCCCCCAGTACTACAGACATGGCCCCCAGTACTACTGACATGATGCCCAGTACCACAGACATGGCACCCAGTACTACAGACATGATGCCCAGTACTACTGATATGGCCCCCAGTACTACAGACATGGCCCCCAGTACTACTGACATGATGCCCAGTACCACAGACATGGCACCCAGTACTACAGACATGATGCCCAGTACTACTGATATGGCCCCCAGTACTACAGACATGGCCCCCAGTACTACTGACATGGCCCCCAGTACCACAGACATGGAACCCAGCACTACAGACATGGCCCCCAGTACCACAGACATGGAACCCAGTACTACAGACATGATGCCCAGTACCACAGACATGGCCCCCAGTACTACAGACATGGCCCCCAGTACTACTGACATGGAACCCAGCACTACAGACATGGCCCCCAGTACCACAGACATGGAACCCAGCACTACAGACATGATGCCCAGTACTACAGACATGGCACCCAGTACTACTGACATGGAACCCAGTACTACAGACATGATGCCCAGCACTACAGACATGGCACCCAGCACTACAGACATGGCACCCAGTACTACAGACATGGCGCCCAGCACTACAGACATGACGCCCAGTACTACAGACATGGCACCCAGTACTATTGACATGGAACCCAGTACTACAGACATGGCACCCAGCACTACAGACATGGCACCCAGTACTACAGACATGGCCCCCAGTACTACAGACATGGCACCCAGCACTACAGACATGGCCCCCAGTACCACAGACATGGAACCCAGCACTACAGACATGGCCCCCAGCACTACAGACATGGCCCCCAGTGCTACAGACATGGCCCCCAGTACTACAGACATGGCCCCCAGTACTACAGACATGGCACCCAGTACTACAGACATGGCCCCCAGTACTACAGACATGGCAACCAGCACTACAGACATGGCCCCCAGTACTACAGACATGGCCCCCAGTACTACAGACATGGCAACCAGCACTACAGACATGGCCCCCAGAACTACACCCAGCACTACAGACATGGCAACCAGCACTACAGACATGGCCCCCAGTACTACAGACATGGCACCCAGCACTACTGACATGGCCCCCAGTACTACAGACATGGCCCCCAGTACTACAGACATGGCACCCAGTACTACAGACATGGAACCCAGCACTACAGACATGGCCCCCAGTACTACAGACATGGCACCCAGCACTACTGACATGGCCCCCAGTACCACAGACATGGAACCCAGCACTACAGACATGGCCCCCAGTACTACAGACATGGCCCCCAGTACTACAGACATGGCACCCAGCACTACAGACATGGCGGCACTTCTAATGATCGGGGGCTGCTACATATCTGCAGACAACAAATGTGAGAAGCGAGAGACCAGGTGTGGAGCCCACCGTCAACATGGAACCCAGCACTACAGACATGGCACCCAGCACTACTGACATGGCCCCCAGTACTACAGACATGGAACCCAGCACTACAGACATGGAACCCAGCACTACAGACATGATGCCCAGTACTACAGACATGGCACCCAGTACTACTGACATGGAACCCAGTACTACAGACATGGCCCCCAGTACTACAGACATGGCACCCAGTACTACTGACATGGAACCCAGCACTACAGACATGGCACCCAGTACTACAGACATGGAACCCAGCACTACAGACATGATGCCCAGTACTACAGACATGGCACCCAGTACTACAGACATGGCCCCCAGTACTACAGACATGGCACCCAGTACTACTGACATGGAACCCAGCACTACAGACATGGCACCCAGTACTACAGACATGGAACCCAGCACTACAGACATGATGCCCAGTACTACAGACATGGCACCCAGTACTACTGACATGGAACCCAGTACTACAGACATGGCCCCCAGTACTACTGACATGGCACCCAGTACCACAGACATGGAACCCAGCACTACAGACATGGCCCCCAGTACTACAGACATGGCACCCAGCACTACTGACATGGAACCCAGCACTACAGACATGGCACCCAGTACTACAGACATGGAACCCAGCACTACAGACATGATGCCCAGTACTACAGACATGGCACCCAGTACTACTGACATGGAACCCAGTACTACAGACATGGCCCCCAGTACTACAGACATGGCCCCCAGTACCACAGACATGGAACCCAGCACTACAGACATGGCCCCCAGTACCACAGACATGGAACCCAGTACTACAGACATGGCCCCCAGTACTACAGACATGGCCCCCAGTACTACAGACATGATGCCCAGTACCACAGACATGGCCCCCAGTACTACAGACATGGCCCCCAGTACTACAGACATGGCCCCCAGTACCACAGACATGGCCCCCAGTACCACAGACATGGCACCCAGCACTACTGACATGGCACCCAGCACTACTGACATGGCACCCAGTACCACAGACATGGCCCCCAGTACTACAGACATGGCACCCAGTACCACAGACATGGAACCCAGCACTACAGACATGGCCCCCAGTACTACAGACATGGCACCCAGCACTACTGACATGGAACCCAGCACTACAGACATGGCACCCAGTACTACAGACATGGAACCCAGCACTACAGACATGATGCCCAGTACTACAGACATGGCACCCAGTACTACTGACATGGAACCCAGTACTACAGACATGGCCCCCAGTACTACAGACATGGCCCCCAGTACCACAGACATGGAACCCAGCACTACAGACATGGCCCCCAGTACCACAGACATGGAACCCAGTACTACAGACATGGCCCCCAGTACTACAGACATGGCCCCCAGTACTACAGACATGATGCCCAGTACCACAGACATGGCCCCCAGTACTACAGACATGGCCCCCAGTACTACAGACATGGCCCCCAGTACCACAGACATGGCCCCCAGTACTACAGACATGGCCCCCAGTACTACAGACATGGCCCCCAGTACCACAGACATGGAACCCAGTACTACAGACATGATGCCCAGTACCACAGACATGGCACCCAGTACTACAGACATGGCCCCCAGTACTACAGACATGGCCCCCAGCACTACAGACATGGCCCCCAGCACTACAGACATGGCCCCCAGTACTACAGACATGATGCCCAGTACTACTGATATGGCCCCCAGTACTACAGACATGGCCCCCAGTACTACTGACATGATGCCCAGTACCACAGACATGGCACCCAGCACTACAGACATGGCCCCCAGTACCACAGACATGGAACCCAGCACTACAGACATGGCCCTCAGTACCACAGACATGGAACCCAGCACTACAGACATGATGCCCAGTACTACAGACATGGCGCCCAGCACTACAGACATGACGCCCAGTACTACAGACATGGCACCCAGTACTATTGACATGGAACCCAGTACTACAGACATGGCACCCAGCACTACAGACATGGCACCCAGTACTACAGACATGGCGCCCAGCACTACAGACATGACGCCCAGTACTACAGACATGGCGCCCAGCACTACAGACATGACGCCCAGTACTACAGACATGGCACCCAGCACTACTGACATGGCCCCCAGTACTACAGACATGGCCCCCAGTACTACAGACATGGCACCCAGTACCACAGACATGGAACCCAGCACTACAGACATGGCCCCCAGTACTACAGACATGGCCCCCAGTACTACAGACATGGCCCCCAGTACCACAGACATGGAACCCAGCACTACAGACATGGCCCCCAGCACTACAGACATGGCCCCCAGTGCTACAGACATGGCCCCCAGTACTACAGACATGGCCCCCAGTACTACAGACATGGCACCCAGTACTACAGACATGGCCCCCAGTACTACAGACATGGCCCCCAGTACTACAGACATGGCCCCCAGTACTACAGACATGATGCCCAGTACTACTGATATGGCCCCCAGTACTACAGACATGGCCCCCAGTACTACTGACATGGCCCCCAGTACCACAGACATGGAACCCAGCACTACAGACATGGCCCCCAGTACCACAGACATGGAACCCAGTACTACAGACATGATGCCCAGTACCACAGACATGGCCCCCAGTACTACAGACATGGCCCCCAGTACTACTGACATGGAACCCAGCACTACAGACATGGCCCCCAGTACCACAGACATGGAACCCAGCACTACAGACATGATGCCCAGTACTACAGACATGGCACCCAGTACTACTGACATGGAACCCAGTACTACAGACATGATGCCCAGCACTACAGACATGGCACCCAGCACTACAGACATGGCACCCAGTACTACAGACATGGCGCCCAGCACTACAGACATGACGCCCAGTACTACAGACATGGCACCCAGTACTATTGACATGGAACCCAGTACTACAGACATGGCACCCAGCACTACAGACATGGCACCCAGTACTACAGACATGGCCCCCAGTACTACAGACATGGCACCCAGCACTACAGACATGGCCCCCAGTACCACAGACATGGAACCCAGCACTACAGACATGGCCCCCAGCACTACAGACATGGCCCCCAGTGCTACAGACATGGCCCCCAGTACTACAGACATGGCCCCCAGTACTACAGACATGGCACCCAGTACTACAGACATGGCCCCCAGTACTACAGACATGGCAACCAGCACTACAGACATGGCCCCCAGTACTACAGACATGGCACCCAGCACTACTGACATGGCCCCCAGTACTACAGACATGGCCCCCAGTACTACAGACATGGCACCCAGTACTACAGACATGGAACCCAGCACTACAGACATGGCCCCCAGTACTACAGACATGGCACCCAGCACTACTGACATGGCCCCCAGTACCACAGACATGGAACCCAGCACTACAGACATGGCCCCCAGTACTACAGACATGGCCCCCAGTACTACAGACATGGCACCCAGCACTACAGACATGGCGGCACTTCTAATGATCGGGGGCTGCTACATATCTGCAGACAACAAATGTGAGAAGCGAGAGACCAGGTGTGGAGCCCACCGTCAACATGGAACCCAGCACTACAGACATGGCACCCAGCACTACTGACATGGCCCCCAGTACTACAGACATGGAACCCAGCACTACAGACATGGAACCCAGCACTACAGACATGATGCCCAGTACTACAGACATGGCACCCAGTACTACAGACATGGCCCCCAGTACTACAGACATGGCACCCAGTACTACTGACATGGAACCCAGCACTACAGACATGGCACCCAGTACTACAGACATGGAACCCAGCACTACAGACATGATGCCCAGTACTACAGACATGGCACCCAGTACTACAGACATGGCCCCCAGTACTACAGACATGGCACCCAGTACTACTGACATGGAACCCAGCACTACAGACATGGCACCCAGTACTACAGACATGGAACCCAGCACTACAGACATGATGCCCAGTACTACAGACATGGCACCCAGTACTACTGACATGGAACCCAGTACTACAGACATGGCCCCCAGTACTACTGACATGGCACCCAGTACCACAGACATGGAACCCAGCACTACAGACATGGCCCCCAGTACTACAGACATGGCACCCAGCACTACTGACATGGCACCCAGCACTACTGACATGGCACCCAGTACCACAGACATGGCCCCCAGTACTACAGACATGGCACCCAGTACCACAGACATGGAACCCAGCACTACAGACATGGCCCCCAGTACTACAGACATGGCACCCAGCACTACTGACATGGAACCCAGCACTACAGACATGGCACCCAGTACTACAGACATGGAACCCAGCACTACAGACATGATGCCCAGTACTACAGACATGGCACCCAGTACTACTGACATGGAACCCAGTACTACAGACATGGCCCCCAGTACTACAGACATGGCCCCCAGTACCACAGACATGGAACCCAGCACTACAGACATGGCCCCCAGTACCACAGACATGGAACCCAGTACTACAGACATGGCCCCCAGTACTACAGACATGGCCCCCAGTACTACAGACATGATGCCCAGTACCACAGACATGGCCCCCAGTACTACAGACATGGCCCCCAGTACTACAGACATGGCCCCCAGTACCACAGACATGGCCCCCAGTACTACAGACATGGCCCCCAGTACTACAGACATGGCCCCCAGTACCACAGACATGGAACCCAGTACTACAGACATGATGCCCAGTACCACAGACATGGCACCCAGTACTACAGACATGGCCCCCAGTACTACAGACATGGCCCCCAGCACTACAGACATGGCCCCCAGCACTACAGACATGGCCCCCAGTACTACAGACATGATGCCCAGTACTACTGATATGGCCCCCAGTACTACAGACATGGCCCCCAGTACTACTGACATGATGCCCAGTACCACAGACATGGCACCCAGCACTACAGACATGGCCCCCAGTACCACAGACATGGAACCCAGCACTACAGACATGGCCCTCAGTACCACAGACATGGAACCCAGCACTACAGACATGATGCCCAGTACTACAGACATGGCGCCCAGCACTACAGACATGACGCCCAGTACTACAGACATGGCACCCAGTACTATTGACATGGAACCCAGTACTACAGACATGGCACCCAGCACTACAGACATGGCACCCAGTACTACAGACATGGCGCCCAGCACTACAGACATGACGCCCAGTACTACAGACATGGCACCCAGCACTACTGACATGGCCCCCAGTACTACAGACATGGCCCCCAGTACTACAGACATGGCACCCAGTACCACAGACATGGAACCCAGCACTACAGACATGGCCCCCAGTACTACAGACATGGCCCCCAGTACTACAGACATGGCCCCCAGTACCACAGACATGGAACCCAGCACTACAGACATGGCCCCCAGCACTACAGACATGGCCCCCAGTGCTACAGACATGGCCCCCAGTACTACAGACATGGCCCCCAGTACTACAGACATGGCACCCAGTACTACAGACATGGCCCCCAGTACTACAGACATGGCCCCCAGTACTACAGACATGGCCCCCAGTACTACAGACATGGCAACCAGCACTACAGACATGGCCCCCAGTACTACTGACATGGCCCCCAGTACTACAGACATGGCCCCCAGCACTACAGACATGGCCCCCAGCACTACAGACATGGCAACCAGCACTACAGACATGGCCCCCAGCACTACAGACATAGCACCCAGTACTACAGACATGGCCCCCAGTACTACTGACATGGCAACCAGCACTACAGACATGGCCCCCAGTACTACAGACATGACCCCCAGTACTACAGACATGGCACTCAGCATACTGACATGGCACCCAGTACCACAGACATGGCCCCCAGTACTACAGACATGGCACCCAGCACTACAGACATGGCACCCAGTACTACAGACATGATGCCCAGCACTACAGACATGGCCCCCAGTACTACTGACATGATGCCCAGTACTACTGACATGGTCCCCAGTACCACAGACATGGCACCCAGCACTACAGACATGGCCCCCAGTACCACAGACATGATGCCCAGCACTACTGACATGGCACCCAGCACTACAGACATGGCCCCCAGTACTACAGACATGGCACCCAGCACTACAGACATGGCCCCCAGTACCACAGACATGATGCCCAGCACTACAGACATGGCACCCAGCACTACAGACATGGCCCCCAGTACCACAGACATGATGCCCAGCACTACAGACATGGCACCCAGTACTACAGACATGGCAACCAGCACTACTGATACTGCACCCAGAACTACAGACATGGCAACCAGCACTACAGACATGGCACCCAGTACTACAGACATGGCACTCAGCAGTACAGACATGGCACCCAGTACTACAAGCATGGCACCCAGCACTACAAACATGGCACCCAGTACTAAAGACATGGCACCCAGCACTACTGACATGGCACTCAGCCCTACAGACATGGCACCCAGCACTAAAGACATGGCACCCAGTACTACAGACATGGCAACCAGCACTACAGACATGGCACCCAGTACTACAGACATGGCAACCAGCACTACTGATACTGCACCCAGAACTACAGACATGGCAACCAACCCTACAGACATGGCAACCAACCCTACAGACATGGCACCCAGTACTACAGACATGGCACTCAGCAGTACAGACCTGGCACCCAGTACTACAAACATGGCACCCAGCCCTACAAACATGGGACCCAGTACTACAGACATGGCAACCAGCACTACAGACATGGCACCCAGTACTACAGACATGGCAACCAGCACTACTGATACTGCACCCAGAACTACAGACATGGCAACCAACCCTACAAACATGGCACCCAGTACTACAGACATGGCACTCAGCAGTACAGACCTGGCACCCAGTACTACAAACATGGCACCCAGCCCTACAAACATGGGACTAAATTCTTATTGTAGCACCCAGTACTACAAACATGGCACCCAGTACTACAGACATGGAAACCAGTACTACATACATGGCACCCAGTACTACAGACATGGCACCCAGCCCTACAAACATGGGACCCAGTACTACAGACATGGCACCCAGTACTACATACATGGCACCCAGTACTAAAGACATGGCATCCAGCACTACTGACATGGCACTCAGTGCTACAGACATGGCACCCAGCACTACAAACTAGGCACCCAGTACTACAGACATAGCACCCAGCACTACTGTCATGGCACCCAGCACTACTGACATGGGATCTAGCACTACAGACATGGCACTCAGTGCTACAGACATGGCACCCAGTACTATAGACATGGGATCCAGCACTACTGACATGGGATCCAGCACTACTGACATGGCACCCAGTACTACAGACATAGCACCCAGCACTACTGACATGGCACCCAGCACTACTGTCATGGGATCTAGCACTACAGACATGGCACTCAGTGCTACAGACATGGCACTCAGTGCTACAGACATGGCACCCAGTACTATAGACATGGCACCCAGTACTACTGACATGGAACCCAGTACTACAGACATGGCACCCAGTACTATAGACATGGGATCCAGCACTACTGACATGGGATCCAGCACTACTGACATGGGATCCAGCACTACAGACATGGCACCCAGTTATATTGAACCCCCAAAGCTACAGAACTAGTTGACATTTAGAAAGGTGATATGACCTGAGGAGGCTGTGATGGAAGCCATGCTGGTCTTGGGGGTGGGGGGGGCGATGCCTACATATATAGACTCCTTATCCACCATTTGGGCGGAGCTGGGCCGTACACATTATATATATTACAGAGGCCTGTAATTATCACGATATCTCCATCCTGTCAGGACGGGTGATTAATCATCAGACTAAGTTATTAGCGTCCAATGGGGAGCGTCGGTCCTAGGAGATCCACTCGTTCTTAATTACAGGAACCTCTCGAGAAATGCCACCTTTCTCCTTAATGTCAATCTGTGGAGATTAATGAAGACGTTTTCTAAGAACAGACGGGGTCCAGATCCATCCAGCGACGGTGAATGAGAAAGAACTCAAGTGCGGGGGTGAAACTAGAACACGAAAGACAAAACTTGACACAATGTATCAAGACTAACACAACAAAAAGATACAAATACTGAAAATAGTGTGTGTGGGGGGTACACCATCAGGATCAGGCCAGGAACTGTACTGCCGTGCCCAGTAAGATTCAGTGTAGGGTATCATCCCAGTCCAAAGAGCGCCAGAGAAGACATTCTGGCTACACCACAGCGCACTCCGAGGCCTGGATCCTGCTGACTGATGCTGGGTAGCGTGTGTTTTATGTGTAAGACTGGAGACAGAGATTTGTCCTGTAGATGAAGTCCATGCTCATCACATACAAGAGCCCCGAGAGGGTCACAGGCCACATCTGTATCTGTATCGCTCTGTGTTCTTAACACCTGGGACTAAATTCTTATTGTCTTCATCATGAACGCTGAACAGAAGAACAGATCCCAGAGCTGCCGGCTGGGGTTGTAGTCCATGAGTTACTTTACCTTAGGGGCATTGCCTCATAAATGCTCCTTGTCAGCTCCCGATGATAGTCTGAAAAGCTTCATATGTTCCAGTTCTTGTGAAAAGTTTCAGAGAAAGAATAACCCCCAACATCCCCATTGGCAGGACAGGCCTGGCCAATGACATCATTCACATGAGGATGGAAAAACAACATGGAAACCTAAAGGTTCATCAGATGTCATGAGAATGTGGGACTCAGGGAGGAATAATGAAGGCACATGATAAAGAACAAAGGGAAAGACAATGTGCAGGAATGGGGTGCAACATGTGTGGTGGGGGGATGGAGAATGTGCTGTGGGACTAGTGGAAGATGGAGTACAAGGAGGAAGGATGGGGGGAGGCTGAGGGGACAATAGGAGAATGAAGAGGTGAAGTATGGATTATGTGGTAGATGAAGGAGAATTATTGGAGAAAAAGGATAAGGATAGGGAGGGGATGAAGTCTGATAGGGGGGCAGAATGAGGGAGAAGGGTAGGGCGATGATATAGAAGGGTTTGGTGAGGATCTGATATGGAGTAGAGTACAGCAAAGATGGACTGAAGCAGATGGATAGGGTGAGAATGAAGTGAGGGGTGAGGAGTGAGTGTGTGGGAAAGGGTGGAGTGAAGATGGAGTGAGAGAAAGGGTAGGATGAGGATGGAGCGAGGGAGATGAGTAGGGTGAAGATGGAGTAAGGGTGAAGGGTAGGGTGAAGATGGAGTGAGGGAGATGAGTAGGGTGAAGATGGAGTAAGGGTGAAGGGTAGGGTGAAGATGGAGTGAGGGAGATGAGTAGGGTAATGATGGAGTAAGGGTGAAGGGTAGGGTGAAGATGGAGTGAGGGAGATGAGTAGGGTAATGATGGAGTAAGGGTGAAGGGTAGGGTGAAGATGGAGTGAGGAAGATGAGTAGGGTAATGATGGAGTAAGGGTGAAGGGTAGGGTGAAGATGGAGCGAGGGAGATGAGTAGGGTGAAGATGGAGTAAGGGTGAAGAGTAGGGTGAAGATGGAGTGAGGGAGATGAGTAGGGTGAAGATGGAGTAAGGGTGAAGGGTAGGGTGAAGATGGAGTGAAGGATAAGGTAGGGTGAAGATGGAGTGTGGGACGAGGTTTAGGGTGAAGATGAAGTGGGGGAGAAGTGCAAGGTGAGCAGCAAGTGAGAGAGAACAGTAGCATGAGGAGAGAGTGAGGGAGAAGGGCAGAGTGAGGATGAGTAAGAGAAGGGTTGGGTAAAGATGGAGGAAGGGTAGGGTGAAGGTGGAGTAAGGGAGAAGGGTTGGGATGAATTTACAGCGAGGAACAAGGGTAGGGTGAGGACAGAGTGAGGGATAAGGGTAGTGTGAGGAGCGAGTGACAGAGAAGAGTAGGGTGGGGAGAGAGTGAGGGAGAATGGTAAGGTGAGGATAAATAAGAGAAGGGTAGGGTGAAAATGGAGTGAGAGAGAAGGGTAGGGTGGGGAGAGAGTGAGGGAGAAGGTTTAGGGTGAAGATGAAGTGGGGGGGGAGAAGTGTAAGGTGAGCAGCAAGTGAGAGAGAAGAGTAGGGTGGGGAGAGAGTGAGGGAGAATGGTATGGTGAGGATAAATAAGAGAAGGGTAGGGTGAAGATGGAGTAAGGGAGAAGGGTAGGGTGAGCAGAGTGAGGGAGAAGAGTAGGGTGAAGATGGACTGAGGCAGAATTTTAAGGTGAGGAAAGAGTGAGAGAGAAGGGTGAGAATGACATGTAAAACAGAAGGGTAGGGTGAGGATGGAGAGTGCTGTACGATTTCTACCATCTCAACTGGTTGCTCCACCTTCCTGCGTCATATACACTGTTCAGTGGATATTTATCTTCAGGACGAGTCTCCATTTACTTAACGTGTCTGCCCCTAAACAGTTAACTCCGCCACACGGTTGTGAGAGCTGAAAATAATCCTTGTGGGTTATTACGAGCGGAGTGATTGCTATTACAAAATTGAGTTGTAAAAATATTAGGTCTCCTGAGTTTACTATTTTGCACTAATCTGCCAAATCCGAAGAATTCCTGGCCCTGCGGCCGCAGAACGCTTGTTTTTCCAGATTCTGTGGTCCAAATTATGACATTAGCACTTACATTCATTCCATGTATTGTGTCAAGTTGTTGTTACCAAAGCAGGAAATGTGGCGGTAATATGAGGCGGAGACCATCAGCAATCAGTCTAGGTATGGGCGGTTTTCACACAGATACATTACTGCAGCTCACGACTGTTCCAAAGCAATTGCCAAAACGGCAATGTCCAGTGCCTGACGCCATCACTGACCGGATCACTTTCTAATTGGCTGCCAGTTTGTTTATCACTTCAGTAACGATGAAGCCGATCCCTAGGACGACACAATTATTGTCATTATTGTCACCGAGGCGTCCAGAAAATGTGCACAAATCTAAACTGAATTCCCAAACCTATCATTTGGTAAGAAACTCTGGTGCAGCCAAATAACAGCGCAGTAATTCATCACAGAGATGTCGCCTCCCATTAGTGGGTTCTTCTACAGAGGAGCTAGACCCCCCCAAAATCCACACGGATTCAAAGTAGGCTATGAAGTCAATGCTACCCGTTACAACAAGGTATCACTGTAAGGCACACGGATGTTTAGGAAACCAATTCGTGGTGCCAACGAATGACGCAGAGATCTGAGCATGGCTGAGGTTTTGGTGCCAAGCGTGTCAGATCCAACGTCTATATATTTATGCAGAGTGTAGAAAAACGAAGAAACGTCGGGTTCCTGGAAGAGATTAACATGGATGATTAATGAGCCAGTGTTTCACGTTACACCAAGTAGGTCCAGGCCCTGACTCCTCAGGATGGTCTTTTATATTCTACTGGCCTGGCTCTACCTGGTGCCCTTGGGAACTTGCTAACACATCTAAAGTTGTGGTCCCATCTACAAAACACCTATGTGTGTAAGGTTTGTTATGTCCACTAGTCACCATGTGACAGCTTTTACACAACTGTGACCATCTACACAACCTGGTGGATACTGGTGACCTAGGAGCCCACATATAATGCTGCCTTGTGTGTTCTGATGGTCATGAAATGCTGGTGCACCACATAGTTTCCTGGTTGTGAAATAAGTGGATCTCTGCATAGTCTAATGATTATTATAGGATGGTCCTCTTCATGATCTACTAATCACCATATATTGGTGCTTTGTACAGTCTACTGGAGACCATATGATAGTCTTCTTCATGGTCTACCATTCTCCATATTATGGTCCTCTTCACGGTCTACTAGTAACCATATATTGGTGCTCTCTACAGACTTCTAGTCACCATATGATGGCCCTCTTCATGGTCTACCAGTCACCGTATGAAGGCCCTCTTCATTGCCTAGTAATCACCATATGTTGGTGTTCTCTACAGTCTACTAGCAGGGGCGTAACCACCATAGAGGCAGACCATGCGACTGCTATGGGGCCCAGGGCAAGAGGGGGCCCAGTCTTAGTTGGGATTATCTCCTCTTTTACTGGGGGTGAAAACTAGGTCAGGACTCTACCCTCTAAAGGAACAACTTTTGGCAAATGAAGCAGTGGAAAAAATGGCCCAAGGGTCATTGAAAGCGGTTTAGGCGGAAACCCTTCTGTCCTGTGTGTGTGTGTGTGGGGGGGGGGGACTGGTTTGATCCTTGCTATGGGGCCCTTACTTCTCTATGTACGCCACTGTCTACTACTGACCATACGATGGTCCAATTCATGGTCTAGCAGTCTCTACATGATAGTCCTTCTCTTGGCGTAGGATTCACCATACATTGGTGCTCTTTATAGTCTACAGGTAACCATATGATGATCATCCTCAAGGTCTACCAGTCTGCATATGATGGTCCTCTTCACAGTCTACTAATCACCATATGTTGGTGTTCTCTACAGTGTGCTGGTCACCATATGATGGTGTCTACCAGTCTATTACCTAGTAATTCCCATATATTGGTGTTCTCTATAGTCTACTGGTTACCATATGATGGTCCTCTTCATATTCTTCTAGTCCCCATTAAGGATGCTCCGAACATCCTTCTGGTTGGCATATGTGGTCTTCTTTATGGTCATCTAGTTCCATCAGGTGGTGCTTCTGTTTGGCAGTTGATAGTTTTCTTCATGGCCATCTAGTCCTCATTAGATTGTGCTTTGTACATGCTTCTGGTTGACATACAGTATGATGGTCCCCATACGATGATGTTCTGTAAAGTCTTCTGGTTGACATATGATGGTCCTCTTCATGGCCCTCTGATTATAGATAATGTATTTTACTGTTTATTGGTGCTCTATTAATGTGCTGCATATTTTTTGGCTATAAAAAAAATGGTGTTCTGTACGGTCTTCGGGTTGTCACACATTGATGTTCTTGGTGGTCTTCTGGCACTAAACCAATGTTGAATGTAATAGTCTACAGCATTTTATAAGATGGTGCTCAGATCATTCTACTGAGTGGATACATGATGTGTTCTTCATGGTCATTATATCATGGGGAGCCAACTCTCTCTCTCAATGCCATGATGGTCATCACGGAGCTCCACAGCATACTGGATATTCTCCATGGCCTCACAAAATTACTTTACAACTACTGTCATGTAATCAGGATTTTATAATTTTGGAGCCATAAGAAAATAGGATTTGAGGCTCAGGAAGCAGAAGAGCCCTAAACACTTTTGGAGGTTGAAGACGACTGGAAATGTTTGGGTTGAATTATCATTTTGTAGATGGGTCCCTATAGAATACATGAAGTACGACGTCTTCGTCCTGTTTAGCAGCGGCACTAGGGGCCATCTGATTCTCATCATTGGATGCATGAAGCGGATAAGAGACTCAATTTTCCAATAAATGTTTTGTACTAAAAAGATAATTCCCTCAAATGAGAGACATGAAGCTTCAATATCTCAGCTCTCCTTCCAGCCTGGACATGTGGCGATGCTCTCCTCAATGTCTGCATCTCATTGTTACCGCTCTACTCCTTCAGACAAATTGAATGCATGGAAATAGAGATGTGACCTTCAGGCGTTGGACACTTTTGAGAATTTTCCTGTCAGAGACTTTTCCCCACAAGTAAACAACGTCTTAGATTAACCTCCTCCGAGGAGACACAACTGACGACACTACTGAACCCACCGGCCTTCCCATGAATCCTGAGGCTGAAGAGTCATAAAGACACAACATGACGACCGGGCGTCAGAGAGGAGGCTGGAGCTGCTGTCATGTGTCTTGAGACGTCTTCCAATGCTGTCTCCTTCCCGGCTGTGATCAGCAGGAGCAGACGGCAGCCGCACTGAGAACGCGCACAGTAGCTCCGGCAGAAGGATTTGGCCTTTATCACATTTGTAGAATCTTTGGCAATTCCTCACAGAGTGAAATGAACTGTCAGCGAGTCGCAGGCGAGATTTTATCGGCATCCAGGCTCCTCAGACACTTTATTTGGGGAGACAACGTGAACGGCTGATACTTTGTGGGATTGTCAGCAGGTAGAGAGGAAGGTCCAGGACCTGAAGGAACAGTGCGCGGAGAACCAGTGGCGTCACATGGAGGCGAATCTTCTGGATGCCGGTGACTATCCCCCCGGCAATGACAGTGATCAGGAATAACACAGGGAGCAACTGCTCGGCGATAGAATCAGGGAGAAGACTGGAAGCTCACACTCTCAATATAGCTCCTCCCTCTAACACTAAATATAGCTCCTCCCTCTAACACTAAATATAGCTCCTCCCTCTAACACTAAATATAGCTCCACCCTCTAACACTGCAAGAAGCTCCTCCCTCTAACACTAAATATAGCTCCTCCCTCTAACACTAAATATAGCTCCACCCTCTAACACTGCAAGAAGCTCCACCCTCTAACACTCCATACAGCTCCACCCTCTAACACTACACCATGCTTCACCCTCTAACACTGCATACAGCTCCACCCTCTAACACTGCAAGAAGCTCCTCCCTCTAACACTAAATATAGCTCCACCCTCTAACACTGCAAGAAGCTCCTCCCTCTAACACTAAATGTAGCTCCCCCTCTAACACTGAATATAGCTCCACCCTCTAATACTGCAAGAAGCTCCTCCCTCTAACACTCCATATAGCTCCACCCTCTAACACTGA
Organism: Bufo bufo; assembly: GCF_905171765.1. Lineage (NCBI taxonomy): Eukaryota > Metazoa > Chordata > Amphibia > Anura > Bufonidae > Bufo > Bufo bufo. The sequence continues at coordinate 228,743,678 of NC_053396.1, forward strand.
ATATAGCTCCACCCTCTAACACTGCACAGTGCTCCACCCTCTAACACTCCATACAGCTCCACCCTCTAACACTGCAAGAAGCTCCTCCCTCTAACACTGCAAGAAGCTCCACACTCTAACACTCCATACAGCTCCACCCTCTAACACTACACCATGCTTCACCCTCTAACACTCCATACAGCTCCACCCTCTAACACTGCAAGAAGCTCCTCCCTCTAACACTAAATGTAGCTCCCCCTCTAACACTGAATATAGCTCCACCCTCTCACACTGCACAGAGCTCCACCCTCTAACACTGCACAGAGCTCCACCCCTAACACTGCACAGAGCTCCACCCCCTAACACTGTGCAGTGCTCCACCCTCTAACACTGCGCAGTGCTCTACCCTCTAACACTGCACAGTGCTCCACCCTCTAACACTGCACAGTGCTCCACCCTCTAACACTGCACAGTGCTCCTCCCTCTAACACTGCATACAGCTCCACCCTCTAACACTGCACAGAGCTCCACCCCTAACACTGCACAGAGCTCCACCCCCTAACACTGTGCAGTGCTCCACCCTCTAACACTGCGCAGTGCTCTACCCTCTAACACTGCACAGTGCTCCACCCTCTAACACTGCACAGTGCTCCACCCTCTCACACTGCACAGTGCTCCACCCTCTAACACTGCATACAGCTCCACCCTCCAACACTGCAAGAAGCTCCCCCCTCTAACACTGCACAGTGCTCCACCCTCTCACACGGCACAGTGCTCCACCCTCTAACACTGCACAGTGCTCCACCCTCTCATACTGCACAGTGCTCCACCCTCTCACACTGCACAGTGCTCCACCCTCTCACACTGCACAGCGCTCCACTCTCTCATACTGCACAGTGCTCCACCCTCTCACACTGCACAGTGCTCCACCCTCTCATACTGCACAGTGCTCCACCCTCTAACACTGCACAGTGATCCACCCTCTCACACGGCACAGTGCTCCACCCTCTAACACTGCACAGTGCTCCACCCTCTCATACTGCACAGTGCTCCACCCTGTCATACTGCACAGTGCTCCACCCTCTCATACTGCACAGTGCTCCACCCTCTAACACTGCACAGTGCTCCACCCTCTCACACGGCACAGTGCTCCACCCTCTAACACTGTGCAGTGCTCCACCCTCTAACACTGCGCAGTGCTCCACCCTCTAACACTGCATACAGCTCCACCCTCCAACACTGCAAGAAGCTCCCCCCCTCTAACACTGCACAGTGCTCCACCCTCTCACACGGCACAGTGCTCCACCCTCTCACACTGCACAGTGCTCCACCCTCTCATACTGCACAGTGCTCCACCCTCTCACACTGCACAGTGCTCCACCCTCTCATACTGCACAGTGCTCCACCCTCTCATACTGCACAGTGCTCCACCCTCTAACACTGCACAGTGCTCCACCCTCTCACACGGCACAGTGCTCCACCCTCTCACACTGCACAGTGCTCCACCCTCTCACACTGCACAGTGCTCCACCCTCTCACACTGCACAGTGCTCCACCCTCTCACACTGCACAGTGCTCCACCCTCTCATACTGCACAGTGCTCCACCCTCTCACACTGCACAGTGCTCCACCCTCTCATACTGCACAGTGCTCCACCCTCTCATACTGCACAGTGCTCCACCCTCTAACACTGCACAGTGCTCCACCCTCTCACACGGCACAGTGCTCCACCCTCTCACACTGCACAGTGCTCCACCCTCTCACACTGCACAGTGCTCCACCCTCTCACACTGCACAGTGCTCCACCCTCTCACACGGCACAGTGCTCCACCCTCTCACACTGCACAGTGCTCCACCCTCTCATACTGCACAGTGCTCCACCCTCTCATACTGCACAGTGCTCCACCCTCTAACACTGTCACTTTATGTGGTAATAGCTTTGGAACGCTTTTACTTATCCCGGCCGTTCTGAGATAGTTTTCTCGTGACACATTGTACTTCATGTCAGGCTACGTTCACACCGGCGTTTTGGTTTCTGTTTGTGAGATGCGTTCAGGGCTCAGCGGTCCAAAACGGATCCGTTTTGCCCTAATGTATTCGGAATGGATAAGGATCAGTTTGCCTCCGATCCGTCTCTGTTCCGCAAGTGTTGGTGTCCGTCTGGTGAAACGGAGCCAAACTGATCCGTTTTCTCTGACACAATCTGACACAATAGAAAACGGATCCGTCCTCCATTGACTTTCAGTGGTGGTCAAGACGGATCCGTCTTGGCTATGTTACAGATAATAGAACCGGATCCGTTCTGAGCGGATGCGTTTGTGCAGATCCATGACGGATCCGCACCAAACGCGAGTGTGAAAGTAGCCTTAATGGTAAATTTGAGCCAATATATTTCACCTTAAAGGGATTCTGTCCTGACATTTGAGGCCTATAACCTAAACATATGGCCAGGTCCGTCCAAATACCCTGAATCCGAAACGGTCCTTATTAAATCTGCCTGTGGCTCTATAAGCGCATAAAACAGGTTTTTATAACCCGTCATTCATCTACCTAAGGTGCCCAAGGGGACGTCGCTTCACACCGGGTGCCCGGCTGCAGCCATCTCCGTCTGGTGCCCAGCGCTGCCCTCCCTGTCTATAGTGCCGCCTCCGCAATCGTCCGGTCCCTCAGGTTATGCCTAGTGCGCACGCGCGGGATCTGGCAGAGGGACCGGACGATTGCGGAGGCGGGGCTGAGGTTTCGGATTCATGCAATTTGGACGGACCCGGCCATATGTTTAGATTATAAGCCTAAAATCTCAGGACAGAATCCCTTTAATATATTTTAAAAAATCCAAAATTTACCATAAAATGTGGAAAAATTTCTAAATTTAAATTTCTCTGCTTTCAAGGCCTCTTGCACACGACCGTATGGCTCCGTATGGCTTTTTCGGTATTTTGCAGTCCGCAAAAAACGGATCTGCAAAAACTACGGATGACGTCCGTGTGCATTCCGTGTGCATTCAGCCGGCCCCTGATAGAACAGTCCTATCCTCGTCTGTTATGCGGACAATAATAGGACATGTTCTATCTTTGAACGGAATGGAGAAACAGAAATAGGGAAACGGAGGGCATACAGAGTACCTTCCGTTTTTTTTTTGCGGATCTATTGAAATGAATGTTTCTGTATACGGTCCATATACGAAACACGAAGAACGGGACGTAAACGGAAAAAAAAAGGCCTAAGACAGATAGTGATACCTCATAACATAGTTATTACCTTACATTCCCCATACGTCTATTTTATGTTTACATCATTTTGTAAGTGTTATTTTATTTTTTTGGGATGTTGGGTGGAGTACAATTTTAGATGCAATTTTTTAAAATGTGTAAGAAAATTTCCAAAGCCCACTTTTTAAAGGGGTATTCCCATCACAGACAATGGGGCATATCGCTAGGATATGCCCCCGTTGTCTGATAGGTGCGGGTCCCACCGCTGGTACCAGCAGCTACAACGAGAAGGGAGCGGGAAGAGCTGTGGCTGGAGGACCCCGGATTTCCCGGGGGTCCATCCACCACCAAGCGCTGCTCCCATAGAAGTGAATAGGAGCGCACGCGCGGCCCCTGCTCCCATAGAAGTGAATAGGAGCGCACGCGCGGCCCCTGCTCCCATAGAAGTGAATAGGAGCGCACGCGCGGCCCCTGCTCCCATAGAAGTGAATAGGAGCGCACGCGCGGCCCCTGCTCCCATAGAAGTGAATAGGAGCGCACGCGCGGCCCCTGCTCCCATAGAAGTGAATAGGAGCGCACGCGCGGCCCCTGCTCCCATTCATTTCTATGGGGCAAACGGAAATAGCCGTGCCAGCGCATAGAAATGAATGGAGGGCGGCTGCACATGCGCAGTGCACCCTCCGTTCATTTCCCCGCTCTGTTCTCCTTGTAGGTGCGGGTCCCAGAGGTGAGATCCGCACCTATCAGAAAATGGGGGCATATCCAATGCGCATGCGCGGGACTATAGCGCATATTTTTGAACAACAGGATGAAACATATGATTATTAACAGACTGCGGGCTACTATGAGGTACTGCTGGCGGGTGTAGATGCATTTTTAAGGTGACAGGTTCCCTTTAATTCCTGGAGAAGCCCTTTCAGGAGCATAGAGGGACATAGGGACTTGGATCAAAAAGAGGGACTGTGTAACGCTGCACGGTGCTCCACCCTCTAACACTGCGCAGAGCTCCACCCCTAACACTGCTCCACCCTCTAACACTGCACAGAGCTCCACCCCCTAACACTGCACAGAGCTCCACCCTCTAACACTGCGCAGAGCTCCACCCTCTAACACTGCACAGAGCTCCACCCCCTAACACTGCACAGAGCTCCACCCTCTAACACTGTGCAGAGCTCAACCCTCTAACACTGCACAGAGCTCAACCCTCTAACACTGCGCAGAGCTCCACCCTCTAACACTGCGCAGAGCTCCACCCTCTAACACTGCGCAGAGCTCCACCCTCTAAAACTGCGCAGAGCTCCACCCTCTAACACTGTGCAGAGCTCAAACCTCTAACACTGCGCAGAGATCCACCCTCTAACACTGCGCAGAGCTCCACCCTCTAACACTGCGCAGAGATACACCCTCTAACACTGCGCAGAGATCCACCCTCTAACACTGCACAGAGCTCCACCCTCTAACACTGCGCAGAGCTCCACCCCCTAACACTGCACAGAGCTCCACCCTCTAACACTGCGCAGAGATCCACCCTCTAACACTGCGCAGAGATCCACCCTCTAACACTGCACAGAGCTCCACCCTCTAACACTGCGCAGAGCTCCACCCCCTAACACTGCACAGAGCTCCACTCTCTAACACTTCGCAGAGATCCACCCTCTAACACTGCGCAGAGCTCCACCCTCTAACACTGCGCAGAGCTCAACCCTCTAACACTGCGCAGAGCTCCACCCTCTAACATTGTATAGAGCTCCACCCTCTAACACTGCTCAGAGCTCTACCCTTTAGCACTGCACAAAGCTCCACCTTGTAACACAACACAGTGCTCCACCCTCTTGCACTGCATGGAGCTCCACCCTCTAACACTGCGCAGAGCTCCACCCTCTAACACTGTGCATAGCTCCACCCTCTAACATTGCGCAGAGCTCCACCCTTTAACACTGCACATAGCTCCAGCCTCTAACACTGCATAGAGCTCCACCCTCTAACACTGCGCAAAGCTCCACCCTTTAACACTGCGCAGAGCTCCACCCTCTAACACTGCGCAGAGATCCACCCTCTAACACTGCGCAGAGCTCAACCCTCTAACACTGCACAGAGCTCCACCCCCTAACACTGCTCCACCCTCTAACACTGCACAGAGCTCCACCCCCTAACACTGCACAGAGCTCCACCCTCTAACACTGCGCAGAGCTCCACCCTCTAACACTGCGCAGAGCTCCACCCACTAACACTGCGCAGAGATCCACCCTCTAACACTGTGCAGAGCTCAAACCTCTAACACTGCGCAGAGATCCACCCTCTAACAGTGCGCAGAGATACACCCTCTAACACTGCGCAGAGATCCACCCTCTAACACTGCGCAGAGCTCCACCCCCTAACACTGCACAGAGCTCCACCCTCTAACACTGCGCAGAGCTCCACCCTCTAACACTGCTCAGAGCTCAACCTTCTAACACTGCACAGAGCTCCACCCTCTACACTGCACAGAGCTCTACCCTTTAGCACTGCACAAAGCTCCACCTTGTAACAAAACACAGTGCTCCACCCTCTTGCACTGCATGGAGCTCCACCCTCTAACACTGCGCAGAGCTCCACCCTCTAACACTGCGCAGAGCTCCACCCTCTAACACTACACAGAGCTCCACCCCCTAACACTGCACAGAGCTCCACCCTCTAACACTGCGCAGAGATCCACCCTCTAACACTGCACAGAGCTCCACCCTCTAACACTGCGCAGAGCTCCACCCCCTAACACTGCACAGAGCTCCACCCTCTAACACTTCGCAGAGATCCACCCTCTAACACTGCGCAGAGCTCCACCCTCTAACACTGCGCAGAGCTCCACCCCCTAACATTGTATAGAGCTCCACCCTCTACACTGCACAGAGCTCTACCCTTTAGCACTGCACAAAGCTCCACCTTGTAACACAACACAGTGCTCCACCCTCTTGCACTGCATGGAGCTCCACCCTCTAACACTGCGCAGAGCTCCACCCTCTAACACTGCGCAGAGCTCCACCCTCTAACACTACGCAGAGCTCCACCCTCTAACACTGCACATAGCTCCACCCTCTAACACTGCACAGAGCTCCACCCTCTAACACTGCGCATAGCTCCACCCTCTAACACTGCGCATAGCTCCACCCTCTAACATTGCGCAGAGCTCCACCCTTTAACACTGCACATAGCTCCAGCCTCTAACACTGCATAGAGCTCCACCCTCTAACACTGCGCAAAGCTCCACCCTCTAACACTGCGCAGAGCTCCACCCTCTAACACTGCGCAGAGATCCACCCTCTAACACTGCGCAGAGCTCAACCCTCTAACACTGCACAGTGCTCTACCCTCTAACACTGCGCAGAGCTCAACCCTCTAACACTGCACAGAGCTCCACCCCCTAACACTGCTCCACCCTCTAACACTGCACAGAGCTCCACCCCCTAACACTGCACAGAGCTCCACCCTCTAACACTGCGCAGAGCTCCACCCTCTAACACTGCGCAGAGCTCCACCCACTAACACTGCGCAGAGATCCACCCTCTAACACTGTGCAGAGCTCAAACCTCTAACACTGTGCAGAGCTCAACCCTCTAACACTGCACAGAGCTCAACCCTCTAACACTGCACAGAGCTCAACCCTCTAACACTGTGCAGAGCTCAACCCTCTAACACTGCGCAGAGATCCACCCTCTAACACTGCGCAGAGATACACCCTCTAACACTGCGCAGAGATCCACCCTCTAACACTGCGCAGAGCTCCACCCCCTAACACTGCACAGAGCTCCACCCTCTAACACTGCGCAGAGCTCCACCCTCTAACACTGCTCAGAGCTCAACCTTCTAACACTGCGCAGAGCTCCACCCTCTACACTGCACAGAGCTCTACCCTTTAGCACTGCACAAAGCTCCAACTTGTAACACAACACAGTGCTCCACCCTCTTGCACTGCATGGAGCTCCACCCTCTAACACTGCACAGAGCTCCACCCTCTAACACTGCGCAGAGCTCCACCCTCTAACACTACGCAGAGCTCCACCCTCTAACACTGCACAGAGCTCCACCCTCTAACACTACGCAGAGCTCCACCCTCCAACACTGCGCATAGCTCCACCCTCTAACATTGCGCAGAGCTCCACCCTTTAACACTGCACATAGCTCCAGCCTCTAACACTGCATAGAGCTCCACCCTCTAACACTGCGCAGAGCTCCACCCTCTAACACTGCGCAGAGCTCCACCCTCTAACACTGCGCAGAGCTCCACCCTCTAACACTGCGCAGAGCTCCACCCTCTAACACTGCGCAGAGCTCCACCCTCTAACGCAGCGCAGAGCTCCACCATCTAACGCTGCGCAGTGCTCCACCCTCTAACTCTGCGCAGTGCTCCACCCTCTAACACTTCGCAGAGATCCACCCTCTAACACTGCGCAGAGCTCCACCCTCTAACACTGCGCAGAGCTCCACCCTCTAACATTGTATAGAGCTCCACCCTCTAAACTGCACAGAGCTCTACCCTTTAGCACTGCACAAAGCTCCACCTTGTAACACAACACAGTGCTCCACCCTCTTGCACTGCATGGAGCTCCACCCTCTAACACTGCGCAGAGCTCCAACCTCTAACACTGCGCAGAGCTCCACCCTCTAACACTACGCAGAGCTCCACCCTCTAACACTGCACATAGCTCCACCCTCTAACACTGCACAGAGCTCCACCCTCTAACACTGCGCATAGCTCCACCCTCTAACACTGCGCATAGCTCCACCCTCTAACATTGCGCAGAGCTCCACCCTTTAACACTGCACATAGCTCCAGCCTCTAACACTGCATAGAGCTCCACCCTCTAACACTGCGCAGAGATCCACCCTCTAACACTGCGCAGAGATCCACCCTCTAACACTGCGCAGAGCTCAACCCTCTAACACTGCACAGTGCTCTACCCTCTAACACTGCGCAGAGCTCAACCCTCTAACACTGCACAGAGCTCCACCCCCTAACACTGCGCAGAGCTCCACCCTCTAACACTGCGCAGAGCTCCACCCTCTAACACTGCGCAGAGCTCCACCCACTAACACTGCGCAGAGATCCACCCTCTAACACTGTGCAGAGCTCAAACCTCTAACACTGTGCAGAGCTCAACCCTCTAACACTGCACAGAGCTCAACCCTCTAACACTGCACAGAGCTCAACCCTCTAACACTGCACAGAGCTCCACCCTCTAACACTGTGCAGAGCTCAACCCTCTAACACTGCGCAGAGATCCACCCTCTAACACTGCGCAGAGATACACCCTCTAACACTGCGCAGAGCTCCACCCTCTAACACTGCGCAGAGCTCCACCCCCTAACACTGCACAGAGCTCCACCCTCTAACACTGCGCAGAGCTCCACCCTCTAACACTGCTCAGAGCTCAACCTTCTAACACTGCGCAGAGCTCCACCCTCTACACTGCACAGAGCTCTACCCTTTAGCACTGCACAAAGCTCCACCTTGTTACACAACACAGTGCTCCACCCTCTTGCACTGCATGGAGCTCCACCCTCTAACACTGCACAGAGCTCCACCCTCTAACACTGCACATAGCTCCACCCTCTAACACTGCGCAGAGCTCCACCCTCCAACACTGCGCATAGCTCCACCCTCTAACGCTGCGCAGTGCTCCACCCTCTAACACTGCACATAGCTCCACCCTCTAACACTGCGCAGTGCTCCACCCTCTAACGCTGCGCAGAGCTCCACGTTCTAACATCCGCCAGGACATGGTGTATTGCAGTGCACACATTTGCTGTAATTAATGTAATATTTGTCACATGTTCAACAATGAATAATAATCAGAGCTCCAGCCTCTAACACTGCATAGAGCTCCACCCTCTAACACTGCGCAGAGCTCCACCCTCTAACACTGCACAGAGCTCCACCCTCTAACACTGCGCAGAGCTCCACCCTCTAACACTGCGCAGAGCTCCACCCTCTAACACTGCGCAGTGCTCCACCCTCTAACGCAGCGCAGAGCTCCACCCTCTAACTCTGCGCAGTGCTCCACCCTCTAACTCTGCGCAGTGCTCCACCCTCTAACACTGCGCAGTGCTCCACCCTCTAACGCTGCGCAGAGCTCCACGTTCTAACATCCGCCAGGACATGGTGTATTGCGGTGCACACATTTGCTGTAATTAATGTAATATTTGTCACATGTTCAACAATGAATAATAATCGGATTCTTTCCACGTCCCCGGCGCAGCAGATAATTTCCCCAGTAACAGCCGCTGATGACCGGACGCTCCTCATCACGTATCACAGATCATTTATAAGATTTGCAAACTTGTTTATTTCCCAACTTCTTGGTGTCACCTTCAGGTTTCCTCACTTTCGGGACGGTGTCAGATGTCTGGATGTAATCCGCCTGATTCATGCGCTGAAGGTCGGCACTAAATTACGGGCATAACACACGGAATTCTGACACCTTTATGTGCCGCACGTCTGATATACGATTCACTCTAGTTTTACTTTCTCTGCCAAAACATCGTCTGCTCCGTGTAACCTCATTTACTTAAAGACGGCGCGCAGCATGGAAGACATTATTAACGGTGACGCGGACGGAAGCAGCGCCGCAGAGCTGACACATGGCTGACAGCACTCGCCGGCTGCACACGTCACCGACATGTAATCCACCAGCGCAGGGCTAGGCTACTTTCACACTAGCGTTTTTTGCAGATCCGTCATGGATCTGCAAAAACGGATCCGTTACAATAATACAACCGCCGCATCCGTCATGTACAGATCGTTTTGTATTATGTCTTCTATAGCCATGACGGATCCGTCTTGAACACCATTGAAAATCAATGGGGGACGGATCCATTTTCTATTGCGCCAGATTGTGTCAGAGAAAACGGATCCGCCCCCATTGACTTACATTGTGTGCCAGGACAGCGCAGGCAGCGTTTTGGTGTTCGCCTCCAGAGCGGAACGGAGACGGATCGGAGGCAAACTGCATTCTGAGCGGATCGTTATAAATTCAGAATGCATTAGGGCAAAACGGATCCATTTTGGACAGCTGAGCCCTGAACGGAACTCAGAAACGGAAAGCCAAAACGCCGCTGTGAAAGGAGACTTAAAGAGGAGCAACTAGAGAAACTGTTGCACTACACGTTCTACAAGATCCGACGGGAATATGGCCGACTGCTGAGCTGGGGTGTGCGACTTAGGCTAGATGCACACGACTGCATTTGCAATCCGCAAAAAAAACGGATGACTTCCATATGGCATCCGTTTTTTTGCGGGTCCATTGTAACAATGCCTATCCTTGTCCGCAAAACGGACAAGAATAGGACACAACAGGGAGATGTTGAAGTGAATGAGTGAATGATGCGGAACCAAACCACGTTTGTGGGCATGTAGCCAGATCTGCAAAACACAGACACCGGCAAAGTGCGTTCCACATTTTGCGGACCGCACATCGTCAGCACTCTCATAGAAAATGCCTTTTCTTGTCAAGAATAGGACATGTTCTATATTTTTGCGGAACAGAAGTGCGGATCCGCAAATGCAGATGCAGACAGCACATTTCGGCACCATTGAAAATGAATTAGTCCGCGGTACGGATGGGGACCAACTTTGCGGACATGTGAATGGACCCCGGTTTTCCAGGTTCTCCCATTAAAGGGTTTCTATCACTTCGTATGCCATAATTAGCTCTCAGACACTAGCGATCCGCTAGTATCTGCTCTGGCCAACCATCCTAATATAAGAGCTTTTTGGGCAGCCGTTTTGCTAAAAAAATAACTTTTATAAATATGCTAATGAGCCTCTAGGTGCTATGTGGGCGTCATTAGCACCTAGAGGCTCCGTCTACCTTCATACACAGCCGCCGCCCAGCGCGTCCCTCCAGCCCGCCCATCTCCTGATGAATGCGATCCTCCGTGTGACGCAACGGACGAATTCTCGCGCATGCGCCGTGCGCGGCTGTATTCGGCGCATGCGCAGAGAATGTCTGACCACTTCCCTGCTCAGACATCTCCACTGCGCCTGTTCCTTGGAGCACTATGACGTCATCGGCGCAGGCGCAGTGGAGATATCTGAGCAGGGAAGCGGTCAGACATTCTCTGCGCATGCGCCGAATACAGCCGCGCACGGCGCATGCGCGAGAATTCGTCCGTTGCGTCACACGGAGGATCGCATTCATCAGGAGATGGGCGGGCTGGAGGGACGCGCTGGGCGGTGGCTGTGTATGAAGGTAGACGGAGCCTCTAGGTGCTAATGACGCCCACATAGCACCTATAGGCTCATTAGCATATTTATAAAAGTTATTTTTTTAGCAAAACGGCTGCCCCAAAAGATGCTATATTAGGATGGTTGGCCAGAGCAGATACTAGCGGATCGCTAGTGTCTGAGAGCTAATTATGGCATACGAAGTGATAGAAACCCTTTAACCATATGTGGCTTCATGTCACTATACCACCAAATAATACTAGGACAGATGGACCTGATCACATGTCATTATATCAGTGATGTCATCAGCAGGGGGCGGGGCTGTGACTACCTCTCAGACAGGATATACAGGCAGGTTGTCAGCAGTAATAGATGTTCCTGTAGTATAAGGTGTGTGATCTCATGTCTGATCACATGTCATTATATCAGTGATGTCATCAGCAGGGGGCGGGGCTGTGACTACCTCTCAGACAGGATATACAGGCAGGTTGTCAGCAGTAATAGATGTTCCTGTAGTATAAGGTGTGTGATCTCATGTCTGATCACATGTCATTATATCAGTGATGTCATCAGCAGGAGGCGGGGCTGTGACAACCTCTCAGACAGGATATACAGGCAGGTTGTCAGCAGTAATAGATGTTCCTGTAGTATAAGGTGTGTGATCTCATGTCTGATCACATGTCATTATATCAGTGATGTCATCAGCAGGGGGCGGGGCTGTGACTACCTCTCAGACAGGAGAAACAGGCAGGTTGTCAGCAGTAATAGATGTTCCTGTAGTATAAGGTGTGTGTTATCTCATGTCTGATCACATGTCATTATATCGGTGATGTCATCAGCAGGGGGCGGGGCTGTGACTACCTCTCAGACAGGATATACAGGCAGGTTGTCAGCAGTAATAGATGTTCCTGTAGTATAAGGTGTGTGATCTCATGTCTGATCACATGTCATTATATCAGTGATGTCATCAGCAGGGGGCGGGGCTGTGACTACCTCTCAGACAGGATAGACAGGCAGGTTGTCAGCAGTAATAGATGTTCCTGTAGTATAAGGTGTGTGGATCTCATGTCTGATCTCATGTCATTATATCAGTGATGTCATCAGCAGGGGGCGGGGCTGTGACTACCTGTCAGACAGGATATACAGGCAGGTTGTCAGCAGTAATAGATGTTCCTGTAGTATAAGGTGTGTGATCTCATGTCTGATAACATGTCAGTATATCAGTGATGTCATCAGCAGGAGGCGGGGCTGTGACTACCTCTCAGACAGGATATACAGTCAGGTTGTCAGCAGTAATAGATGTTCCTGTAGTATAAGGTGTGTGGATCTCATGTCTGATCTCATGTCATTATATCAGTGATGTCATCAGCAGGGGGCGGGGCTGTGACTACCTCTCAGACAGGATATACAGGCAGGTTGTCAGCAGTAATAGATGTTCCTGTAGTATAAGGTGTGTGATCTCATGTCTGATCACATGTCATTATATCAGTGATGTCATCAGCAGGAGGCGGGGCTGTGACAACCTCTCAGACAGGATATACAGGCAGGTTGTCAGCAGTAATAGATGTTCCTGTAGTATAAGGTGTGTGATCTCATGTCTGATCACATGTCATTATATCAGTGATGTCATCAGCAGGGGGCGGGGCTGTGACTACCTCTCAGACAGGATAAACAGGCAGGTTGTCAGCAGTAATAGATGTTCCTGTAGTATAAGGTGTGTGTTATCTCATGTCTGATCACATGTCATTATATCAGTGATGTCATCAGCAGGGGGCGGGGCTGTGACTACCTCTCAGACAGGATATACAGGCAGGTTGTCAGCAGTAATAGATGTTCCTGTAGTATAAGGTGTGTGATCTCATGTCTGATCACATGTCATTATATCAGTGATGTCATCAGCAGGGGGCGGGGCTGTGACTACCTCTCAGACAGGATAGACAGGCAGGTTGTCAGCAGTAATAGATGTTCCTGTAGTATAAGGTGTGTGGATCTCATGTCTGATCTCATGTCATTATATCAGTGATGTCATCAGCAGGGGGCGGGGCTGTGACTACCTGTCAGACAGGATATACAGGCAGGTTGTCAGCAGTAATAGATGTTCCTGTAGTATAAGGTGTGTGATCTCATGTCTGATAACATGTCAGTATATCAGTGATGTCATCAGCAGGAGGCGGGGCTGTGACTACCTCTCAGACAGGATATACAGTCAGGTTGTCAGCAGTAATAGATGTTCCTGTAGTATAAGGTGTGTGGATCTCATGTCTGATAACATGTCAGTATATCAGTGATGTCATCAGCAGGAGGCGGGGCTGTGACTACCTCTCACACAGGATATACAGTCAGGCTGTCAGCAGTAATAGATGTTCCTGTAGTATAAGGTGTGTGGATCTCATGTCTGATCACATGTCAGTATATCAGTGATGTCATCAGCAGGGGGCGGGGCTGTGACTACCTCTCAGACAGTATATACAGGCAGGTTGTCAGCAGTAATAGATGTTCCTGTAGTATAAGGTGTGTGATCTCATGTCTGATCACATGTCATTATATCAGTGATGTCATCAGCAGGGGGCGGGGCTGTGACTACCTCTCAGACAGGATATACAGGCAGGTTGTCAGCAGTAATAGATGTTCCTGTAGTATAAGGTGTGTGATCTCATGTCTGATCACATGTCATTATATCAGTGATGTCATCAGCAGGGGGCGGGGCTGTGACTACCTCTCAGACAGGATATACAGGCAGGTTGTCAGCAGTAATAGATGTTCCTGTAGTATAAGGTGTGTGATCTCATGTCTGATCACATGTCAGTATATCAGTGATGTCATCAGCAGGGGGCGGGGCTGTGACTACCTCTCAGACAGGATATACAGGCAGGTTGTCAGCAGTAATAGATGTTCCTGTAGTATAAGGTGTGTGATCTCATGTCTGATCACATGTCATTATATCAGTGATGTCATCCGCAGGGGGCGGGGCTGTGACTACCTCTCAGACAGGATATACAGGCAGGTTGTCAGCAGTAATAGATGTTCCTGTAGTATAAGGTGTGTGATCTCATGTCATTATATCAGTGATGTCATCAGCAGGGGGCGGGGCTGTGACAACCTCTCATATATAGCAAATTTTTAGACAAGACCCCTCCCCCGACACATTACATAATAAGAAGTGATCTCTCTGGACACCGGTTGAAGTTCTGAATATTTTAGTCATTGCGCTGAGAACAATGTGTGAAATAGATAAAGCGTAGAAAACTTTCCGGATTTCTCATGCGTTTCACGTGTTTCTTTATTCATGGTAATTTTAATTATGTCAGCGGGGGACACGGCTTAGGAGGAAAAAAATGACTACAAATCTGACAAGGAACCCAGCAGCGCAGGAGTATGAGAGAGATATTGAAAATGTAAGTGAGATGAAAACACAATCCTCGTGTAATGTGACTGCGGCCGCCACGGGGGAGGGGGAGTCATCTGCAGCATCTTGATACTGCCGCCTAAGGTAACAGCCCTGTATTATAACTCCCAGCAGGGTCCAAGAGCAAAGGCTTCAACTGCAGCTTCCAGAGCCCGAAACAGTCAGCGACGCAGGAGACCTCACACGAGAAGACCATAGTGTGATACTGGACATGGGGGCGCGTGACTGGTCAGCGGGGGAGAAGGGACAGACGAACAGAATCAGAGCCGGAGAGATAGAAATATAATAATTATGTAAAAAGATTTTTAAAAAGGCTCAAAATGTCAGATAAATAAAGAAGAAAAAATTATGAATAAAAGTAAATAAAAATGAAATAAAATAACTAAAAATAAAATGAGAAAATAATTAATAAATAAAATTATAAATAAAAAAGATACATAGAACAGTATGAATAAAACACTGAATATTCAGTAGAATACGTCACACGTACCCCCACCACCGCTCTTTTATTATGACGCAGACAAATAGAAAAAGATGAGAAAGATTCAGCAACCGCTCCTTATCACATTTTGATTGTTATCACTGTATTATGTGATCATTATACCCGGTTTTTCTACATGACACGTGTGTTTCGCTCTCTTCATGTGGCATCACAGTCGGCCATGGACCTTACGATGAGCGCTATATCGAAAAGAATAAATTCCCTATTTTCCATTACACAATCCTGAGCACACTAGCCTTCGACTACACGAACCTGCGACTAATAACCCAGCCTGCGACCACACGAGCCTGCGACCACACGAGCCTGCGACTACACGAGCCTGCGACTACATGAATCTGTGACTACATGAGCCTGTGACTACATGAGCCTGTGACTACATGAGCCTGTGACTACATGAGCCTGTGACTACATGAGCCTGTGACTACATGAGCCTGTGACTACATGAATCTGCGACTACATGAGCCTGTGACTACACAAGCCTGCGACTACAGCAGCCTGCGACTACATGAATCTGCGACTAACCCAACCTGTGACTACACGAGCCTGCGACTAACCCAACCTGTGACTACATGAGCCTGCGACTACATGAATCTGCGACTACACGAGCCTGCGACTACAGGAATCTGTGACTACATGAGCCTGCGACTACATGAATCTGTGACTAACCCAACCTGTGACTACATGAGCCTGTGACTACATGAATCTGCGACTACATGAATCTGTGACTACACGAGCCTGCGACTACACGAGCCTGCGACTAATAACCCAGCCTGTGACTACACGAGCTTGTGACTACAAGAATCTGTGACTACATGAGCCTGTGACTACACGAGCCTGCGACTACAGGAATCTGTGACTACATGAGCCTGTGACTATATGAATCTGCGACTAACCCACCCTGCGACTACATGAGCCTGCGACTACATGAGCCTGCGACTAACCCAACCTGTGACTACACGAGCCTGCGACAAACACAACCTGTGACTACATGAGCCTGCGACTACATGAATCTGCTACCACATTAGTCTGTGACTATGAGCCTGTGACTACATGAGCCTGTGACTACATGAGCCTGCGACTAAATGAGCCTGTGACTAACCCAGCCTGTGACAACATGAATCTGCGACTACATGAATCTGTGACCACATTAGTCTGTGACCACATTAGTCTGTGACTACACTAGTCTGTGACTATGAGCCTGCGACTAGATGAGCCTATCACTACGAGCCTGTAACTACATTAGTCTGTGATTACACATTTCCTCACACTTCTACATAAACCTCTCTGTCCATAGGTGTACACGGAGACGTGTGAACATCTCTCTGCTCCATGGAGTGAAAATAGCTTGAAAATCAAAAATGTGCAAAAAGGTCTAGAATAAGTCTCATCGTTGACCTAAATGAAGAGACTCCATAAACTCGCATCTGACAAGTGAAACCATCGTCACCTCAAAATAAATGATAGCAGCACTAACTAATCAATAGTAACAATACGTAAAACTATGACAAGGATTATTTTCTGCAAAATTCCCAGAAACAAAGAGATTCATGCATTTATGACATTTGTGCTCATTAGTATTAGGCAGTTGTAAGGATGTAATGCCGGCCTCCATAACCTCTGCTGATTGTCCTGCACAGGTCTCAGAGGCTGCAGGGCACAATTATGTGGGATGTGTCGGGATCTACTACGTGTCTGTATCTCCTCCATAAGGAAGTCCTAACAAACATTGCCCCCCCGCCCCACCAGCTGTTGTAACCTGATTTGGTAACGCACCAAGTTCTAACAATACCGTAACAGTGATTTAATGGGTTCCGTGGTCAGCACAACCCGTACATGGAGTATGTATGGTCTTCCCATGTTTTTGTTTATTCAGTTTTGTTTTCTTATTTTATATAATTTTTCATTACATATTATTACAGTATTTATTATTATGTATTATTTTCTATCATTTATCAACTATTATTACTATTATTTATTATTGGTTAGAATTATATAATTTTTTTTATCATTACTTGTTATTATTTTCCATAATGTATTACTTCACATATTACTTCACTACTTTTTCACATTTACTATCACTTATTATTTAGTATTACGTATTTATTATTTTTATGATTTATTACTTATTATTATGTATACATTTCTATTATTTACTATTACTTATTTCTTAATATTACTTATTTACAATTAGTATCATTTATGATAAGTAATTACCATTTTTATTATTATTAATAATTATTATTTTCTTTAATTAAGTAATTTTGTATGACTTATTTATTATTTACCACAATGTATGACTTATTATTTATTACATTGTTTCCAATAAGCTATTATTATTATTCATTATATTTATACTACAGGTTTGTTTTTTTACAATTTTTTAATATTATTATTGTTTTATAGAAAGTAAATGGAGAACATTTTTCAAACAAATATTTCAGGAAATCACAATTTCCTAAAAACCCCTGACTTTGTCTATTTTTCTTCCTCTTTCAGTCAGACGCGAGATTGTGCGGCTTGCCTTATTATCCCCTCATTATGTGTCTTTAAATCTGAAGGGAAGTTGGGCCCTCGCTCACTTATCTCCTGTTTTATTCACTGCTCCCAGAAGCCGTAATCAAACCATTTGTCTACACTGTGACACTGAGCAGCGCGAGGAATCGGAGCGTCACTTCTTATATCTTCCTGTCATTTTTCTTTTTTATTCTAAATCAAAAACTACTCACAGGTTGAGAATCATCTGCGCCTGAAGTAAAAGGAATCTACAGTATTACCCTCAGTACGGAGCGGAGGTTGGGAGTTCTCATTCAGGAACCCGACAAATAAACTGTGCAGAAAATTAATGTTGAGACAACATCGAGTCCTACAACCCAAGCGCGTCTGTAGGAGATAGGGCGAGTTTATAAATCAGGCTGATTGACTGAGGCTCTAAAGAGAGCGAACCCTTTAATTCCATCAGAGATATGAAGGCTGACAGAATAAAGTTACTTTTCAAGCCCGGAGCAGATTATAAAAGCCAAAATCCTCAAAATCAAATATAGAAAACAATTCAAAATTTCCCGTAAAAATAAAGCGGCCGGATCTGATTTCAATAGGGGAGGGGGGGGCACATATTGATCTAATTTTAAAATTAGTCCTGTGTCCTAAATAACGATGATTAATGATCCTGTCATGCTGCATCAATGGCCGGCATGAGGCATAATACTTTTAAGGAGAAGTAAGAACATTTCTGAAACTCAGATGAACAGTTTTATTCTATTAAGCAAAAATGTGATGGGAGAAAGTTTTACCTAAATGTGGAGTGACAGGACCAGAGAGAGGAATGCAAGAAAAGAAGGCGAGGTGCCATGCAGAGGGGCACAGGATACCAGGACCAGAGAGGGAGTAAGCCAAGAAAAGGGGGCAGGGTGCCATGCAGAGGGGCACAGGATACCAGGACCAGAGAGGGAGGAAGCCAAGAAAAGGGGGCAGGGTGCCATGCAGAGGGGCACAGGATACCAGGACCAGAGAGGGAGGAAGCCAAGAAAAGGGGGCAGGGTGCCATGCAGAGGGGCACAGGATACCAGGACCAGAGAGGGAGGAAGCCAAGAAAAGGGGGCAGGGTGCCATGCAGAGGGGCACAGGATACCAGGACCAGAGAGGGAGGAAGCCAAGAAAAGGGGGCAGGGTGCCATGCAGAGGGGCACAGGATACCAGGACCAGAGAGGGAGGAAGCCAAGAAAAGGGGGCAGGGTGCCATGCAGAGGGGCACAGGATACCAGGACCAGAGAGGGAGGAAGCCAAGAAAAGGGGGCAGGGTGCCATGCAGAGGGGCACAGGATACCAGGACCAGAGAGGGAGGAAGCCAAGAAAAGGGGGCAGGGTGCCATGCAGAGGAGCACATGATACCAGGACCAGAGAGGGAGGAGTGCAAGAAAAGGGGGCAGGGTGCCATGCAGAGGAGCACATGATACCAGGACCAGAGAGGGAGGAGTCCAAGAAAAGGGGGCAGGGTGCCATGCAGAGGGGCACAGGATACCAGGACCAGAGAGGGAGGAAGCCAAGAAAAGGGGGCAGGGTGCCATGCAGAGGGGCACAGGATACCAGGACCAGAGAGGGAGGAAGCCAAGAAAAGGGGGAAGGGTGCCATGCAGAGGGGCACAGGATACCAGGACCAGAGAGGGAGGAGTCCAAGAAAAGGGGGCAGGGTGCCATGCAGAGGAGCACATGATACCAGGACCAGAGAGGGAGGAGTCCAAGAAAAGGGGGCAGGGTGCCATGCAGAGGGGCACAGGATACCAGGACCAGAGAGGGGGGAGTCCAAGAAAAGGGGGCATGGTGCCATGCAGAGGGGCACATGATACCAGGAACAGATAGGGATGAATCCAAGAAAAGGGGGCAGAGTGCCATGCAGAGGGGCACAGGATACTATGACCAGAGAGGGAGGAAGCCAAGAAAATGGGCAGGGTGCCATGCAGAGGGGCACATGATACCAGGAACAGATAGGGATAAATCCAAGAAAAGGGGGCAGGGTGCCATGCAGAGGGGCACATGATACCAGGACCAGAGAGGGAGGAAGCCAAGAAAATGGGGCAGGGTGCCATGCAGAAGGGCACAGGATACCAGGACCAGAGAGGGAGGAAGCCAAGAAAAGGGGGCAGGGTGCCATGCAGAGGGGCACAGGATACCAGGACCAGAGAGGGAGGAAGCCAAGAAAAGGGGGCAGGGTGCCATGCAGAGGGGCACAGGATACCAGGACCAGAGAGGGAGGAAGCCAAGAAAAGGGGGCAGGGTGCCATGCAGAGGGGCACAGGATGCCACTGTCACGATTAGTGTGGGGGGGGGGAACTCCACACTGAACACAAGAGAGAAGGGGAACAGTAACTGGGCATGGAAATTAGGGAAGAAACAGGTCACCTCCTAGACAACCCTAATCCAGGCCCTGACTACCTATCAATATGAATAGACCTTGAAGGTAGGAATATTCATAAGCAGTATACCTAGGCCCTGATTTCCCTATAAGGCCCTGGAATAAGTATAGAACCACAGACAACCCATTCCTCCCCAGATGGACGAATGGAAGTCTCTGTCTCAGGCCCATATAACAAATACAAACAAACGCGATACTTAACTTCTGTAGAGATGGAAGAACAGGAACACCAGAGACGACCTCACACCAGCTCAGCCAAACCCAAATGAAGCTATCTACTGTGTGGCGAAACCAACCTCGCCACTTGGGGACAAACCTATCCAAAATTCACTTGAATAGGTTCAGGGGTTTAAAAGTTAGTATATGGGCCATAATCCTGAGGCAAGAGGCTGATAAACAGGCCTCTCCAAAACCCAGTGGCGAGGTTGGTTTCGCCACATACTGCATAGTCAGAAGGGAGGGGTCGGACTATAAAGGGTAGGAGTGATGACCACTGAGCAACAGCTGAGAAAAGGGAAGTGGTCATTAACCCTATCAACACTGAATCAAGAGAAATCAAGGAGGCTGTTAAATTCCTCCACGCTTGATTATCTGACATCAGTCACCTCAGGGACCGTGACAGCCAGAACTAGAGAGGGAGGAAGCCAAGAAAAGGGGGCAGGCTGCCATGCAAAGGGGCACAGGATGCCAGATACCAAAGAGGAGGAAGCCAAGAAAAGAGGGCAGGGTGCCATTCAGAGGGGCACATGATGCCAGGACCAGAGAGAGGAATCCAAGAAAAGAAGGCAAGGTGCCATGCAGAGGAGCACAAGATACCAGGAACAGATAGGGAGGAAGCCAAGAAAAGGGGGCAGGGTGCCATGCAGAGGGGCACATGATGCCAGGACCAGAGAGGGAGGAAGCCAAGAAAACAGGGCAGGGTGCCATGCAGAGGGGCACAGGATACCATGACCAGACAGGGAGGAAGCCAAGAAAATGGGGCAGGGTGCCATGCAGAGGGGCACAGGATACCAGGACCAGAGAGGGAGGAAGCCAAGAAAAGGGAGCTGGGTGCCATGCAGAGGGGCACAGGATGCCAGGACCAGAGACGGAGGAAGCCAAGAAAAGGGGGCAGGGTGCCATGCAGAAGGGCACAGGATGCCAGGACCAGAGAGAGGAATACAAGAAAAGAATGCAAGGTGCCATGCAGAGGGGCACAGGATGCCAGGACCAGATGGAGGAATCCAAAAAAAGGGGGCAGGGTGCCATGCAGAGGGGCACAGGATGCCAGGACCGGAGAGAGGAATCCAAGAAAAGAATGCAAGGTGCCATGCAGAGGGGCAAATTATGCCAGGACCAGATGGAGGAATCTAAAAAAAGGGGGCAGGGTGCCATGCAGCGGGGCACAGGATGCCAGGATCAGAGAGGGAGGAAGCCAAGAAAAGGGGGCAGGGTGCCATGCCGAGGGGCACATGATGCCAGGACCAGAGAGGGAGGAATCCAAGAAAAGAAGGTAAGGTGCCATGCAGAGGGGCACAGGATACCAGGACCAGAGAGGGAGGAAGCCAAGAAAAGGGGGCAGGGTGCCATGCAGAGGGGCACATGATACCAGGACCAGAGAGGGAGGAAGCCAAGAAAAGGGGGCAGGGTGCCATGCAGAGGGGCACAGGATACCAGGACCAGAGAGGGAGGAAGCCAAGAAAAGGGGGCAGGGTGCCATGCAGAGGGCCACAGGATACCAGGACCAGAGAGGGAGGAATCCAAGAAAAGGGGGCAAAGACAAAAAAGGAAAAAAGGTCAAGAAGAGCGGTCAGAGTTCTATGAACAGGAACACAAGATGCAAGGTCCAGAGAGAGAGAAGAGAGCCTTGAAGAAAGGGCTGGGTGCCATGAAGAGGGATACAGGATGCCAGGAATTCAGAGAGCGATGGGAAGCCAAGAAGAAGTGACAGGATGCTATTAAAATGGCACAGAATGTCAGGAGAGAGAGGAGTAGCAAAAATAGGGGCACAAGATTCCATGAGGGGCACAGTGCCATGAAGAAGGACACAGAATCCCAGGGCCAGAGAGAGAGAGAGGATTCTAAGAAGAGAAGGGCACAGGATGCTAGGATATGAAAAAAAGGAGGCCAAGAAGAGGGGGCATATAGTATGATGAGAGGGAGTGAAAATAAGAGTAAGAGTGGGGCAAGAATCAAAGAACAGGAGGACTAGACGTCAAGACAAGGGAGATTACAGGGGACAGATGACCTAAAGAAGGAGGCAGGGTGATCTAAAGAAGGAGGCAGGATGACCTAAAGAAGGAGGCAGGATGACCTAAAGAAGGAGGCAGGATGATCTAAAGAAAGAGGCAGTGTGATCTAAAGAACAAAACAGGATGATCTAAAGAAGGAGGCAGGATGACCTAAAGAAGGAGGCAGGATGACCTAAAGAGGGAGGCAAGATGACCTAAAGAGGGAGGCAGGATGACCTAAAGAAGGAGGCAGGATGGTCTAAAGAAGGAGGCAGGGTGATGTAAAGAAGGAGGCAGGATACATGAAGAAGGTGGCAGGGTGATCTAAAGAAGGAGGCAGGATGATCTAAAGAAGGAGGCAGGATGACCTGAAGAAGGAGGCAGGATGACCTAAAGAAAGAGGCATGATCTAAAGAAAGAGACAGGATGACCTGAAGAAGGGGGCAGGATGATCTAAAGAAGGAGGAAGGATGACCTGAAGAAGGGGGTAGGATGATCTAAAGAAGGAGGCAGGATGATCTAAAGAAGGAGGCAGGATGACCAAAAGAGGGAGGCAGGATGACCTAAAGAGGGAGGCAGGATGACCTAAAGAGGGAGGCAGGATGACCTGAAGAAGGAGGCAGGATGGTTTAAAGAAGGAGGCAGGGTGATGTAAAGAAGGAGGCAGGATACCTGAAGAAGGGGGCAGGGTGATCTAAAGAAGGAGGCAGGATGACCTGAAGAAGGGGGTAGGATGATCTAAAGAAGGAGGCAGGATGACCTGAAGAAGGGGGCAGGATGATCTAAAGAAGGAGGCAGGATGACCTGAAGAAGGGGGTAGGATGATCTAAAGAAGGAGGCAGGATGACCTGAAGAAGGGGGCAGGATGACCTGAAGAAGGGGGCAGGATGATCTAAAGAAGGAGGCAGGATGATCTAAAGAAGGAGGCAGGATGATCTAAAGAAGGAGGCAGGATGATCTAAAGAAGGAGGCAGGATGACCTGAAGAAGGATGCAGGGTGATCTAAAGAAGGAGGAGGCACGTACTGTATTCTATCCGGGCACAGAACTTATTATATGGCTGACCCATGGCGCGGTCTGGTGACTGCACAGGTCCTGATGTCTGCCCCATTGGCACTATGGCAGCACATGGTTGTATAGATTTATCCTCCGTCTGGTAACATTTCTATTAGCCATATCTTTTCTTAGAAATCTTAGTGATGCCTCATATTCCGGTCAGCTTCCGTGGAGTTGGCCACGCGGTTTTCCATGGCTCCTGACTGGTAAATCAGCCTGGTCATGCAGAGAGATACAGTGAGATCTGCCTGATTTATCCGCTTCAGTGTTATATATGGTGATAGTGTGGGGGAGGGGCGTCTCCGTTGTATTTCAGGGCATTTCTCCACCTTTCGGATCCGTCTTCGCCTCTTCTTCCTCCTTTGCTGGAGTCTCTGATGTAAAATGCGCCGTGTATTCACAGATGCACAGTAAATAACAGTCTTCAGCGCGGGCGCCTGATTAGGGGGAGTTCCCGGGCGCCATTGTGATTACTATTTTCATGGCGCCAGGCTCTTCTGCGCTGATGATTCCCACAAAGAGATGCGTGCACCAACAATGAGTTATTACAGCTCAGGATCAACCCCAGGAGAAGTGCGACCCCGCAGCGGTGGGACGCTCCTCATTTACACACAAGCGTCTCCTGTCATATAATATTCTGCGCATAAAGCATCGGAGTCGGCTTCCGGTAGGATAATGGCGACATCATTTACGTCTGATGCTGGATTTGTGGTATTAAGTTATTATAATGTTTTTACAGGTGGAAACTGTCAGCAAGTATAAACGTCAGCAGAATGTGTTCACTCCTAAGGCACAAAAAACCTCCTGGAGATCTGGGCCCCGAAGCCGCCTCTGGTGCGGAGTCTCTTCCGCCATTTCAGAATTATCTCCTACAGATGATGGGTCACCCACTGCCCGGACAGGGGCTATCACACAGCTTCCCATAGACATGTGTCAGTCTTCACTGCAGTTCTGGCATTCTGTTCCATCAGGTGGCTTTATGGAGAAGGTCATTATCAAAGAAATGGATGGAGCTATAGCTTCAATATTATTATCTAACTGGGCGGAGCTAATCATTATCACATAAATGGGCGAATAAAGTATGGCTTCTATTCACTGCCCGTCCAAAAATATTTCGTTGGACCGCCTTTAGCTGTGATTCCGGCACCCATTCGCTGCGGCATTGTTCCGATAAGCTTCTGCAATGTCACAAGATTTATTTCCATCCAGTGTTGCAGTAATTTCTCCCCAAAATCTTGCATTGATGATGGTGGAGTCTGACCGCTGCGCAAAGTCTTCTCCAGCAGATCCCAAAGATTCTCATTGGGGTTAAGGTCTGGACTCTGTGGTGGCCGATCCATGTGTGACAATGACGTCTCCTGCTCCCTGAACCGCTCTTTCACAATCTGAGCCCGATGAATCCTGGCATTGTCATCTTGGAATATGCCCGTGCCATCAGGGAAGAACAGATCCATTGCTGGAATAACCTGGTCCTTCAGTAGGTTCAGGTGGTCGCTGACCTCATTCTTGGAGCACATACTGTGGCTGAACCTAGACCTGACCAACTGCAGGACCCCAGATCATAGCACTGCCCCCACAGGCTGGTACAGGAGGCACTAGGCATGATGGGGGCATCACCTCATCTGCCTCTCTTCTTACCCTGATGCGCCCATCACTCTGGAACAGGGTAAATCTGGACTCATCAGACCACATCACCTTCTTCCATTGCTCCAGAGTCCAATCTTTATGCTCCCGAGCAAATTGAAGCCTTTTTTTCTGGTTTCCTCACTGATTAGTGGTTTTCTTACAGCTTCACAGCTGTTCAGTCCCAATCCCTTGAGTTCCCTTCGCATTGTGCGTGTGGAAATGCTCTTACTTTAACTATTAAACATAGCCCTGAGTTCTATTACTTTCACTATTAAACATAGCCCTGAGTTCTATTACTTTCACTATTAAACATAGCCCTGAGTTCTATTACCTTCACTATTAAACATAGCCCCGAATTCTATTACTTTCACTATTAAACATAGCCCTGAGTTCTATTACTTTCACTATTAAACATAGCCCTGAGTTCTATTACTTTCACTATTAAACATAGCCCTGAGTTCTATTACTTTCACTATTAAACATAGCCCTGAGTTCTATTACTTTCACTATTAAACATAGCCCCGAGTTCTACTGTTGTTTTTCTTCTATTTGATTTCACCAAACGTTTAAGTGATCGCCGATCACCATCATTCAGGATTTTTTTTCCCGCCACATTTCTTCCTCGAATACGATGGGTCCCCACTATCCTCCCAGTTTTTAATAATGCGTTGGACAGTTCTTAACCTGATGTTAGTAGTTTCTGCAATCTCCTTAGATGTTTCTCTGCTTGATGCATGCCAATGATCTGACCCTTCTCAAACAGACTGACATCTTTTCCACGACCACGAGACGTGTCTTTCCGCATGGTTGTTTAAGAAATGAGAAGCAACTCATTGCACCAGTCGGGGTTAAATAACTTGTTGCAGCTGAAAGATAATCGCCCCCATGCAGTAATCATCCAATAGGAGGCTCAGAACTATCTGCTTAGTTACATCCGGGTGGACACTTTTTTTTGGGACAGGCTGGGTGGAGCTGTGGGTATACATTATATGTCTGGGTGGAGCTGTGGGTATATAATATATGTCTGGGTGGAGCTGTGGGTATATATTATATGTCTGGGTGGAGCTGTGGGTTATATAATGCATGTCTGGGTGGAGCTGTGGGTATATATTATATGTCTGGGTGGAGCTGTGGGTATATATTATATGTCTGGGTGGAGCTGTGGGTTATATAATGCATGTCTGGGTGGAGCTGTGGGTATATGTTATATGTCTGGGTGGAGCTGTGGGTATATGTTATATGTCTGGGTGGAGCTGTGGGTATATATTATACGTCTGGGTGGAGCTGTGGATATATATTATATGTCTGGGTGGAGCTGTGGGTATATATTATATGTCTGGGTGGAGCTGTGGGTTATATAATGCATGCCTGGGTGGAGCTGTGGGTATATGTTATATGTCTGGGTGGAGCTGTGGGTATATATTATATGTCTGGGTGGAGCTGTGGATATATATTATATGTCTGGGTGGAGCTGTGGGTATATATTATATGTCTGGGTGGAGCTGTGGGTATATATTATACGTCTGGGTGGAGCTGTGGGTATATATTATATGTCTGGGAAGGGCTATTCAGAGTAGTTTGCACTGGGGGGTGTTACGGTACATCGGCCTCACCGAGGCCAGGACGTGCAGTCTGTACACCTGTACACACTAATGTAGAGGGGACGCAGAGCGGGATCCAGCACATGTCCAGACCCCTCTACATGATCGAATACCAGAGAAGTCGGCAGGTTTGCTCTTGCGCTGACAGTAAACAGTTAATTTGCAGCACATTGTGATGGAGGAGCCGAGCGACTGTCACCCTCTCATTTCAGAGTCTGACACTGAGCTTGTCAAAAGGGACAGCTGTTAACGTGAATTATTGTTGACAAGTAGAGAGACTCCCTCTTACCAGATGCGGGGGGACATCTGCGCAAGGAGGCGAAGACCGGGGCTGTCTGCAACGCGCTTCTGTTCTGCTGCGACGGGAGGAAAACCTGAATATCAAAACGGAAAAGAGATAAACAGTAAATGATACAAAGTATAAGGATGAAAATACTAAATTATAGCACAGATACAATCAACATACTAAAATAATAATAAAAAATAACAGATTTGTCAACCCCACAGAATGACCCTCTCCACGTGTGTTAGGCGACTTTCACACTAGCGTTAATATTTTCCTGTATTGAGATCCGTCATAGGGGCTCAATACTGGAAATGTATTGTCAATTGTCGGATCCATCCCCTATTGACTTTCAATGGAGTTCATGACGGATCCGTCTTGGGCATGTTACAGATAATACAACCGGATACGTTCATAACGGATGCAGACGGTTGCATTATCAGTAAGGCCTCTTTCACACGGGCGCAACGCGTGACGTGCGGGAAAAGATGCAGGTGCGTTGCGGGAAAATGCGTGATTTTTTTCCGCGAGTGCAAAGCTTTTTAATGTGTTTTGCACGTGCGTGAGAAAAATCGGCATGTTTGGTACCCAGACCCGAACCCGGACTTCTTCACAGAAGTTCAGGTTTGGGATCGGTGTTGTGTACATTTTATAATTTTCCCTTATAACATGGTTATAAGGAAAAATAATAGCATTTTTCTTAATACAGAATTAGTGATGGAGGGGTTAAAAAAAATGTACATTTTTTTTTTACTCATCTCATCCACTTGTTCGCTCTGCCCGGCTCGTCTTCATTCTTCTTCTTGGAGGACCTGGGAGAAAAGGACCTTTGGTGACGTCACTGCGCTCATCACATGGTCGCAGTGACGTCACCAAAGGTCCTTTTCTCCCAGGTCCTCCAAGAAGAAGAATAAAGACGAGCCGGGCAGAGCGAACAAGTGGATGAGGTGAGTTAAATTTTTATTTTATTTTTTTAACCCCATCAGCCCTATTGTACTATGCCTTCTGTATGAAGAATGCTATTATTTTCCCTTATAACC
The DNA here is from genome assembly GCF_905171765.1 of Bufo bufo. Classification (NCBI taxonomy): domain Eukaryota; kingdom Metazoa; phylum Chordata; class Amphibia; order Anura; family Bufonidae; genus Bufo; species Bufo bufo. Next base: position 228,771,698 of record NC_053396.1, read on the forward strand.
ATGTTATAAGGGAAAATAATAAAGATCGGGTCCCCATCCCGATCATCACCTTGCAACCATGCAAGAAAATCGCACCACATCCGCGCATGCTTGCACAATATAGAGCTTGCTGCGATTTTCACGCAACGCACCAGTGATGCGTGAAAATCACTGCTCATGTGCACAGCCCCATTGAAGTGAATGGGTCCGGATTCAGTGCAGGTGCAATGCGTTCACCTCACGCATTGCACCCGCGCGGAAAACGCGCTCGTGTGAAAGGGGCCTTATATTTTCATTTTTTGCTCTTTCCATTTGCGCCCTGCAGCTGAAATCATTAAGGTCCCTCCTCTTCAGTGTCCTTCCACAAAAGCTGGAAAAACACAAATTAAAAAACAAGAAAAATATTCCAATATTTGACCAAAAATATTCTCAAAATCTGGTATTTTACAGAAGCCGCATCAGATCACCAGTGATAAATATTCAAATAACAGAGGACTGAGCTGATACAGGGTCCACAGTATAAGGCTAGTTGCAGGATAGCGGCAGAGATCCCAGAGGAACAGCCTCCCGGACCTCGGCGCACTCCGGCATTGACGGAGGTTTGTAGGGCACTGTCCATCCCCATTCACTGGGGACTGGCAGAGATCCGGCCGCATTCCTGCAAATATGGCGAGAATCGGCCGGAAGAAAACTGCACTGAGACAAGAATGTAACACGGTAACAGAATATAACACGGTAACGGAATGTAACACGGTAACGGAATGTAACACGGTAACGGAATGTAACACGGTAACGGAATGTAACACGGTAACGGAATGTAACATCATAAATGGAATGTAACATGGTAACGGAATATAACACGGTAACGGAATATAACACGGTAACGGAATATAACACGGTAACGGAATGTAACACGGTAACGGAATGTAACACGGTAACGGAATGTAACACGGTAACGGAATGTAACACGGTAACGGAATGTAACACGGTAACGGAATATAACACGGTAACGGAATGTAACACGGTAACGGAATGTAACATCATAAATGGAATGTAACACGGTAACGGAATATAACACGGTAACGGAATATAACACGGTAACGGAATATAACACGGTAACGGAATATAACACGGTAACGGAATATAACACGGTAACGGAATATAACACGGTAACGGAATATAACACGGTAACGGAATATAACACGGTAACGGAATATAACACGGTAACGGAATATAACACGGTAACGGAATATAACACGGTAACGGAATATAACACGGTAACGGAATATAACACGGTAACGGAATATAACACGGTAACGGAATGTAACACGGTAACGGAATGTAACACGGTAACGGAATGTAACACGGTAACGGAATATAACACGGTAACGGAATGTAACACGGTAACAAAATGTAACATCGTAAATGGAATGTAACACGGTAACGGAATGTAACACGGTAATGGAATGTAACACGGTAACAAAATGTAACATCGTAAATGGAATGTAACACGGTAACGGAATGTAACACGGTAACGGAATGCAACATTGTAAACGGAATGTAACACGGTAACGGAATATAACACGGTAACGGAATATAACACGGTAATGGAATGTAACACGGTAACAAAATGTAACATCGTAAATGGAATGTAACACGGTAACGGAATGTAACACGATAACGGAATGTAACATGGTAACGCAATGTAACAATGTAACACGATAACGGAATGTAACATGGTAACGGAATTAGGGTTGTTTAGGGTATTGAATTTTTGATACACAATCGATACTTTTGTCTGGTATCGACCTCGATACTGGGATTTGCCTTTTTTCGATACTAGGCTTCGCTATTGCGCAGTCTAGTATCGGAGAACATGGAGCGCGCTGCACTCAGCGCGCTCCATGTTCTCCTTAGCAGCACAGGGGAGAAGGAAGCAATGAAAGTAAACGTTTAATACAAATCTAGGAGGCGGGTGCTGACGGGAAGCTGCGATCAGTGGCAGTTAACCCCTCAGGTGCTGCACCCGCCTCCTGTATTAAATGCTAATTATTATTGGTGGCGCAGTGCACCCTCCCCCTTCCTCCCCAGTATTAAAATCATTGGTGGCGCAGTGCACCCCCTCCCCTCAACCCCCCAGTATTAAAATGATTGGTGGCAGTGGCCACAGGGTCCCCTCTTTCATTGGTGGTGCAGTGGAAGCTTCTGATCGGAGCCCCAGCAGTGTAATCCTGGGGCTCCGATTGGTTACCATGGCAGCCAGGACACTACTGAAGCCCTCCATGGTAACCTCCCTGCTGCTGTATGTACTATGCACGGGGCGGCAGGGAGAGTGTGAGGCCCTAGTCACCACAATAGAGCTCCATCAGGGTGAATAGGACAAAGGATGAAAAGATCCCAGGTTCTAGCCCCTAAGGGGGGAAATAATTATAAAAAAAAAAACAACACCAAAATATTAAGTTTAAATCACCCCCTTTCCCAATTTTACATATAAAATATATAAACAATAAATAAATAAACATATTACATATCGCCACGTCCGAAAAGTCCAAACTATTAAAATATTTTAAAAAATCTCCTATGCGGTGAATGACGTAACAGAAAAAAAAAAAAAAATGAATCGGACTGTTTTATTAAGGGCGCCCGACGTTCAATAAAATGCGGAATGCACGCAGCTTTTTTTGGTGTTTTATTTTTTTCGTGTGGTATCAAATGGTATTGAGTATCGCAATACTTTTTTATGGTATCGAAACCAAATCAAAATTCTGGTATCGAAACAACCCTAAATGGAATGTAACATGGTAACGGAATGTAACACTGGAATCACAGAAATCCCGCAGGAGCCGCTCAGCGTGGACCTTTCATCATTGTCTATTGATTTCACTGGTCTGTATAACACGAGGGGGAGAGCCCGGCGCAGTACACAGATCGCCACCAGCTGTGCGCACAAGACGACTACATCCATTTCATTACTTACAATGTCTTCAAAATGGCAAATCCCGAGGAGACGGAGCGACTCGATATAATGATTTACCAGACAGAAAAGCTTACAAAAAATAAAAAATCTTCCTGAATTACCCGTTCTGAAGACACACGTGATAACAAGCGATGTACCCAACAGCCAATCAGGAGAGCCACAAGGAATCACATGACCCTCCAACACATGAACCAAAAAAACAGTCACTACCTGTCGCTCACCCCTCCCCCAAGGGCCCCAGATTATTCTACCACATTAAGATAACATATCGAGGTTACGTGTTTGCCCCCATATAACATGGCTGCACTGTGCAGATCCAGAGACCGGGCGCCTCTCCTCATATCGGGGTGCAGATCCAGAGACCGGGCGCCTCCCCTCATATCGGGGTGCAGATCCAGAGACCGGGCGCCTCCACTCATATCGGGGTGCAGATCCAGAGACCGGGCGCCTCTCCTCATATCGGGGTGCAGATCCAGAGACCGGGCGCCTCTCCTCATATCAGGGTGCAGATCCAGAGACCGGGCGCCTCTCCTCATATCGGGGTGCAGATCCAGAGACCGGGCGCCTCTCCTCATATCGGGGTGCAGATCCAGAGACCGGGCGCCTCCCCTCATATCGGGGTGCAGATCCAGAGACCGGGTGCCTCCCCTCATATCGGGGTGCAGATCCAGAGACCGGGCGCCTCTCCTCATATCGGGGTGCAGATCCAGAGACCGGGTGCCTCCTCTCATTTCAGGGTGCAGATCCAGAGACCGGGCGCCTCCCCTCATATCGGGGTGCAGATCCATTGACCGGGCGCCTCCCCTCATATCGGGGTGCAGATCCAGAGACCGGGTGCCTCCCCTCATATCGGGGTGCAGATCCAGAGACCGGGTGCCTCCCCTCATATCGGGGTGCAGATCCAGAGACCGGGCGCCTCTCCTCATATCGGGGTGCAGATCCAGAGACCGGGCGCCTCTCCTCATATCGGGGTGCAGATCCAGAGACCGGGCGCCTCCCCTCATTTCAGGGTGCAGATCCAGAGACCGGGCGCCTCCCCTCATATCGGGGTGCAGATCCAGAGACCGGGCGCCTCTCCTCATATCGGGGTGCAGATCCAGAGACCGGGCGCCTCCCCTCATTTCAGGGTGCAGATCCAGAGACCGGGCGCCTCCCCTCATATCGGGGTGCAGATCCAGAGACCGGGCGCCTCTCCTTATATCGGGGTGCAGATCCAGAGACCGGGCGCCTCCCCTCATATCGGGGTGCAGATCCAGAGACCGGGCGCCTCCCCTCATATCGGGGTGCAGATCCAGAGACCGGGCGCCTCCCCTCATATCGGGGTGCAGATCCAGAGACCGGGCGCCTCTCCTTATATCGGGGTGCAGATCCAGAGACCGGGCGCCTCCCCTCATATCGGGGTGCAGATCCAGAGACCGGGCGCCTCCCCTCATATCGGGGTGCAGATCCAGAGACCGGGCGCCTCCTCTCATTTCGGGGTGCAGATCCAGAGACCGAGCGCCTCCCCTCATATCGGGGTGCAGATCCAGAGACCGAGTGCCTCCCCTCATATCGGGGTGAAGATCCAGAGACCGGACGCCTCCCCTCATTTCGGGGTGCAGATCCAGAGACCAGGCACCCCCCCCCCTTCTTTCGAGGTGCAGATCAAGAGACCGGGCGCCTCCCCTCATTTCGGGGTGCAGATCCAGAGACCGGGCGCCTCCCCTCATTTCGGGGTGCAGATCCAGAGACCGGGGGCGCCTCCTCTCATTTCGGGGTGCAGATCCAGAGACCGGGGGCGCCTCCTCTCATTTCGGGGTGCAGATCCAGAGACCGGGCGCCTCCCCTCATTTCGGGGTGCAGATCCAGAGACCGGGGCGCCTCCTCTCATTTCGGGGTGCAGATCCAGAGACCGGGGGCGCCTCCTCTCATTTCGGGGTGCAGATCCAGAGACCGGGCGCCTCCTCTCATTTCGGGGTGCAGATCCAGAGACCGGGGGCGCCTCCTCTCATTTCGGGGTGCAGATCCAGAGACCGGGCGCCTCCTCTCATATCGGGGTTATGTGTTTGGTAAACAGAGACAAATGATGTAGAATGAAGCGTGACTGGCGCTGGTTTATAAGTAACTGAACACCATCTGTGGGGAGGAATCTGCAGGAGGCGGCTGCTCACAGAAAGACGGCACCAAGGAAAGGCATATGGGGAACCCACAACACTGAATAACTAATAGCCCCTGAAGAGGAGCGGAGTCACAGTATAAAGCCTCCCCCGGCCCCTCATCACCACCACAACCCAGGACCTACAGGTACCCGAGGCCACAAGGGAGGGTAAGAGAACTAAAAGTGACCTTCATACATGGTGTATACACAGGACACTACAACCCCCAACAGGAAGAGACTTCTTATCACCACCTGTCAGACACTGAGAGGACAGAATCCTGAGCTGAGAGGCCTCGGTTTATCACTCCAGCAGATTGCTCTGCTCCTAGGCTGAGATGTCAGCGCTGTTAAACGCTGCATGTCCTGGTGGTTGGGAGAAGAGCGATGAGAGGAGAACCTCTGCCCGGACGGCGGACGCATCGTCTGATTAGAAGAATGGTGATCCATTCCGTACCGCACGTGAACCTGTCACATCCCAAGCCTAGGGCGGCAAACAGCGTCTACACAAACCATGAGAAGATGTCTGCAGGACACTGGGCCACGAGCCGCACGTCCAGCTATAGGCGTCCACTGATCTCACACCCCCGCTCTCAAAGATTATCATGGTGCCTGGAAATGGAGGCTGGAATGGAGGTCTGTCCTCTTCAGAGATGAGTCCCGCTTTTATCTCAGGCACAAAGATAGCTGAAGACCACGTGGACAGCGCCATGAAGAGGCCTTCACAAGGGAACGTCACACCGGCCCTGCTCCCAGGATTATGGTGTGGGGTGGTATAATGTACGGTAGTCGGACCCCTCTAGTCTTCATGTCAGGAACTAACAGCTTGGCGTGGATCCAGGGGTCCGGCCATTTCTCCAAAGTGTCCCAGAGGCCGTTCTAACAGGACAACACGAGCAACATGTGGCCTGGTGGGAAACACGACAACACTACTGTGAGCAGCCTGCTTGGCCTAAAGGTGCTACCATGGCCGGCAGCCTCTCCGGACTTGGCTCCCATCTAGCACATCTGGGACGTCATTTATAAAGGGAGCTGCCAGCAGCGGATCTTGATGATTTGTGTGCCCAAGTGCATTCAGTGTGGCAGAACGTTCCTCAGACGACCATTAATAACCTCTGTGATAGCTGCCGAGGCGTGGAAGAGCGTGGATTTCTACACGTGGCCTCATACTCCATTACTGAACACATCCACATGTTCTAAATATTTTGTTTCCATTTTTTTTTTTTATCATTAAAGGGGTCCTCTGACTTCAGCAAATAGTATTTATTATGTAGAGGAAGTTAATGCAAGGCCCTTCCTCCATATTGCCTCCTTTGTTGGTTGGTTTCATTTTTCCATCACGTTATACACTGTTCGTTTCCATGGTTATGACCACCCTGCAATCCAGCAGTAGTGGCCGTGGCTGCACACTATAGAAAAAAGCACCAGCCTATGTGAGAGAGGCCGGCGTTTTACTATAGTGTGCAAGCACGACCACCACTGCTGGATTGCAGGGTGGTCGTAACCATGGAAACAAACCGTGTATAACGTGATGGAAAAATGAATCAGGCCAGTAAAGGAAGCAACATGGAGAATCCCAATACATTAGGGAGTGGCTTGTAGTAACCTTCCCTACATGATACATGCCATTTGCTGAAGTGAGAGGACCCCTTTAATACAAGGCCCTTCCTAATGTATTGTGATTCTCCATGTTGCCTCCTTTGCCGGCTGGATTCATTTACTCATTATACATTTCTGTCACAATACGGCGTCTCCGAGGAATATGTGACAATTACTCGTCTGATCGCGGACGGATCTTTGCACCTATCAGTAGCTGTGACCAGTAAGGATTTCTGCCGCGGAATGGAAAATTGGAGAGGTTTAAAGAAATCTCAGCAGAGGCGTCGGTGCCGGAGCCTACATGCAGCGTGCACAGGTAAACGCAGACCAGACGCCATACTGGTCGCCTCAGGGGTTAAAGACTCCGGTTTACTATGTGACCTCAGACAAGACGCTCTATCCCTGGAAAACACGGAGGGGCTGAGGAGGAAATACTTCTCATCTGTACAGAAACACTGGCTGCATGGCAGAAGTATGTGCCCCCCTGATTGGCTCCACTGACAGTCATCCGCACTACACTGGGTTTCGGTTGTCAGATGCACTGTAGGGCCCAGGAAAGGGGCCCGGGTCAGATTTTCCTCAGAGGGACCTTTCTGAACTTTACTCCGGGTTTGCTATCACCCTAAGGCCACCAGCGCTCCTCACATCCACGCTGGGCCCGTCATCTGTCTGATCCCGGAGCTGGACGACCTCAGGTGGAGCCCGAGAGCCGGACCGCTCAACAAGAAACGCCGCCAACATTGTCCAGCGCAACCGTGCCGGAGGAGCGGTGAACGCACCATGAGAAGTGGAGAGAACCAGGGGCGGCAGCCCCGCCGTAATGCGCTCACTATACAGGGATCCATGCAATCTCCATGGAAAAGCCACCGGCGCTGGACTCTGCACCCGAGGAGACCTTCCATGTAGGGAGCTGAGAAAACAGAGAGAAAGAAAGAGCAGAACTGAAAAGAACAGAAAGTACAGAGAGGAAAAGGAAAACAGAAAGAGAGAACAAAAGGGCAGGAGAAAAAAAACTAGACAGAAAAAGAGAGAAAGTGGAAAAAAGATGGAAATAGAGAAAGAAAGAGAACAAGATAAAACAGAGAGAAAAGAGAAAAGGAAAGGAAGAGAGAGAGATAAAGAGAAAGAAAGAAGAGAAAAAGAAAAGACGTGAGAGACGAGAGAAGAAAAAAAGAGAGAGAGAGAGACATGGAAGGCAAAGAGAGAAGAGAAAGAAAAAGCGCGAGGAGATAGAGACAGGAGGACCAGTGAGAACCTGTGGGAGAGACAGTCGGGCACTGCTGATGACTAGTGGGACAAGAGAGCGCTGCAGGGCGTCGGCGAGACTCTCCCCTATAAGTGACGGTCACAGTTCCAGCAGCCGTCTAGCGTGCAATAAGGGTTAGGGTTCCGGATCTGTCACAGGAGAGCGGCTAATTAAATATCCAGTCCCAGCATGTGGGCGAGCGCGGGGCGGGCGTCGTGAGCGCGGGAAGAGCGTCGTGAGCGCGGGAAGAGCGTCGTGAGCGCGGGGCGGGTGTCATGAGCGCATGGCGGGCGTCGTGAGCGCGGGGGGGCGTCGTGAGCGCGGGGCGGGCTTCGTGAGCGCGGGGCGGGCTTCGTGAGCGCGGGGCGGGCGTCGTGAGCGCGGGGCGGGTGTCATGAGCGCATGGCGGGCGTCGTGAGCACGGGGGGGGCGTCGTGAGCGCGGGGCGGGTGTCATGAGCGCATGGCGGGCGTCGTGAGCGCGGAGGGGGCGTCGTGAGCGCGGGGCGGGTGGCGTGAGCGCGGGGCGGGCGTCGTGAGCGCGGGGCGGGCGTCGTGAGCGCGGGGCGGGCGTCGTGAGCGCGGGGCGGGCGTCGTGAGCGCGGTGCGGGCGTCGTGAGCGCGGGGGGGGGGGGCGTCGTGAGCGCGGGGGGGCGTCGTGAGCGCGGGGAGGGCGCCATGGGCGCGGGATGGGCGTCGTAAGCGCGGGATGGGGGTCGCAAGCATGAGATGGGCATCACGGGCGCGGGACAGGGCGCTGTGAGCGCGGGCGAGTGTCGTGGGCATGGGGCGGTTGTCAAGGGCGCGGAGCAGACGTTGTAAGCGCGGGGCTTACAATATACCGTAAAGCACCACCACCATAAATGCCTTAAAGGGGATCTCCTCAGGTTCTATGGTAAGTTTTCATTGTATGATGAAAGTTTCTCATCCTGATAAGTGACTTTTTGTTTCATTTCCTTACCTGTAGGATCTCTGTTTGCTGTCAATGAATGGTAATAACCTTGATTACGCCCAGATGCTGAAACCTGTGTGAGCCTTGTCCTACTCACACAGCGCAGGGTCTGTTACAATGTGCACTGCTGAACTTCATACGACCCCCATCGTCACCCTCCTCTCCCCCACTGTAATATACAGGTGTTTAACACACGTCATTACTAACCCTCTCCTTTCCCTCCCCCACACAGGACTCCCTCCACATGTAATAATATAGTCACTCACCCTCAGAAGGAACCACAGGGGCAGTCAGCGCTCGCTCCTCTTCTCTGCGCAGGCGCAGTCTATGCGCTTCCACCTTTCTGCGCAGGCGCACTCAGTGTTGCCTCCTCCCCTCTGAAGAGGAAGTACTATGTTCGGCCACTTCACTCTGCGCAGGCAGGTTAATTCCCTCTGTACTTCTGTGGACCAATCAGCGCTTGTCTATTAGTTCAGCGTACGCTGATTGGTAGAGCAGCTGTAAGTTACACGGCCCAGGTGAATGACTGACAGGTGGCTCCACCAATCAGCGCTCTCCTTTTTACAAGCAATCATGCCGATTGGTAGTCAGGGATGGAGAGGCATCCAGACAACTGGCGGAGACCGTGAGGCCGGAAGTGCAGGCCCTGCAGAGGAGGTTCGGACGTCTTCTCCTTGTGCCATACAAATCAGTACAGGAATGGGATTCATACTGCACGAGTAGCAGTTTTATTGTCTAGTTTGTATCTAGCAGTTTTATCACTCCCCTTATAACAGGCTCTCACGTGGTGCTTGTCAGGAGGTTGCTTAGCAACAGGTTCCACCTCCACCAGTTGATGAGGTTTGGTGATGTCACAGGCTGTAGTGTAGAATGGGCGGAGTCTGGTATTAACGATACTGGCGGTTTTCTGCCCGGGGGTTCACTGCGTTGCGGCTGCGTCTTACGTTATCTCTGCGCCATTCATGAGACTGATTACAATTATCCTGTTTCCGGGGCGGTTCCAGACTGGTGGTAAGGAATATCCAGAACCATCGCATTTTATCCGGTTTCAGGAACGAAAAAATAAAATGTTGAGAACAAGGTGAATCATGTGACCATCGCCGCGAGCGCCTCAAGGCAGGAAAAAGGGGCGGGTCTGACGGATGTCCGTACGCCATTCAGCGGCCGCTCACGTCAAGTGGTTGTTTTCTTCTTCGTCCGTTACAGAAGTCGTACCAGTTCTGGGCTGGACTTTTGTTGTTTTATAACTTTTTGTGTTTTTTATTTTATTTTTTTCTGTGTTTTTTACATTCCATTGAACTTTTCGGACCCTTTTTTATGTTCCCCCTGGAGGACTTGATGGTCCGATCTGGTGATCACTTCTCGTGTTATATCGCTCAGTTTGGCCTAATAGGCTTCCGTAGATGACACCTGGAGGCCATTAAGGGCCCCTAGGAATCCCACAGTCACGCTGCAGGGCGGCACACAGGGGACCATGGCCTCCCCTAACTGCTTAGATGCTGCTGTCACTATCTGCTGCAGCATCTAGGGGGTTAAACTTCTGGGATCAGCGCTACGGCCCCGCTCCTGCCACCTGATGCAGATGTACACTGGACAGGAAGCAGTTAATGCTGTCGATAATACTCCTATAATCCGTCATATAAAGAAGAGTCAATAATAATCTGAGAGTTTTCCAGAGTTTTCCTGCAGATTCCCGTCTTTGAGCCATCGGCGGAGCGATTTCCTGCCGCCCGGAGGCGAAAACATTTCTTATCTTCCACCATCAAAAATGAATAAAACTTTCATCATCAGCAGATCAAAGAGCCGAATCCGACACCAGCAAAGATATTGTCTCTATCCTTAGATACATGATGAGATACGGCCTCTGGCCTCGATACAAGATGAGATACAGCCTTTGGACTGGATACAAGATGAGATACGGCCTCTTGCCTGGATACAAGATGAGATACGGCCTCCAGCCTGGATACAAGATGAGATACGGCCTCTAGCCTGGATACAAGACGAGATACGGCCTCTAGCTTGGATACAAGATGAGATACGGCCTCCAGCCTGGATACAAGACGAGATACGGCCTCTAGCCTGTATACAAGATGAGATACAGCCTCTGGCCTGGATGCAAGACGAGATACGGCCTCTAGCCTGGATACAAGATGAGATACGGCCTCTAGCCTGGATACAAGATGAGATACGGCCTCCAGCCTGGATACAAGATGAGATACGGCCTCTAGCCTGGATACAAGACGAGATACGGCCTCTAGCTTGGATACAAGATGAGATACGGCCTCCAGCCTGGATACAAGACGAGATACGGCCTCTAGCCTGTATGCAAGATGAGATACAGCCTCTGGCCTGGACACAAGATGAGATATGTCCTCTAGCCTGGATACAAGACGAGATATGTCCTCTAGCCTGGATACAAGATGAGATATGGCCTCTAGCCTGGATACAAGACGAGATACGGCCTCTAGCTTGGATACAAGATGAGATACGGCCTCCAGCCTGGATACAAGATGAGATACGGCCTCTAGCCTGGATACAAGACGAGATACGGCCTCTAGCCTGGATACAAGATGAGATACGGCCTCTAGCTTGGATACAAGATGAGATACAGCCTTCAGCCTGGATACAAGACGAGATACGGCCTCTAGCTTGGATACAAGATGAGATATGGCCTCTAGCCTGGATACACGATGAGATATGGCCTCTAGCCTGTATACAAGATGAGATACAGCCTCTGGCCTGGATACAAGATGAGATACGGCCTCTGGCCTGGATACACAATGAGATATGGCCTCTAGCCTGTATACAAGATGAGATACAGACTCTGGCCTGGATACAAGATGAGATATGGCCTTTGGCCTGGATACAAGATGAGATACGGCCTCCAGCCTGGATACAAGATGAGATACGGCCTCCAGCCTGGATACAAGATGAGATACGGCCTCCAGCCTGGATACAAGACGAGATACGGCCTCTAGCCTGGATACAAGACGAGATACGGCCTCTAGCTTGGATACAAGACGAGATACGGCCTCCAGCCTGGATACAAGATGAGATACAGCTCCCCCGATCATCACACCAGCAGTTGTCAGCAAAATGGTCGCCAATGCGACTTAGAATTGCAAAATGGCGACAAGACTTTGTAGTCTTGTCGCCATTTGCGCTTAGACCAGGGATGGGCAAACACGGCCCTCCAGCTGTTGTAAAACTACAAATCCCATCATTCCCAGTCTGCCTACAGCAGGGTATGATGGGATTTGTAGTTTTAAAACAGCTGGAGGGCCGAGTTTGCCCTTCCCTGGCCTAGACCCTCCGCTGCAGACGTCTGCTGGGTGAAGACCCGCCCCTCACACTACCCGCCATAGAGGGTGGGCGTGGCTTGGGTTCCCGCATCTTGTGCTCCTGCTTCCAGCAGTCTGGCAAGTTTGGAGCAGAGTCTTTTTATCTCACCCTGATTGGCTAGTAATTTTCTCGCGCGGTCACCGCCCCCTTCACGTGTATTCGCTGCTGCACGAACTACGCTGGTTTCTATTGGACGGTTGTGAGTCTCCTCCTGTGTCCTGCTCGCTGATTGGCTCGTGAGTGTGGTGGGCGGAACAAGCGTGGCCTGTGTGTTGTCCTGGCTGGCGTGCACATAGATCCTGAGTAGGGAACTGGCCATGTTGTGTGCTGGGTGAGTGTTTGCTGTGTGACAACATTGCAAATAAAGTGACATGTTGTAGTGAAGGGACGCGCTTGTAGTGGCCGACACGGTGCAGACTGACGCTGACCAGTCCAGACAAACCTTTATCTTCAAAGTGGAACTCCCTTTTAAACTCCTCTTGCCACGCTGCATCAAATTGAAAATGTCTGCTTGCTGTCGGTGAATGCAGACGCTCATACTTACATCCAAAACCTGCAATCCAGTGGTAAACGCCATGCTTTTTCTACACTGATACATTGTAACGGAACGTCAGCTGTAATAAGTAGAAGGTTAAGATAGTTTTCAGTGTCCCAGTGGCTGACTGCAAGCAGAGAGTTTGAAAACAGTGAGGTAGTAACACACAGTGAATAAACGCATTTGTACAGAGGCTGAAAACCCATCCTGGTGACAGAGCTGTGGGTTTGTTACAATGTGTCAGTGTAGCTTGGTGCTGTACTCCTGGTGAGGGTAAGAGGGGTTGTACCCCAGCGCCTCTTAGTGGCTAAAAGGTTGGAGAGGAGAACATGGCATCCAAATTTAAATTATGTGCTTTAGGGCTCATGCACACAACCGTATGTAATTTGAGGTCCGCAAAAAACGGATTCGCAGAAAATACGCCTGACATCTGTGTGCATTCCATATTTAGCAGAATGGAACAGCTGGCCCCTAATAAAACAGTACTATCCTTGTCCGTAATGCGGACAATATTAGGACATGTTCTATTTTTTTTGCGTAACGGACACGGAAAGAAAATCCGTTTGTGTGCACAAGTCCTTACTCTGTCAAGGAAAGTTTTTGTTTGGATGAGATTCTTGAAAAAGCAGACAAGAAGCGAATGAGCCGGGGCCCAGCACCTAGGGATTACCAACGCAGATCTGGCCAGTCTGACAGGCCATGGAAATAAGTGCACAGCTGCTTTAACTGTGTGGGCTGTAGCTTAGAAAACCCCAGGCTCCTGAGCATCCCAGCTATAGTATATGGATTTAAAATTTGGCTACTAAAAATTTCATTCGGCTCCTACATTTTTCAGGTTAGGAGCCAATGGCTCCTTGATATTTATTTTAGTCTGTAGCACTGTGATGGCTCCCCCGATCATCATACCAGCAGTTGTCGGCCCTGCCATGAGGGGAACATGTGGTGGCAGGTAGTCCTGCACATATCACTGAGCTGCTAGTGTCCTCGTATCACTACTAGGGGTGACCAACTGTCGTATGCGATGGCTTCCCCGATCATCACAACAGCAGTTGTCGGCCCTGCCATGAGAGGAACATGTGGCGGCAGGAAGTCCTGCACATATCACTGAGCTGCTAGTGTCCTCGTATCACTACTAGGGGTGACCAACTGTCGTATGCGATGGCTTCCCCGATCATCACAACAGCAGTTGTCGGCCCTGCCATGAGAGGAACATGTGGCGGCAGGAAGTCCTGCACATATCACTGAGCTGCTAGTGTCCTCGTATCACTACTAAGGGTGACCGACTGTCGTATGCGATGGCTTCCCCGATCATCACACCAGCAGTTGTCGGCCCTGCCATGAGAGGAACATGTGGCGGCAGGATGTCCTGCACATATCACTGAGCTGCTAGTGTCCTCGTATCACTACTAGGGGTGACCAACTGTCGTATGCGATGGCTTCCCCGATCATCACAACAGCAGTTGTCGGCCCTGCCATGAGAGGAACATGTGGCGGCAGGAAGTCCTGCACATATCACTGAGCTGCTAGTGTCCTCGTATCACTACTAGGGGTGACCGACTGTCGTATGCGATGGCTTCCCCGATCATCACACCAGCAGTTGTTGGCCCTGCCATGAGGAGAACATGTGGCGGCAGGAAGTCCTGCACATATCACTGAGCTGCTAGTGTCCTCGTATCACTACTAAGGGTGACCAACTGTCGTATGTGATGGCTCCCCCGATCATCACACCAGCAGTTGTCGGCCCTGCCATAAGAGGAACATGTGGCGGCAGGAAGTCCTGCACATATCACTGAGCTGCTAGTGTCCTCGTATCACTACTAAGGGTGACCAACTGTCGTATGTGATGGCTCCCCCGATCATCACACCAGCAGTTGTCGGCCCTGCCATGAGAGGAACATGTGGTGGCAGGTAGTCCTGCACATATCACTGAGCTGCTAGTGTCCTCGTATCACTACTAAGGGTGACCAACTGTCGTATGCGATGGCTTCCCCGATCATCACACCAGCAGTTGTCAGCCCTGCCATGAGAGGAACCCATGTGGCAGCAGGAAGTCCTGCACATATCACTGAGCTTTTAGTGTCCTCGTATCACTACTAGGGGTGACTGACTATCGTATGCGATGGCTCCCCCGATCATCACACCAGCAGTTGTCGGCCCTGCCATGAGGAGGACATGTGGCAGCAGGAAGTCCTGCATATATCACTGAGCTTTTAGTGTCCTCGTATCACTACTAGGGGTGACCAACTGTCGTATGCGATGGCTCCCCCGATCATCACACCAGCAGTTGTCAGCCCTGCCATGAGAGGAACCCATGTGGCAGCAGGAAGTCCTGCACATATCACTGAGCTTTTAGTGTCCTCGTATCACTACTAGGGGTGACTGACTATCGTATGCGATGGCTCCCCCGATCATCACACCAGCAGTTGTCGGCCCTGCCATGAGGAGGACATGTGGCAGCAGGAAGTCCTGCATATATCACTGAGCTTTTAGTGTCCTCGTATCACTACTAGGGGTGACCAACTGTCGTATGCGATGGCTCCCCCGATCATCACACCAGCAGTTGTCAGCCCTGCCATGAGAGGAACCCATGTGGCAGCAGGAAGTCCTGCACATATCACTGAGCTTTTAGTGTCCTCGTATCACTACTAGGGGTGACTGACTATCGTATGCGATGGCTCCCCCGATCATCACACCAGCAGTTGTCGGCCCTGCCATGAGGAGGACATGTGGCAGCAGGAAGTCCTGCATATATCACTGAGCTTTTAGTGTCCTCGTATCACTACTAGGGGTGACCAACTGTCGTATGCGATGGCTCCCCCGATCATCACACCAGCAGTTGTCAGCCCTGCCATGAGAGGAACCCATGTGGCAGCAGGAAGTCCTGCACATATCACTGAGCTTTTAGTGTCCTCGTATCACTACTAGGGGTGACTGACTATCGTATGCGATGGCTCCCCCGATCATCACACCAGCAGTTAGAGCAGTGTGTGACTCCAGAGGCAGGATTGAAACGCTCACCACATGGCCTTCATACTCCAACATGACCTTCATCAGATCCCATACAGAACCTGGATTCATCACTAAAGACAATAGGATTCCAGTCTGTAGCAGTTCAGGTTTCTTGTTCACGACACTACTGCAAACAAAGGCGACGTAGCAGGCTGTCAATGGCAGGACATATAGTGGGCGCCTTGACACCAAATTTCCTTCTGCTAAGCAGCTGGAAAAGGCCCAGGCCGAGAAGGGGGTATAATGAAGGGGCACCTATGTCTGGTTGGTGGACTGTGGAGCTGCTCGTGCTCGTCAGTAAATCACACTATCCTCTATACGGTTGTCGGGGAGATCCGGAGCCTGTTCACCATGTGCTCCCTCATATAACCACTGCTCCCAACACCTCCAACAGGTCAGAATGGACTAGAGGGTGGACGATTCATCAAATGGACCATCTTGCTTCTCTCAGTCCAATGATGCACCCCCTTCTCATAGTCTGTCAACTGGGCAAAATGTCTTTGAGTGCATTGTAGAGGTATCTCTAGCAGTCGCCGATCTAGAGGTAGACTACCCAAAAGTAGCTTCTGAAAGTCTTTTTATAGGGCAGCGGGGGAAGCACTTTTACTCACTCTTGCGACAATACCCAGTGTATGCTCAGACCACAGCTGTAATCATTTACATATCTGCCTGAGACATGTAACTGCCGGACGAGTTTTAGAGCAATTACTTCTATGGGGGCCAAGATGTTTTTGTCAATGTGTGTACTGACCGTGCATCACGTATCGCCACCAGTGCTCGTCGTCCCGCTGCTCAGAGATTGGATTTGTCAGTGGGCAGCGTTTCTGACATAATCGCTCCTGGACCTCATCATAAAGTGAGCAGATTTCAGGTGCATGATGTCGCAGAAGCTTAGCTGCTTTGGTTTTCCAGCACATGATACGGATGTGGCTTCAAGGGGTTTTCCAGGACTTACCTATTGATGACCTTTTGTTAGTACAGGTCAGTATCAGATCTGATCAGCTGTTTTCATCGTGGATACACAATGAGATACAACCTCTAGCCATTTCTCAAGATTAGATACAGCCTCTCTCCTGTTTGGACGATGAGGTACAGCCTCCTCTCTGCATACCAGATGAGATACTGCCTTTTGTCTGGAAATCAGATGAGATACAGCCTCTAGCCTCCATACAGGATGAGATATGGCCTCTAGCCTGGATACAAGATGAGATACTGCCTCCTCTCTGCATACCAGATGAGATACGGCCTCTTGTCTGGAAACCAGATGAGATACAGCCTATAGCCTGCATACAGGATGAGATACAGCCTCTAGCCTGGATACAAGATGAGATACGGCATGTAGTCTATTGCCCCCCTGGGGGGGTCTGAGCCCCAGCACCCCCCGATCAGAGCCAGAGCTCCCCAACATCACCTGCCCATCACCCATTTGGATACATAATCACATGAGATAATGCAATCTATTGCCCCTGTTATCAGCCATTTCAGGGGAGAGGATGACTGTAGGACAGGAGAATACAGTCTATTGCCCCCTGTTATCAGCCATTTCAGGGGAGAGGATGACTGTAGGACAGGAGAATACAGTCTATTGCCCCCTGTTATCAGCCATGTCAGGGGAGAGGATGACTGTAGGACAGGAGAATACAGTCTATTGCCCCCTGTTATCAGCCATTTCAGGGGAGAGGATGACTGTAGGACAGGAGAATACAGTCTATTGCTCCCTGTTATCAGCCATTTCAGGGGAGAGGATGACTGTAGGACAGGAGAATACAATCTATTGCCCCCTGTTATCAGCCATTTCAGGGGAGAGGATGACTGTAGGACAGGAGAATACAGTCTATTGCTCCCTGTTATCAGCCATTTCAGGGGAGAGGATGACTGTAGGACAGGAGAATACAGTCTATTGCTCCCTGTTATCAGCCATTTCAGAGGAGAGGATGACTGTAGGACAGGAGAATACAGTCTATTGCTCCCTGTTATCAGCCATTTCAGAGGAGAGGATGACTGTAGGACAGGAGAATACAGTCTATTGCCCCCCGTTATCAACCATTTCAGAGGAGAGGATGACTGTAGGACAGGAGAATACAGTCTATTGCCCCCTGTTATCAGCCATTTCAGAGGAGAGGATGACTGTAGGACAGGAGGATACAGTCTATTGCCCCCTGTTATCAGCCATTTCAGGGGAGAGGATGACTGTAGGACAGGAGAATACAATCTATTGCTCCTGTTATCAGCCATTTCAGGGGAGAGGATGACTGTAGGACAGGAGAATACAGTCTATTGCCTCCTGTTATCAGCCATTTCAGAGGAGAGGATGACTGTAGGACAGGAGAATACAGTCTATTGCCCCCCGTTATCAACCATTTCAGAGGAGAGGATGACTGTAGGACAGGAGAATACTGTCTATTGCTCCCTGTTATCAGCCATTTCAGAGGAGAGGATGACTGTAGGACAGGAGAATACAGTCTATTGCCCCTGTTATCAGCCATGTCAGGGGAGAGGATGACTGTAGGACAGGAGAATACAATCTATTGCCCCCTGTTATCAGCCATTTCAGGGGAGAGGATGACTGTAGGACAGGAGAATACAGTCTATTGCTCCCTGTTATCAGCCATTACAGGGGAGAGGATGACTGTAGGACAGGAGAATACAGTCTATTGCTCCCTGTTATCAGCCATTTCAGAGGAGAGGATGACTGTAGGACAGGAGAATACAGTCTATTGCTCCCTGTTATCAGCCATTTCAGGGGAGAGGATGACTGTAGGACAGGAGAATACAGTCTATTGCCCCCTGTTATCAGCCATTTCAGGGGAGAGGATGACTGTAGGACAGGAGAATACAGTCTATTGCCCCTGTTATCAGCCATTTCAGGGGAGAGGACGACTGTAGGACAGGAGAATACAGTCTATTGCCCCCTGTTATCAGCCATTTCAGAGGAGAGGATGACTGTAGGACAGGAGAATACAGTCTATTGTCCCCTGTTATCAGCCATTTCAGGGGAGAGGATGACTGTAGGACAGGAGAATACAATCTATTGCCCCCTGTTATCAGCCATTTCAGGGGAGGATGACTGTAGGACAGGAGAATACAGTCTATTGCCCCTGTTATCAGCCATTTCAGGGGAGAGGATGACTGTAGGACAGGAGAATACAGTCTATTGCCCCTGTTATCAGCCATTTCAGGGGAGAGGATGACTGTAGTACAGGAGAATACAGTCTATTGCCCCCTGTTATCAGCCATTTCAGGGGAGAGGATGACTGTAGGACAGGAGAATACAGTCTATTGCCCCCTGTTATCAGCCATTTCAGGGGAGAGGATGACTGTAGGACAGGAGAATACAATCTATTGCTCCCTGTTATCAGCCATTTCAGGGGAGAGGATGACTGTAGGACAGGAGAATACAGTCTATTGCCCCCTGTTATCAGCCATTTCAGGGAGAGGATGACTGTAGGACAGGAGAATACAGTCTATTGCTCCCTGTTATCAGCCATTTCAGGGGAGAGGATGACTGTAGGACAGGAGAATACAGTCTATTGCCTCCTGTTATCAGCCATTTCAGGGGAGAGGATGACTGTAGGACAGGAGAATACAGTCTATTGCCCCCTGTTATCAGCCATTTCAGGGGAGAGGATGACTGTAGGACAGGAGAATACAGTCTATTGCCCCTGTTATCAGCCATTTCAGGGGAGAGGATGACTGTAGGACAGGAGAATACAGTCTATTGCTCCTGTTATCAGCCATTTCAGCGGAGAGGAGGACTGTAGGACAGGAGAATACAGTCTATTGCCCCCTGTTATCAGCCATTTCAGGGGAGAGGATGACTGTAGGACAGGAGAATACAGTCTATTGCCCCCTGTTATCAGCCATTTCAGGGGAGAGGATGACTGTAGGACAGGAGAATACAGTCTATTGCTCCCTGTTATCAGCCATTTCAGGGGAGAGGATGACTGTAGGACAGGAGAATACAGTCTATTGCTCCCTGTTATCAGCCATTTCAGGGGAGAGGATGACTGTAGGACAGGAGAATACAATCTATTTTCCCTGTTATCAGCCATTTCAGGGGAGAGGATGACTGTAGGACAGGAGAATACAATCTATTTTCCCTGTTATCAGCCATTTCAGGGGAGAGGATGACTGTAGGACAGGAGAATACAGTCTATTGCCCCCTGTTATCAGCCATTACAGGGGAGGGGATGACTGTAGGACAGGAGAATACAGTCTATTGCTCCCTGTTATCAGCCATTTCAGGGGAGAGGATGACTGTAGGACAGGAGAATACAGTCTATTGCCCCCTGTTATCAGCCATTTCAGGGGGGAGGATGACTGTAGGACAGGAGAATACAGTCTATTGTCCCCTGTTATCAGCCATTTCAGGGGAGAGGATGAATGTAGGACAGGAGAATACAGTCTATTGCCCCCTGTTATCAGCCATTTCAGGGAAGAGGATGACTGTAGGACAGGAGAATACAGTCTATTGCCCCCTGTTATCAGCCATTTCAGGGGAGAGGATGACTGTAGGACAGGAGAATACAGTCTATTGCCCCCTGTTATCAGTCATTTCAGGGGGGAGGATGACTGTAGGACAGGAGAATACAGTCTATTGCCCCCTGTTATCAGTCATTTCAGGGGGGAGGATGACTGTAGGACAGGAGAATACAATCTATTGCTCCCTGTTATCAGCCATTTCAGGGGGGAGGACGACTGTAGGACAGGAGAATACAGTCTATTGCCCCCTGTTATCAGTCATTTCAGGGGGGAGGATGACTGTAGGACAGGAGAATACAGTCTATTGCCCCCTGTTATCAGTCATTTCAGGGGGGAGGACGACTGTAGGACAGGAGAATACAATCTATTGCTCCCTGTTATCAGCCATTTCAGGGGGGAGGACGACTGTAGGACAGGAGAATGCAGTCTATTGCCCCCTGTTATCAGTCATTTCAGGGGGGAGGACGACTGTAGGACAGGAGAATACAGTCTATTGCTCCCTGTTATCAGCCATTTCAGGGGGGAGGACGACTGTAGGACAGGAGAATACAGTCTATTGCCCCCTGTTATCAGTCATTTCAGGGGGGAGGATGACTGTAGGACAGGAGAATACAGTCTATTGCTCCCTGTTATCAGCCATTTCAGGGGGGAGGATGACTGTAGGACAGGAGAATACAGTCTATTGCTCCCTGTTATCAGCCATTTCAGGGGAGAGGATGACTGTAGGACAGGAGAATACAGTCTATTGCCCCCTGTTATCAGACATTTCAGGGGAGAGGACGACTGTAGGACAGGAGAATACAGTCTATTGCCCCCTGTTATCAGCCATTTCAGAGGAGAGGATGACTGTAGGACAGGAGGATACAGTCTATTGCCCCCCCCTGTTATCAGACATTTCAGGGGAGAGGATGACTGTAGGACAGGAGAATACAATCTATTGCTCCTGTTATCAGCCATTTCAGGGGAGAGGATGACTGTAGGACAGGAGAATACAGTCTATTGCCTCCTGTTATCAGCCATTTCAGAGGAGAGGATGACTGTAGGACAGGAGAATACAGTCTATTGCCCCCCGTTATCAACCATTTCAGAGGAGAGGATGACTGTAGGACAGGAGAATACTGTCTATTGCTCCCTGTTATCAGCCATTTCAGAGGAGAGGATGACTGTAGGACAGGAGAATACAGTCTATTGCCCCTGTTATCAGCCATGTCAGGGGAGAGGATGACTGTAGGACAGGAGAATACAATCTATTGCCCCCTGTTATCAGCCATTTCAGGGGAGAGGATGACTGTAGGACAGGAGAATACAGTCTATTGCTCCCTGTTATCAGCCATTACAGGGGAGAGGATGACTGTAGGACAGGAGAATACAGTCTATTGCTCCCTGTTATCAGCCATTTCAGAGGAGAGGATGACTGTAGGACAGGAGAATACAGTCTATTGCTCCCTGTTATCAGCCATTTCAGGGGAGAGGATGACTGTAGGACAGGAGAATACAGTCTATTGCCCCCTGTTATCAGCCATTTCAGGGGAGAGGATGACTGTAGGACAGGAGAATACAGTCTATTGCCCCTGTTATCAGCCATTTCAGGGGAGAGGACGACTGTAGGACAGGAGAATACAGTCTATTGCCCCCTGTTATCAGCCATTTCAGAGGAGAGGATGACTGTAGGACAGGAGAATACAGTCTATTGTCCCCTGTTATCAGCCATTTCAGGGGAGAGGATGACTGTAGGACAGGAGAATACAATCTATTGCCCCCTGTTATCAGCCATTTCAGGGGAGGATGACTGTAGGACAGGAGAATACAGTCTATTGCCCCTGTTATCAGCCATTTCAGGGGAGAGGATGACTGTAGGACAGGAGAATACAGTCTATTGCCCCTGTTATCAGCCATTTCAGGGGAGAGGATGACTGTAGTACAGGAGAATACAGTCTATTGCCCCCTGTTATCAGCCATTTCAGGGGAGAGGATGACTGTAGGACAGGAGAATACAGTCTATTGCCCCCTGTTATCAGCCATTTCAGGGGAGAGGATGACTGTAGGACAGGAGAATACAATCTATTGCTCCCTGTTATCAGCCATTTCAGGGGAGAGGATGACTGTAGGACAGGAGAATACAGTCTATTGCCCCCTGTTATCAGCCATTTCAGGGAGAGGATGACTGTAGGACAGGAGAATACAGTCTATTGCTCCCTGTTATCAGCCATTTCAGGGGAGAGGATGACTGTAGGACAGGAGAATACAGTCTATTGCCTCCTGTTATCAGCCATTTCAGGGGAGAGGATGACTGTAGGACAGGAGAATACAGTCTATTGCCCCCTGTTATCAGCCATTTCAGGGGAGAGGATGACTGTAGGACAGGAGAATACAGTCTATTGCCCCCTGTTATCAGCCATTTCAGGGGAGAGGATGACTGTAGGACAGGAGAATACAGTCTATTGCCCCTGTTATCAGCCATTTCAGGGGAGAGGATGACTGTAGGACAGGAGAATACAGTCTATTGCTCCTGTTATCAGCCATTTCAGCGGAGAGGAGGACTGTAGGACAGGAGAATACAGTCTATTGCCCCCTGTTATCAGCCATTTCAGGGGAGAGGATGACTGTAGGACAGGAGAATACAGTCTATTGCCCCCTGTTATCAGCCATTTCAGGGGAGAGGATGACTGTAGGACAGGAGAATACAGTCTATTGCTCCCTGTTATCAGCCATTTCAGGGGAGAGGATGACTGTAGGACAGGAGAATACAGTCTATTGCTCCCTGTTATCAGCCATTTCAGGGGAGAGGATGACTGTAGGACAGGAGAATACAATCTATTTTCCCTGTTATCAGCCATTTCAGGGGAGAGGATGACTGTAGGACAGGAGAATACAATCTATTTTCCCTGTTATCAGCCATTTCAGGGGAGAGGATGACTGTAGGACAGGAGAATACAGTCTATTGCCCCCTGTTATCAGCCATTACAGGGGAGGGGATGACTGTAGGACAGGAGAATACAGTCTATTGTTCCCTGTTATCAGCCATTTCAGGGGAGAGGATGACTGTAGGACAGGAGAATACAGTCTATTGCCCCCTGTTATCAGCCATTTCAGGGGGGAGGATGACTGTAGGACAGGAGAATACAGTCTATTGTCCCCTGTTATCAGCCATTTCAGGGGAGAGGATGAATGTAGGACAGGAGAATACAGTCTATTGCCCCCTGTTATCAGCCATTTCAGGGAAGAGGATGACTGTAGGACAGGAGAATACAGTCTATTGCCCCCTGTTATCAGCCATTTCAGGGGAGAGGATGACTGTAGGACAGGAGAATACAGTCTATTGCCCCCTGTTATCAGTCATTTCAGGGGGGAGGATGACTGTAGGACAGGAGAATACAGTCTATTGCCCCCTGTTATCAGTCATTTCAGGGGGGAGGATGACTGTAGGACAGGAGAATACAATCTATTGCTCCCTGTTATCAGCCATTTCAGGGGGGAGGACGACTGTAGGACAGGAGAATACAGTCTATTGCCCCCTGTTATCAGTCATTTCAGGGGGGAGGATGACTGTAGGACAGGAGAATACAGTCTATTGCCCCCTGTTATCAGTCATTTCAGGGGGGAGGACGACTGTAGGACAGGAGAATACAATCTATTGCTCCCTGTTATCAGCCATTTCAGGGGGGAGGACGACTGTAGGACAGGAGAATGCAGTCTATTGCCCCCTGTTATCAGTCATTTCAGGGGGGAGGACGACTGTAGGACAGGAGAATACAGTCTATTGCTCCCTGTTATCAGCCATTTCAGGGGGGAGGACGACTGTAGGACAGGAGAATACAGTCTATTGCCCCCTGTTATCAGTCATTTCAGGGGGGAGGATGACTGTAGGACAGGAGAATACAGTCTATTGCTCCCTGTTATCAGCCATTTCAGGGGGGAGGATGACTGTAGGACAGGAGAATACAGTCTATTGCTCCCTGTTATCAGCCATTTCAGGGGAGAGGATGACTGTAGGACAGGAGAATACAGTCTATTGCCCCCTGTTATCAGACATTTCAGGGGAGAGGACGACTGTAGGACAGGAGAATACAGTCTATTGCCCCCTGTTATCAGCCATTTCAGGGGAGAGGATGACTGTAGGACAGGAGAATACAGTCTATTGCCCAATGTTATCAGCCATTTCAGGGGAGAGGATGACTGTAGGACAGGAGAATACAGTCTATTGCCCCCTGTTATCAGCCATTTCAGGGGAGAGGATGACTGTAGGACAGGAGAATACAGTCTATTGCCTCCTGTTATCAGCCATTTCAGGGGAGAGGATGACTGTAGGACAGGAGAATACAGTCTATTGCTCCCTGTTATCAGCCATTTCAGGGGAGAGAATGACTGTAGGACAGGAGAATACAGTCTATTGCCCCCTGTTATCAGCCATTTCAGGGGGGAGGATGACTGTAGGACGGGAGAATACAGTCTATTGCCCCCTGTTATCAGCCATTTCAGAGGAGAGGATGACTGTAGGACAGGAGAATACAGTCTATTGCCCCCTGTTATCAGCCATTTCAGGGGAGAGGATGACTGTAGGACAGGAGAATACAGTCTATTGCCCCCTGTTATCAGCCATTTCAGGGGAGAGGATGACTGTAGGACAGGAGAATACAGTCTATTGCTCCCTGTTATCAGCCATTTCAGGGGATGGGATGACTGTAGGACAGGAGAATACAGTCTATTACCTCCTGTTATCAGCCATTTCAGGGGAGAGGATGACTGTAGGACAGGAGAATACAATCTATTGCTCCCTGTTATCAGCCATTTCAGGGGAGAGAATGACTGTAGGACAGGAGAATACAATCTATTGCTCCCTGTTATCAGCCATTTCAGAGGAGAGGATGACTGTAGGACAGGAGAATACAGTCTATTGCCCCCTGTTATCAGCCATTTCAGAGGAGAGGATGACTGTAGGACAGGAGAATACAATCTATTGCTCCCTGTTATCAGCCATTTCAGGGGAGAGGATGACTGTAGGACAGGAGAATACAGTCTATTGCCCCCTGTTATCAGCCATTTCAGAGGAGAGGATGACTGTAGGACAGGAGAATACAGTCTATTGCCCCCTGTTATCAGCCATTTCAGGGAGAGGATGACTGTAGGACAGGAGAATACAGTCTATTGCCCCCTGTTATCAGCCATTTCAGGGGAGAGGATGACTGTAGGACAGGAGAATACAGTCTATTGCCCCCTGTTATCAGCCATTTCAGGGGAGAGGATGACTGTAGGACAGGAGAATACAGTCTATTGCTCCCGGTTATCAGCCATTTCAGGGGAGGGGATGACTGTAGGACAGGAGAATACAATCTATTGCCCCCTGTTATCAGCCATTTCAGGGGAGAGGATGACTGTAGGACAGGAGAATACAGTCTATTGCCCCTGTTATCAGCCATTTCAGGGGAGAGGATGACTGTAGGACAGGAGAATACAGTCTATTGCTCCCTGTTATCAGCCATTTCAGGGGAGAGGATGACTGTAGGACAGGAGAATACAATCTATTGCTCCCTGTTATCAGCCATTTCAGGGGAGAGGATGACTATAGGACAGGAGAATACAGTCTATTGCCCGCTGTTATCAGCCATTTCAGGGGAGAGGATGACTGTAGGACAGGAGAATACAATCTATTGCCCCCTGTTATCAGCCATTTCAGGGGAGAGGATGACTGTAGGACAGGAGAATACAGTCTATTGCCTCCTGTTATCAGCCATTTCAGGGGAGAGGATGACTGTAGGACAGGAGAATACAGTCTATTGCTCCCTGTTATCAGCCATTTCAGGGGAGAGAATGACTGTAGGACAGGAGAATACAATCTATTGCTCCCTGTTATCAGCCATTTCAGGGGAGAGGATGACTGTAGGACAGGAGAATACAGTCTATTGCCCCCTGTTATCAGCCATTTCAGAGGAGAGGATGACTGTAGGACAGGAGAATACAATCTATTGCTCCCTGTTATCAGCCATTTCAGGGGAGAGGATGACTGTAGGACAGGAGAATACAGTCTATTGCCCCCTGTTATCAGCCATTTCAGAGGAGAGGATGACTGTAGGACAGGAGAATACAGTCTATTGCCCCCTGTTATCAGCCATTTCAGGGAGAGGATGACTGTAGGACAGGAGAATACAGTCTATTGCCCCCTGTTATCAGCCATTTCAGGGGAGAGGATGACTGTAGGACAGGAGAATACAGTCTATTGCCCCCTGTTATCAGCCATTTCAGGGGAGAGGATGACTGTAGGACAGGAGAATACAGTCTATTGCTCCCGGTTATCAGCCATTTCAGGGGAGGGGATGACTGTAGGACAGGAGAATACAATCTATTGCCCCCTGTTATCAGTCATTTCAGGGGAGAGGATGACTGTAGGACAGGAGAATACAGTCTATTGCCCCTGTTATCAGCCATTTCAGGGGAGAGGATGACTGTAGGACAGGAGAATACAGTCTATTGCTCCCTGTTATCAGCCATTTCAGGGGAGAGGATGACTGTAGGACAGGAGAATACAATCTATTGCTCCCTGTTATCAGCCATTTCAGGGGAGAGGATGACTGTAGGACAGGAGAATACAATCTATTGCCCCCTGTTATCAGCCATTTCAGGGGAGAGGATGACTGTAGGACAGGAGAATACAGTCTATTGCCTCCTGTTATCAGCCATTTCAGGGGAGAGGATGACTGTAGGACAGGAGAATACAGTCTATTGCTCTCTGTTATCAGCCATTTCCGGGGAGAGGATGACTGTAGGACAGGAGAATACAGTCTATTGCTCCCTGTTATCAGCCATTTCAGGGGAGAGGATGACTGTAGGACAGGAGAATACAGTCTATTGCCCCCCGTTATCAGCCATTTCAGGGGAGAGGATGACTGTAGGACAGGAGAATACAGTCTATTGCTCTCTGTTATCAGCCATTTCAGGGGAGAGGATGACTGTAGGACAGGAGAATACAGTCTATTGCTCTCTGTTATCAGCCATTTCCGGGGAGAGGATGACTGTAGGACAGGAGAATACAGTCTATTGCCCCCTGTTATCAGCCATTTCAGGGGAGAGGATGACTGTAGGACAGGAGAATACAGTCTATTGCTCCCTGTTATCAGCCATTTCAGGGGAGAGGATGACTGTAGGACAGGAGAATACAATCTATTGCTCTCTGTTATCAGCCATTTCAGGGGAGAGGATGACTGTAGGACAGAAGAATACAGTCTATTGCCCCCTTTATCAGCTACTTAAGGCTAGGCAGCGGTTATATCCTCCGAACTGTTGGATTTCTGCACCTCTCAGTTATGATTAATATAAGGTGAAATAGAATGAATCCTTAGGGTTAATATTCAGCGGTGTTCCTCATTGTGCAAACCTCTAGAATTGTATTCCTCCCCCCAGTGGCCACCAGATGCCTTGCTCACTCTCTTCTTATAGGACTGGATCACGCTGACAACTGATGCGACCTCCTGCTGCAGAGAAGACCCCTAACAAATCGCGCTGCTTGGATCCTGCAAACAAACATGTCCCCGGGGTCAGCAACGTGTGAATTAAGCTCGTATCAGCATTAGCAAACCACAGGGAGAATAAACCAGAAACTAGGCTTACTGATCCTGCCGTGAGGCTGCCGAGCACCTGTCCTAAAAATAAGAAGCACCACCCACCCAAAAATCCAGATTCCCTTCAGGACAGAAGTATTCAGCTCTTTTACTGAGGACATAAGTCTTCAGCCCATTTATTTAAGACATACACTACTCACAAAATGTTAGGGATAATTGGCCTTTCGGTGAAATATATTGAAAACATACAAAGTTTCAGTTTCAGTCATTCTATAAAATGAAAGTCGGGCATTTAAGTAAAATCAGTAATAGTGATTTCCTCATCTCAGACAATTTATTGACTCAAAAGTCAACCCCAGTGCTGGGTATATCACCACAAAATGTCAGTGTCTCACCGACCCCAGTGCTGGGTATATCACCAGAAAATGTCAGTGTCTCACCGACCCCAGTGCTGGGTATACCACCACAAACTGTCAGTGTCTCACCGACCCCAGTGCTGGGTATACCGCCACAAAATGTCAGTGTCTCACCGACCACAGTGCTGGGTATATCACCAGAAAATGTCAGTGTCTCACCGACCCCAGTGCTGGGTATATCACCACAAGATGTCAGTGTCTCACCGACCCCAGTGCTGGGTATACCGCCACAAACTGTCAGTGTCTCATGACCCCAGTGCTGGGTATACCACCACAATATGTCAGTGTCTCACCGACCCCAGTGCTGGGTATATCACCACAATATGTCAGTGTCTCACCGACCCCAGTGCTGGGTATATCACCACAATATGTCAGTGTCTCACCGACCCCAGTGCTGGGTATATCACCACAATATGTCAGTGTCTCACCGACCCCAGTGCTGGGTATACCGCCACAAAATGTCAGTGTCTCACCGACCCCAGTGCTGGGTATACCGCCACAAGATGTCAGTGTCTCACCGACCCCAGTGCTGGGTATATCACCACAATATGTCAGTGTCTCACCGACCCCAGTGCTGGGTATACCACCACAAACTGTCAGTGTCTCACCGACCCCAGTGCTGGGTATATCACCACAATATGTCAGTGTCTCACTGACCCCAGTGCTGGGTATACCGCCACAAACTGTCAGTGTCTCACCGACCCCAGTGCTGGGTATACCACCAGAAAATGTCAGTGTCTCACCGACCCCAGTGCTGGGTATACCGCCACAAAATGTCAGTGTCTCACCGACCACAGTGCTGGGTATACCACCACAATATGTCAGTGTCTCACCGACCCCAGTGCTGGGTATACCACCACAATATGTCAGTGTCTCACCGACCCCAGTGCTGGGTATACCGCCACAAAATGTCAGTGTCTCACCAACCCCAGTGCTGGGTATACCACCACAATATGTCAGTGTCTCACCGACCCCAGTGCTGGGTATATCACCACAATATGTCAGTGTCTCACCGACCCCAGTGCTGGGTATACCTCCACAAAACGTCAGTGTCTCACCAACCCCAGTGCTGGGTATACCGCCACAAGATGTCAGTGTCTCACCGACCACAGTGCTGGGTATACCACCACAATATGTCAGTGTCTCACCGACCCCAGTGCTGGGTATACCTCCACAAAACGTCAGTGTCTCACCGACCCCAGTGCTGGGTATACCGCCACAAAATGTCAGTGTCTCACCGACCACAGTGCTGGGTATACCACCACAATATGTCAGTGTCTCACCGACCCCAGTGCTGGGTATACCACCACAATATGTCAGTGTCTCACCGACCCCAGTGCTGGGTATACCGCCACAAAATGTCAGTGTCTCACCAACCCCAGTGCTGGGTATACCACCACAATATGTCAGTGTCTCACCGACCCCAGTGCTGGGTATATCACCACAATATGTCAGTGTCTCACCGACCCCAGTGCTGGGTATACCTCCACAAAACGTCAGTGTCTCACCAACCCCAGTGCTGGGTATACCGCCACAAGATGTCAGTGTCTCACCAACCCCAGTGCTGGGTATACCACCACAATATGTCAGTGTCTCACCGACCCCAGTGCTGGGTATATCACCACAATATGTCAGTGTCTCACCGACCCCAGTGCTGGGTATACCTCCACAAAACGTCAGTGTCTCACCAACCCCAGTGCTGGGTATACCGCCACAAGATGTCAGTGTCTCACCGACCCCAGTGCTGGGTATACCTCCACAAAGTGTCAGTGTCTCACCGACCCCAGTGCTGGGTATACCTCCACAAAACGTCAGTGTCTCACCAACCCCAGTGCTGGGTATACCTCCACAAAATGTCAGTGTCTCACCAACCCCAGTGCTGGGTATACCTCCACAAAATGTCAGTGTCTCACCGACCCTAGTGCTGGGTATATTTCCACAAAGTGTCAGTGTCTCAAGAACTTGTCCTGTGGCCTTGAGCATCAATTACAGCTTGACAATGACGTCTCCTGCTGTTCACATGTCGCCTTATTGTCTGCTGAGGCATGGCATCTCACTCTTGAAGGGTGGCTATTAGGTCATTAAGGATCTGGGGTACAAAGTTACGAGCCTCAACACAGTGACTCAGCTGATCCCATAGGTTTTCATTGGACTTAAGGTCTGGAGAAAGTGCAGGCCGCTCCATGTGAGGTCCCCCGGTCTCCAGCAGCTGTTCCCTAATGATGGGACCTTGATGAGCTGGTGCATTCTCCTCCATGAAGATGACATTAGGCCTGTGTTGTTCCTCCAGAGGCACAATGACCGGATTACTGATGTTATTCAAGTAGTCTGGGCTGTCACTGGACCATTCACAGTGTAGGGCAGTTCTGTACGGACTAGACACACCTGCCCACACTGTAACACCACCACCAAAGGAGCGTCTGGTGACAACAGTGGCTGATGCATAGCGCTCTCCTTGACTTCTCCAACATCATTGGCGGCCATCATTTCTGCTCAGCGTGAATCGACTTTCATGAGTGAACAGCAGTGAGGCCCACTGGTCCCTCGTCCAGCGTAGATGCTCCCTGGCCCTTTGCAATACGATGACCCCTGGAGTTGTGTGGCATTCATCATGCAGTTCTGCAGGGCATTGTTCACAATGAAGTGGTCATCAGTGTGGGATGTGGCCAAAGGATGTCCACTTCTCTGCCTTTCTGTGACTCTTCCAGTCTCTGTATCTCTGATACAACCTGCTGATGACACTCTAAGCTTAGTGGCCACTTCCGTATGAACATCCTGCTGGAAGCCTCGCAATGGCAAGGTACTGTTGATTAATTGTTAGGTGTCGTCTTGTTTTCATGATGTCAAAATGTGAACAGCATGATGAGGAGGACTGTTTCAGTACCAATTCTAATTGAACCAGGAACTTTATTGGCCAATTTATGGATCAAACTACTGTAAATTGTAATTGTAAATTTTGCCGTTAAGCTTCTTGTTAGAGAACAGCAAGTTGTGCAAAATGTACTGAAACATGGAACAGTTAGACATGTGCATTCAAGGGAAGGTTAAATTAAATTTAACCTGTAAAGGTTAGAGAGCATTTTAGGTTCATCCTGAAATTTCACCTACAAGCCAAATATCTCCAACTGTTTGTGAGTAGTGTAAGTCTTCGGCCCCTTTACTCAGGACTTAGTTGAAGCCCCTCTGGCAGTGATTCCAGCCTCCAGTCTTCTTGGATTTTTGGCCATTCTTCTCTGAAGATCCTCACCAGCTCTGACAGGTTGGATGGGGCCATTGGTGGAAAGCCATTTTCAGGTTTCTACAGAGATATTCCATTGGGTTCAGGGCTCTGGTTGGGCCCCTGAAAGACAGAGTTGTCCCTCAGCCGCTCCTTTGTTGTCCTGGCCGTGTGTTTAGGGCCATTGTCTTATTCGAGGGTGAACCTTCTCCCCAGTCTGAGGTCCAGAGCTCCGGAAGAGGTTCTCATGAAGAGTATCTCTGGACTTTGCTCAATTCAGCTTTCCTTCCACCCTGACCAGTCTCTCTGTCCCCCAGTATGATGCTGCCACCACCATGCTTCACTGTAGGGATGGTATTGGGCAGGTGATGAGCGGCGCCTGGTTTCCTCCAGACATGATGCTGCCCCCACCATGCTTCACTGTAGGGATGGCATTGGGCAGGTGACAAGCGGCGCCTGGTTTCCTCCAGACATGATGCTGCCTCCACCATGCTTCACTGTAGGGATGGCATTGGGCAGGTGATAAGCGGCGCCTGGTTTCCTCCAGACATGATGCTGCCCCCACCATGCTTCACTGTAGGGATGGTATTGGGCAGGTGATGAGCGGCGCCTGGTCTCCTCCAGACATGATGCTGCCTCCACCATGCTTCACTGTAGGGATGGCATTGGGCAGGTGATAAGCGGCGCCTGGTTTCCTCCAGACATGAAGCTACTACCACCATGCTTCACTGTAGGGATGGCATTGGGCAGGTGACGAGCGGCGCCTCATTTCCTCCAGACATGACGCTACCACCACCGTGCTTCACTGTAGGGATGGTATTGGGCAGGTGATGAGCGGCGCCTGGTCTCCTCCAGACATGATGCTGCCACCACCATGCTTCACTGTAGGGATGGTATTGGGCAGGTGATGAGCAGCGCCTGGTCTCCTCCAGACATGACGCTGTCACCACCATGCTTCATTGTAGGGATGGTATTGGGCAGGTGATGAGCCGCGCCTGGTCTCCTCCAGACATGATGCTGCCACCACCATGCTTCACTGTAGGGATGGTATTGGGCAGGTGATGAGCAGCGCCTGGTCTCCTCCAGACATGATGCTGCCACCACCATGCTTCACTGTAGGGATGGTATTGGGCAGGTGATGAGCAGCGCCTGGTCTCCTCCAGACATGATGCTGCCTCCACCATGCTTCACTGTAGGGATGGTATTGGGCAGGTGATGAGCAGCGCCTGGTCTCCTCCAGACATGATGCTGCCACCACCATGCTTCACTGTAGGGATGGTATTGGGCAGGTGATGAGTTGCGCCTGGTCTCCTCCAGACATGACGCTGTCACCACCATGCTTCACTGTAGGGATGGTATTGGGCAGGAGATGAGCGGCGCCTGCTTTCCTCCAGACATGATGCTGCCACCACCATGCTTCACTGTAGGGATGATATTGGGCAGGTGATGAGCGGCGCCCGGTCTCCTCCAGACATGACGCTGTCACCACCATGCTTCACTGTAGGGATGGTATTGGGCAGGAGATGAGCGGCGCCTGGTCTCCTCCAGACATGACGCTGTCACCACCATGCTTCACTGTAGGGAAGGTATTGGGCAGGAGATGAGCGGCGCCTGGTCTCCTCCAGACATGACGCTGTCACCACCATGCTTCACTGTAGGGATGGTATTGGGCAGGAGATGAGCGGCGCCTGGTCTCCTCCAGACATGAGGCTGCCACCACCATGCTTCACTGTAGGGATGGTATTAGGCAGGAGATGAGCGGCGCCTGGTCTCCTCCAGACATGAGGCTGCCACCACCATGCTTCACTGTAGGGATGGTATTGGGCAGGAGATGAGCAGCGCCTGGTCTCCTCCAGACATGACGCTGCCCCCACCATGCTTCACTGTAGGGATGGTATTGGGCAGGTGATGAGCGGCGCCTGGTCTCCTCCAGACATGATGCTGCCACCACCATGCTTCACTGTAGGGATGGTATTGGGCAGGTGATGAGCGGCGCCTGGTTTCCTCCAGACATGATGCTGCCACCACCATGCTTCACTGTAGGGATGGTATTGGGCAGGTGATAAGCGGCGCCTGGTCTCCTCCAGACATGATGCTGCCACCACCATGCTTCACTGTAGGGATGGTATTAGGCAGGTGATAAGCGGCGCCTGGTCTCCTCCAGACATGATGCTGCCACCACCATGCTTCACTGTAGGGATGGTATTGGGCAGGTGATGAGCGGCGCCTGGTCTCCTCCAGACATGATGCTGCCACCACCATGCTTCACTGTAGGGATGGTATTGGGCAGGAGATGAGCGGCGCCTGGTCTCCTCCAGACATGATGCTGCCACCACCATGCTTCACTGTAGGGATGGTATTAGGCAGGTGATAAGCGGCGCCTGGTCTCCTCCAGACATGATGCTGCCACCACCATGCTTCACTGTAGGGATGGTATTGGGCAGGTGATGAGCGGCGCCTGGTTTCCTCCAGACATGATGCTGCCACCACCATGCTTCACTGTAGGGATGGTATTAGGCAGGTGATAAGCGGCGCCTGGTCTCCTCCAGACATGACGCTGTCACCACCATGCTTCACTGTAGGGATGGTATTGGGCAGGTGATGAGCGGCGCCTGCTCTCCTCCAGACATGATGCTGCCACCACCATGCTTCACTGTAGGGATGGTATTGGGCAGGTGATAAGCGGCGCCTGGTCTCCTCCAGACATGATGCTGCCACCACCATGCTTCACTGTAGGGATGGTATTGGGCAGGTGATGAGCGGCGCCTGGTCTCCTCCAGACATGACGCTGTCACCACCATGCTTCACTGTAGGGATGGTATTGGGCAGGAGATGAGCGGCGCCTGGTCTTCTCCAGACATGATGCTGCCACCACCATGCTTCACTGTAGGGATGGTATTAGGCAGGTGATAAGCGGCGCCTGGTCTCCTCCAGACATGATGCTGCCACCACCATGCTTCACTGTAGGGATGGTATTGGGCAGGTGATGAGCGGCGCCTGGTCTCCTCCAGACATGATGCTGCCACCACCATGCTTCACTGTAGGGATGGTATTGGGCAGGTGATGAGCGGCGCCTGGTCTCCTCCAGACATGATGCTGCCACCACCATGCTTCACTGTAGGGATGGTATTGGGCAGGAGATGAGCGGCGCCTGGTCTCCTCCAGACATGATGCTGCCACCACCATGCTTCACTGTAGGGATGGTATTGGGCAGGTGATGAGCGGCGCCTGGTCTCCTCCTGACATGATGCTGCCACCACCATGCTTCACTGTAGGGATGGTATTGGGCAGGTGATAAGCGGCGCCTGGTCTCCTCCAGACATGATGCTGCCACCACCATGCTTCACTGTAGGGATGGTATTGGGCAGGTGATGAGCGGCGCCTGGTCTCCTCCCGACATGATGCTGCCACCACCATGCTTCACTGTAGGGAAGGTATTGGGCAGGTGATGAGCGGCGCCTGGTCTCCTCCAGACATGATTCTGCCACCACCATGCTTCACTGTAGGGATGGTATTAGGCAGGAGATGAGCGGCGCCCGGTCTCCTCCAGACATGATGCTGCCTCCACCATGCTTCACTGTAGGGATGGTATTGGGCAGGTGATGAGCCGCGCCTGGTCTCCTCCAGACATGACGCTGTCACCACCATGCTTCACTGTAGGGATGGTATTGGGCAGGTGATGAGCGGCGCCTGGTCTCCTCCAGACATGACGCTGCCACCACCATGCTTCACTGTAGGGATGGTATTGGGCAGGTGATGAGCGGCGCCTGGTCTCCTCCAGACATGACGCTGCCACCACCATGCTTCACTGTAGGGATGGTATTGGGCAGGTGATGAGCGGCGCCTGGTCTTCTCCAGACATGATGCTGCCACCACCATGCTTCACTGTAGGGATGGTATTGGGCAGGTGATGAGCGGCGCCTGGTCTCCTCCAGACATGATGCTGCCACCACCATGCTTCACTGTAGGGATGGTATTGGGCAGGAGATGAGCGGCGCCTGGTCTCCTCCAGACATGATGCTGCCACCACCATGCTTCACTGTAGGGATGGTATTGGGCAGGTGATGAGCGGCGCCTGGTCTCCTCCAGACACAACATTTAGAATTGAGGCCAAAAAGTTTGATTTTGGTTCCATCAGAGCAGAGAGTCTTGTTTCTCACAGCCTAAGGTCCTTTAGATGATTTTCTACAATCTCCAGACGGCATTCATGTGTCGTGTCTTTTACTGGGGAGAGGCTTCTTTCTGGCCACTTTGCCATAAAGCCCAGATTGGTGAAGGCTACAGTGATGATCGACCTTCTGGAAGTTTCTCCCATCTGCACACAGGATCTCTGGAGCTCCGCCTCAGTGACCGTTGGGTTATTGGTCACTTCTCTTGCCAAGGCCCTTCTTCCCCGATTACTTAGTTGTTTTTTTTGGGGGGGGGGGGGGTTGTACTTTCAGTGCAGCAGTACCAATAAAAACCTCAACTCATCCCACAATAAACGAGCCCTCGCACTGCTAAATAAAAAAAGTTATGGCTCTCAGAATGTGACTATGCAAAAAGTAAAGTAGTAAAACAAACAAAAGTGAATTTAGTATCATCGTGATTGTACTGACCTATGAATGCAGTGATCCGAGTGGAGTGGCCAGAAGATCATTGTACGAGCGGGGTCACAGTCCGGACTGACTACTGTGTCCACTGCAAGATCCAATGAGAATGGAAGGTTTACAGATGTTACTTATCTCAGTAAACCTCTCCCGAAGGACCAGCAGTCTCAGTTCTGCAGCACAAGGGCCTCTATCACCAGCACTGGCCCCAGGGATCTGTGAAACCATAGGGTAATGGAATGGACACTTCCGAATGCTTGAGAGGCCAAGGAGGGGATAAGAGCATCAATATTTGCCGAATGATCCTACTATAGAGCCACTATATTTCTTCATTGTCCTTGCATCATCACTGTGAAAATTCCCTTGGTCCCCACAGTAGATGATGGGGGGCGCCTATTTGCAGGATTCCCCACATTCGTTTAGTTGTTACTGAATAGCGTGCGGTCTCTTTTTATTAACAGGGTCTCAGGGAAATAATAGAGAAGCCCAACGATCAGGCATAATCTGCAGGGAGAACTTGGAAGCAAGTGTGTAATTCTGCTACAGCACCCCCGCAGGTAAAAGTAAGCATTACATGGTGATGTGCTGGCCACTCTGCACTGCTCCAGGCAGACATTCCTGGATATCTCAGGATTTGTTCGTCCCATTACACCAGTGATACCAGTGTTTGGCTACTTTCACACTCGGACGGATCCATTTGGCTCAGTTTTGTCAGACGGACACCAAAACGCTGCAGGCGGCCTCCAGAGCGGAACGGAGACGGATCGGAGGCAAACTGATGCATTCTGAGCCGATCCTTTTCCGTTCAGAATGCATTAGGGCAAAACTGATCCGTTTTGGACGCTGAGCCCTGAACGCATCTCACAAACGGAAACCAAAACGCCGGTGTGAAAGTAGCCTTAAATAAATGAAGAATTTCCTGTCCTCTGTCCACGTCTGAGGAGATTAGATTTGGAAATGTCAGTGGGATCAATGTTTTAGTCTGAGAGCCTCGTAATGACAGCATTTAAATTCAATCATACCAGTAACATCCAATAGAAAACAGATGAAAATAATTGTATTTCCCTGAAACGCGGCAGGACGTACTGGTGGGGGCAGTAGATGACCCTGCCTGTACTGAATGCAACGTGATCTAATGCAAAATGGAGGTAGCCAAGAGATCAGCGGCCAATGGGTGACCGAAAAACAGAACCTTTAAAAACTTAACCCAATCACTTTCCAGAATAATGGAGTCTATGTATCCTCTGAAGGTCGGTAGCTCATTGTACTGCCAGGACTGCCTACCGAGCACCCATATTATGCCAGCAGTGCAAGGTTTTTAATTTGCATTTAAGCCCCTCCACCATTTACCCGACTACTCGCCCCTCCACCATTTACCCGACTACTCGCCCCTCCGCCATTTACCCGACTACTCGCCCCTCCGCCATTTACCCGACTACTCGCCCCTCCGCCATTTACCCGACTACTCGCCCCTCCGCCATTTACCCGACTACTCGCCCCTCCGCCATTTACCCGACTACTCGCCCCTCCGCCATTTACCCGACTACTCGCCCCTCCGCCATTTACCCGACTACTCGCCCCTCCGCCATTTACCCGACTACTCGCCCCTCCGCCATTTACCCGACTACTCGCCCCTCCGCCATTTACCCGACTACTCGCCCCTCCGCCATTTACCCGACTACTCGCCCCTCCGCCATTTACCCGACTACTCTCCCCTCCGCCATTTACCCGACTACTCGCCCCTCCGCCATTTACCCGACTACTCGCCCCTCCACCATTTACCCGACTACTCGCCCCTCCACCATTTACCCGACTACTCGCCCCTCCACCATTTACCCGACTACTCTCCCCTCCACCATTTACCCGACTACTCGCCCCTCCATCATTTACCCGACTACTCGCCCCTCCACCATTTACCGACTACTTGCCCCTCCACCATTTACCCGACTACTCGCCCCTCCATCATTTACCCGACTACTCGCCCCTCCACCATTTACCCGACTACTCGCCCCTCCACCATTTACCCGACTACTCGCCCCTCCGCCATTTACCCGACTACTCGCCCCTCCGCCATTTACCCGACTACTCGCCCCTCCGCCATTTACCCGACTACTCGCCCCTACGCCATTTACCCGACTACTCGCCCCTCCGCCATTTACCCGACTACTCGCCCCTCCGCCATTTACCCGACTACTCGCCCCTCCGCCATTTACCCGACTACTCGCCCCTCCGCCATTTACCCGACTACTCGCCCCTCCGCCATTTACCCGACTACTCGCCCCTCCACCATTTACCCGACTACTCGCCCCTCCGCCATTTACCCGACTACTCGCCCCTCCACGATTTACCCGACTACTCTCCCCTCCATCATTTACCCGACTACTCGCCCCTCCACCATTTACCGACTACTCGCCCCTCCACCATTTACCCCGACTACTCGCCCCTCCACCATTTACCCGACTACTCTCCCCTCCATCATTTACCCGACTACTCGCCCCTCCACCATTTACCTGACTACTCGCCCCTCCACCATTTACCCGACTACTCGCCCCTCCACCATTTACCCGACTACTCTCCCCTCCATCATTTACCCGACTACTCGCCCCTCCATCATTTACCCGACTACTCTCCCCTCCATCATTTACCCGACTACTCGCCCCTCCATCATTTACCCGACTACTCGCCCCTCCGCCATTTACCCGACTACTCGCCCCTCCACCATTTACCTGAATTCTTTCCCCTTGGATCATGCAGCCAACCCGCACCAGAATTTTTATATTTTAATAAAATAAATACATATTAAGTAGAAGCAATGGCTGATGCACGCCCCCCCGGAGCGCTCACCTTCCACACAGTGCTTGAAGCCTAACCTTATGAAAGGATTTGAAATCTCTTTGCTTTGCATCCCAGGGACCTGCCAGGAGACCGCTCTAAATCTGCATCCAGTGTGTCCAGAATGACACTGCGCCTTTTAAAGCACATTAAATATTTGTGGCATTTACTGAGCAGCTGCCAGGAGTTACCACGCAGGAATTCAGCTTTGCATTTGATGTCTACCTTCTGGCTGAGCTCAGTCGTGCCGACCTTATTGCAGGCCAGATATGACCTTTTGGTCTGGCACGATGGGGTTTACTGAAACCTATTAAAATTCAGCGAGTGTTTCCCACCACAAGCCGCTCACGAGGCAGAAGATGCAGAATATTCCAGCAAAGACCTGACCATGTATGCACCCGAAATCCTAATGAGCAGCACATTATTATAAAACAGAAAATGAGAGGTAAATGCAGTAAAATCAAATATTAAAACCAAAACAATGCATATAAGATTTTGTAATCTCTGAGAACCTATTCCCTCATTAATCATAAACATATCCTAAACAAAATAGTGTAATTATATTCACACTGTCCCTCCACTACACTGCAAGATATATACTGCCCCCTACTACAATACTATGCCCTAGATACAAAAATAAAACTAATGTACTATAATACTGCTCCTATGTACAAGAATATAACTACTATAATACTGCTCCTATGTACAAGAATATAACTACTATAATACTGCTCTTATGTACAAGAATATAACTACTATAATACTGCTCCTATGTACAAGAATATAACTACTATAATACTGCTCCTATGTACAAGAATATAACTACTATAATACTGCCTCTTATGTACAAGAATATAACTACTATAATACTGCTCTTATGTACAAGAATATAACTACTATAATACTGCTTCTATGTACAAGAATATAACTACTATAATACTGCTCCTATGTACAAGAATATAACTACTATAATACTGCTCCTATGTACAAGAATATAACTACTATAATACTGACTTCTATGTACAAGAATATAACTACTATAATACTGCTCCTATGTACAAGAATATAACTACTATAATACTGCTCCTATATACAATAATATAACTACTATAATACTGCCTCCTATGTACAAAAATATATCTACTATAATACTGCTCCTATGTACAAGAATATAACTACTATAATCCTGCTCCTATGTACAAGAATATAACTAATATAATACTGCTCCTATGTACAAGAATATAACTGCTATAATACTGCTCCTATGTGCAAGAATATAACTACTATAATACTGCTCCTATGTACAAGAATATAACTACTATAATACTTCTCCTATGTACAAGGATATAACTACTATAATACTGCTCCTATGTACAGGAATATAACTACTATAATACTGCTCCTATGTACAAGGATATAACTACTATAATACTGCTCCTATATACAAGAATATAACTACTATAATACTGCTCCTATGTACAAGAATATAACCACTATGGGGGCGGAGTCTGACTGCTGACCTGAGCAGACGCATGTAGGAGAAGCTCCTCTGCATGCATTCCAGCATCCTGGTTTATATTGCACCATAACTCATCAAAGTATGGGGAAAGTTGGCAGATACCTCCCTAAAGATAAGACCGACTCTCCGAAGCCGGACAGAGGTTCATCAGATATGGAGAAATACCTGCAAAAGAAGACCTCCGGTGCTGTGTGGGAGGCAGCTAAGATGGCGCCGCATGAACCGGACGACTGGTCACAAGAAGCTGAAAGTGCCACCAGAGATCTAGAGGAAGGGCTGCAACCGGCAGGCATAGCCCCTATATCACAGAAATTTCTCCAGCAGGCTCTCTCAGCAGCTATTGCCCCAGTACTAAGTGAGCTCCAGGAGATAAAAGTAGATATTAAGCAAATAGGGCACCGAGTGGAGACGCTGGAGGGGAATCAAGCAGCCATAATTTCCTTTGCACGCACGCTAGGAGATAATACAGCAGCTTGCATGGATTCCCTGGATAATGCCTTCTCACTCATCGAGGACCAGGAGAACCGCAGCAGGCGGAAAAATATTCGGCTGCGCGGTCTCCCAGAGCAGTTCCAACACGAGGAGTTACCTGAAGCAGCGGCGGCCATCTTTGCCAGTCTCCTGGGAGCAGAGAGCACGGAAGGAATTGAAATAGAGCGCATCCATCGGTCACTCAGACCAAAGCCAAAAGAGGGTGAAAACCCTAGGGATGTCATCTGTGGCCTGCTGAAATACACAGATACAGCAGCCATACTGAGAGCGGCCAGAGAAAAGAAAAACCTTACTCATGAGGGCGCTACGATCCTGCTGTTTCAGGACTTGGCGCCAACGACGCTAAACAAAAGGAGAGCCCTCCGACCCCTGACGGACCATCTGAGGCACATCAAGATCCCATATAAATGGTTATTTCCTTTTGGTCTTACGTTTGCGGTCGGGGGCAGAAGATGCACCATCCGGGTTCCAGGAGACCTAGCAGCAGCTTGGGAGCTACTCCAGACCGATCCGTTAGACATTCCGTCCTGGCTGCCATCGTCTGAGGTCGGAGTCCCATTGCCGGACCTGCCAGGAGTACAGAGATGGTCCAAAGCAATGCCAAGAAGGAAGATTGGCCCTAGATCCAGGGACACATGAATATTGTGACTTAAGTGCTTGCCTTAAATTCACATTTGTTTAAGCCGTGAGTAATATATTGAGCTGAGGCGAATATATATATCTGTTTTATCAGTCCTGCAAGTATTACTATGTTCTGTATATTTGCTGACAGGATGAGGTTGTGTGTGTTAACCTGATATATAGGCTCCGGTCACGCTCCTGTCTCGCTCCGGTTATACATGTCCCCATATATGTGGTCAAAATGTATACAAGCTCGTATGATGAGTTATGTCATCCAGATTCTTAATTGTACTGCACCAGGTTAGCTGGATCTGCTGGTTACCTATGTTCTGTACAAGATCTGTAGGTCCCCCCCATATATCTTACATCAGGGGTAAACTAGCGCAGTCCTGGTGTCAGCGCATTAGCTGGGTGGACGGCATACTGACTGTATGCTCCTTGTTAGGAGTTGTCAGATGTACCCACTCCAAGTTCTGTTATGTGGCCATGTTCCTAAGTTCTGTAAGGAATAATGGCCGGGTTCAGTTATACTCAGTTATGTACAGTTTTCAATCTCTTGTGCACAATATATTGGGCTGCTGTAGGAGGGTTATGCACACATAAAAGATGTCGCTGATTAAATGTACATCCTTTAACGTAAGGGGGTTCAATACTCCGCAAAAAAGATCACAAGTCATTCGTTTGCTACGGAAGTACCGCACAGACATATGCTTTTTTCAAGAGCTGCACTTCAGAACCACGAATGTCCCCACGCTGCAGAAGGGATACTTTAATAATTGGTTCCTGAGCACTTTTGACAAAGCCAAAAGAGGGGTTGGTATTGCCATAGCAAAACGTATACCTTTTAAGATGACAGCCACCCAGACAGATGCTGAAGGTAGATTCATCTTGGTGAAAGGGCTAATAGGCACCCAACCTGTAACCTTAGCGAGTTTATATAGTCCCAACAGAGGTCAGAAAGAATGGATCTCTAAGACAATGCAGGTACTTAAGGCTTTTGCTGAGGGGATCTGTATTGTAGGTGGAGACCTTAATGTGGCCCTGAATCCCAGTATTGATACCTCGGACGGATCCACTCAGCAAACACAGAGGACCTTGGGCTGCATTAATGCACACATTGCTGATGCTAACTTAACTGATGCCTGGCGTCTGACGCATCCCACAGACAGGGATTACACCTTTTACTCTGCTGCACATAATGTCTACAAAAGACTAGATTATCTTCTGATATCAAATTCCTGCATAGACATGGTGGAACAGACGGTGATCGACCCTATCACTATTTCTGATCATGCCCCTGTATCGATGGTTATACATATTGCCGGTCTACCCTCCCAGTGCAGGCAGTGGAGACTGAATGAAACCTTACTAGATAGAAGGGAGGCAGTAGAGGCCTTATCAAAGAAGCTGTCATGGTATTTTGCAGAAAACCTAACTCCAGAGGTTTCCCAGACTATAGTGTGGGAGGCGCATAAATCTGTCATGAGAGGAGAATTTATAGCCCTGGGGTGTAAAATTAAAAGGGAGAGACAGCAAACACTCCATTCCTTACTCAAGCAGATTTCAGATCTTGAAGCCACTCATAAGAGGTCTAAAGCTCTGAAAATACAGCAAGAACTCCTCCTCCTGAGAACGAAACTGAAGGACCATCTAAACATTTGCCACGCCAAAGCGTATCAATATGCGCAGTTTCGGTTTTTTTCTCATGGGGACAGAGGTTCGAAGCTGATGTCATCGCTTATAAAACAACGGAAAGATTCTATGTTTATCCCCAGTATAAAAGCTTCGGATGGTAAATTACTGCATAGAACTGTAGACATAGCAAAGGAATTTAAAAATTTCTATCAGGAGCTCTATGGGTTAGATAAAAGCTCTATTAGCCCAGACCCAATAGCAAATTCTATGATGGAGGATTTTCTGTCTAACTTAAATTTGCCTCAACTTAGTAGAGAAGAGGGGTCCTCACTGATTGCTCCGGTAACAGAGGAAGAGGTGGGGAAAGTGCTGAGGTCAATGCCCTTGGGAAAATGCCCAGGACCGGACGGAATTCCGGTAGGATATTACAAGAAATTTGCGGATATTTTATGTCCTCATCTCACGAATTGGTGCAACTCTCTCCTTACAGGTGGGCATCTTCCTGCTCAATCTTTAGAAGCTAATGTGACCATACTGCCTAAACCTGGGAAAGACCACACGCTCTGCGGGAGTTACAGGCCCATATCTCTTCTGAACGTCGACGTAAAGGTTTGGGCCAAAATCTTGGCTACCAGGCTTAGTTCCTTCCTTCCCAAACTGATCCACCCTGACCAAGCTGGTTTTGTACCAGGAAGGGAGGGGAACCATAACTCCTGCAGAGTCGTCACGGCAATCCAGTGGGCTAAGAAGCATAGTACTCCACTAATCCTTTTAAGTGTAGATGCGGAGAAGGCCTTCGACCGGGTTAAATGGAGCTTCATGGAGAGAACATTGCAGAGGTTTGGTATCCCTGATCAATTTCAGAAAGCCATTATGACTCTCTACACCAATCCGAGTGCTAAAATTAGAGTAAACGGCACCCTTTCACCTTCCTTTCCCATCTATAATGGCACCCGGCAAGGTTGTCCATTATCTCCTGCGCTATATATTTTAGTGATGGAGACCCTTCTCCAAGCCATTAGAGACCACCCTGGTATAAGAGGGGTTAGGGCCAAGAAAGACACAATTGAATATATTAACGTCGCCTATGCAGACGACCTCTTGGTGATGGTGTCCAACCCGGTCGAGGCCTTCCCGCATCTCCTCTCCTTATTTGAACTGTTCGGTGCGGTCTCTAATTACAAGGTAAATTACACTAAGTCGGAGGTTATGAATATTACAGCCCCATCAAAAAGTGTATCTTCCCTCAAAGCTACAACACCCTTTATATGGCAGACTTCTCACATCACTTACCTGGGAATTAATATTCCGTCTAAACTGGAGAACATTTTCCAGCTGAATTATACCCCCCTTTTATCCGATATACAAAGATTATTAGGATCTCTCCGCATCCCCTACACCTCCTGGATGGGGAGAAAGAATCTGCTGAAGGCCTTTGTGTTACCTAAGATATTATATGTCATGCAGATGCTGCCTGTCTTCCTTCCCTCCTCCTTTTTCACGCAGATCCGGAGATTATTTTCTACATATCTGTGGGGGGGGAGGGGA
The DNA here is from genome assembly GCF_905171765.1 of Bufo bufo. Taxonomy (NCBI): domain Eukaryota; kingdom Metazoa; phylum Chordata; class Amphibia; order Anura; family Bufonidae; genus Bufo; species Bufo bufo. The sequence goes on from NC_053396.1 coordinate 228,816,374, forward strand.
GCCAGGATAGCTTACAGTAGACTGATTCTGAGGAAGACTCAGGGTGGGTTTGCACTGCCGGATGTTCAGTTATACTATAGGGCAATCCACCTTAGACGCTGGATGCAATTACATGCTTCTAACTGCTCAACGTTGGGTGGTGCCTTGGAGTTACTCCAACTCTCTCAACCACAAAGAGCAGCATTGTGGGGTCTGACTACCACATCTCTGCATAACCATACACTACTTAAAGGCACAAGTATGGTGATTAAGCAACTTAACAAAGATCGCGGCTTGTTAGGCGCCCCCTCACTAGTTATGCCAGCAGACTTAGCCCCCTTTGCAGCAAGACCTACATTAGCAAGCACTTCCCCAGCGTGGAGTTCCCTGAGGGAGTTCACTATCAAAGAGTTTTTGGATGCTGCTCTAGGCAGTCTACCAGCTGACCATCCCTTTCACCTAGCCATGCAGTCCTCTAACTTTCTGAGCTTGGCTGACTTTAAGGCAGTTAGTAAGACTCTAATAGATAAACAGATCCATAAACAGGATCAAACATGGTTTGAGAAAATCCTGTCCTCCAGCTCGCCACACAGTAGATTGATCTCCCTATTCTATTTAGGCCTAAACGTTCCCAGAGCTAATGACACTCCTCTGTTTCTGAAAACCTGGGAGTCAGAATTAAATAGGTCCTTCACTGAGACGGAGGTTCTTAGATTATATGCACACTCACACGGCTTCTCCAGGTGCGTCAAGGTACAAGAGCACTCTTTTAAAGTACTCACCCAATGGTATATGACACCGAAACAGTTGTTCCTCAGGGGTTTGAGCCCCAGTGATCAATGCTGGAGATGTAAAGATGGTGTGGGTACACTTTCACATATCTTTTGGTCCTGTCCGCTGATACAGCCGTTTTGGGCGACGGTATCTAAGGCCATTAACTCTATTACACACAAGAGGATAACTTTGTCTCCTGAGTTGGTCCTTCTATGGTTACCCACCAAAGATCTTTCCCCTTCTAAGAATAGCTTAGCCACTCAACTGATTCAAGCGGCAAGGTTGATCATTCCACAAAGGTGGCTGAGCGCAGACCCCCCCACTTTAACCCATTGGATGAATAAGGTAGATCATATACAGCGCCTGGAGGAACTAGCCAGCTGGGAGAATAGATCTCATGAGAAGCATGCTAAAATGTGGAACCCTTGGTTACGTTATCGCTTGTCACAAACATCAGTTACTCAATAAAGGTCATCTGACCCTTACGATCTGAACTACTTCACTTTACCTCCAACACCAGATTGCCTTATACTTCTACAAGATGTGCTTAGAGATTTACGTTACGGTTATGAATGTTTTTTGTGAGGCCGTTGCCTTGCTGTTCACCAATTAGATAAATCGTCCCTGTAAACCATGTGACCGACACAAGTACACACTAATGTATGTCCAAGGCGTGCCCCCACAAGGATCAACTAGGGCCTATCATATGGATGTTATGCTGTATTATCTTTGCCTCATGCTATATCTCTGGTCTGTTTAATTGCATTATTAATACTGCTTAAACCTGTTTGGGGGATGTGCCTATCCACCCTGGTTTAGCAAAGGTACATTCTTTTTGCCTTATTACTATGATGCAAGGTCACTGATGTAACAACTTTTTGCTACTTTTCAATAAAAAGAAAATTGTCAAGAATATAACTACTATAATACTGCTCCTATGTACAAGAATATAACTACTATAATACTGCTCCTATGTACAAGAATATAACTACTATAATACTGCTCCTATGTACAAGAATATAACTACTATAATACTGCCTCCTATGTACAAGAATATAACTGCTATAATACTGCTCCTATGTACAAGAATATACCTACTATAATACTGCTCTTATGTACAAGAATATAACTACTATAATACTGCTCCTATGTACAAGGATATAACTACTATAATACTGCTCTTATGTACAAGAATATAACTACTATATTACTGCTCTTATGTACAAGAATATAACTACTATAATACTGCTCCTATGTACAAGGATATAACTACTATAATACTGCGCTCTTATGTACAAGAATATAACTACTATATTACTGCTCTTATGTACAAGAATATAACTACTATAATACTGCTCCTATGTACAAGGATATAACTACTATAATACTGCTCCTATGTACAAGAATATAACTACTATAATACTGCTCCTATGTACAAGAATATAACTACTATAATACTGCTCCTATGTACAGGAATATAACTACTATAATACTGCTCCTATGTACAAGAATATAACTACTATAATACTGCCTCCTATGTACAATAATATAACTACTATAATACTGCTCCTATGTACAAGAATATAACTACTATAATACTGCTCCTATGTACAAGAATATAACTACTATAATACAGCTCCTATGTACAAAAATATAACTACTATAATACTGCTCCTATGTACAAGAATATAACTACTATACAGGGAGTGCAGAATTATTAGGCAAGTTGTATTTTTGAGGATTCATTTTATTATTGAACAACAACCATGTTCTCAATGAACCCAAAAAACTCATTAATATCAAAGCTGAATATTTTTGGAAGTAGTTTTTAGTTTGTTTTTAGTTTTACCTATTTTAGGGGGATATCTGTGTGTGCCCCCTACTACAATACTATGCCCTAGATACGAAAATAAAACGAATGTACTATAATACTGCCTCCTATGTACAAGAATATAACTACTATAATACTGCTCCTATGTACAAGAATATAACTACTATAATACTGCTCCTATGTACAAGAATATAACTACTATAATACTGCTCCTATGTACAAGAATATAACTACTATAATACTGCTCCTATGTACAAGAATATAACTGCTATAATACTGCTCCTATGTACAAGAATATAACTACTATAATACTGCTCCTATGTACAAGGATATAACTACTATAATACTGCTCCTATGTACAAGAATATAACTACTATAATACTGCTCCTATGTACAAGGATATAACTACTATAATACTGCCTCCTATGTACCAGAATATAACTACTATAATACTGCCCCTATGTACAGGAATATAACTACTATAATACTGCCTCCTATATACAAGAATATAACTACTATAATACGGCTCCTATGTACAGGAATATAACTACTATAATACTGCTCCTATGTACAAGAATATAACTACTATAATACTGCTCCTATGTACAAGAATATAACTACTATAATACTGCTCCTATATACAAGAATATAACTAGTATAATACTGCTCCTATGTACAAGAATATAACTACTATAATACTGCTCCTATGTACAAGAATATAACTACTATAATACTGCTCCTATGTACAAGAATATAACTACTATAATACTGCTCCTATGTACAAGAATATAACTACTATAATACTGCCTCCTATGTACAAGAATATAACTGTTATAATACTGCTCCTATGTACAAGAATATAACAACTATAATACTGCTCTTATGTACAAGAATATAACTACTATAATACTGCTCCTATGTACAAGGATATAACTACTATAATACTGCTCTTATGTACAAGAATATAACTACTATAATACTGCTCTTATGTACAAGAATATAACTACTATAATACTGCTCCTATGTACAAGGATATAACTACTATAATACTGCTCCTATGTACAAGAATATAACTACTATAATACTGCTCCTATGTACAAGAATATAACTACTATAATACTGCCTCCTATGTACAATAATATAACTACTATAATACTGCTCCTATGTACAAGAATATAACTACTATAATACTGCCTCCTATGTACAAGAATATAACTACTATACAGGGAGTGCAGAATTATTAGGCAAGTTGTATTTTTGAGGATTAATTTTATTATTGAACAACAACCATGTTCTCAATGAACCCAAAAAACTCATTAATATCAAAGCTGAATATTTTTGGAAGTAGTTTTTAGTTTGTTTTTAGTTTTAGCTATTTTAGGGGGATATCTGTGTGTGCAGGTGACTATTACTGTGCATAATTATTAGGCAACTTAACAAAAAACAAATATATACCCATTTCAATTATTTATTTTTACCAGTGAAACCAATATAACATCTCAACATTCACAAATATACATTTCTGACATTCAAAAACAAAACAAAAACAAATCAGTGACCAATATAGCCACCTTTCTTTGCAAGGACACTCAAAAGCCTGCCATCCATGGATTCTGTCAGTGTTTTGATCTGTTCACCATCAACATTGCGTGCAGCAGCAACCACAGCCTCCCAGACACTGTTCAGAGAGGTGTACTGTTTTCCCTCCTTGTAAATCTCACATTTGATGATGGACCACAGGTTCTCAATGGGGTTCAGATCAGGTGAACAAGGAGGCCATGTCATTAGATTTTCTTCTTTTATACCCTTTCTTGCCAGCCACGCTGTGGAGTACTTGGACGCATGTGATGGAGCATTGTCCTGCATGAAAATCATGTTTTTCTTGAAGGATGCAGACTTCTTCTTGTACCACTGCTTGAAGAAGGTGTCTTCCAGAAACTGGCAGTAGGACTGGGAGTTGAGCTTGACTCCATCCTCAACCCGAAAAGGCCCCACAAGCTCATCTTTGATGATACCAGCCCAAACCAGTACTCCACCTCCACCTTGCTGGCGTCTGAGTCGGACTGGAGCTCTCTGCCCTCTACCAATCCAGCCACGGGCCCATCCATCTGGCCCATCAAGACTCACTCTCATTTCATCAGTCCATAAAACCTTAGAAAAATCAGTCTTGAGATATTTCTTGGCCCAGTCTTGACGTTTCAGCTTGTGTGTCTTGTTCAGTGGTGGTCGTCTTTCAGCCTTTCTTACCTTGGCCATGTCTCTGAGTATTGCACACCTTGTGCTTTTGGGCACTCCAGTGATGTTGCAGCTCTGAAATATGGCCAAACTGGTGGCAAGTGGCATCTTGGCAGCTGCACGCTTGACTTTTCTCAGTTCATGGGCAGTTATTTTGCGCCTTGGTTTTTCCACACGCTTCTTACGACCCTGTTGACTATTTTGAATGAAACGCTTGATTGTTCGATGATCACGCTTCAGAAGCTTTGCAATTTTAAGAGTGCTGCATCCCTCTGCAAGATATCTCACTATTTTTGACTTTTCTGAGCCTGTCAAGTCCTTCTTTTGACCCATTTTGCCAAAGGAAAGGAAGTTGCCTAATAATTATGCACACCTAATATAGGGTGTTGATGTCATTAGACCACACCCCTTCTCATTACAGAGATGCACATCACCTAATATGCTTAATTGGTAGTAGGCTTTCGAGCCTATACAGCTTGGAGTAAGACAACATGCATAAAGAGGATGATGTGGTCAAAATACTCATTTGCCTAATAATTCTGCACGCAGTGTAATACTGCTCCTATGTACAAGAATATAACTGCTATAATACTGCTCCTATGTACAAGAATATAACTACTATAATACTGCTCCTATGTACAAGAATATAACTACTATAATACTGCCTCCTATATACAAGAATATAACTACTATAATACTGCTCCTATGTACAAGAATATAACTACTATAATACTGCTCCTATGTACAAGAATATAACTACTATAATACTGCTCCTATGTACAAGAATATAACTACTATAATACTGCTCCTATGTACAAGAATATAACTACTATAATACTGCTCCTATGTACAGGAATATAACTACTATAATACTGCTCCTATGTACAAGAATATAACTGCTATAATACTGCTCCTATGTACAAGAATATAACTACTATAATACTGCTCCTATGTACAAGATTATAACTACTATAATACTGCTCCCATGTACAAGAATATAACTACTATAATACTGCCTCCTATGTACAGGAATATAACTACTATAATACTGCTCCTATGTACAAGAATATAACTACTATAATACTGCTCCTATGTACAGGAATATAACTACTATAATACTGGCTCCTATGTACTAGAATAAAACTACTATATTACTGCTCCTATGTACCAGAATATAACTACTATAGTACTGCTCCTATGTACAAGAATATAACTACTATAATACTGCTCCTATGTACAAGAATATAACTACTATAATACTGCTCCTAAGTACAAGAATATAACTACTATAATACTGCTCCTATGTACAAGAATATAACTACTATAATACTGCCTCCTATGTACAAGAATATAACTACTATAATACTGCTCCTATGTACAAGAATATAACTACTATAATACTGCCTCCTATGTACAAAAATATAACTACTATAATACTGCTCCTATGTGCAAGAATATAACTAAGTAATACTGCTCCTATGTACAAGAATATAACCACTATAATACTGCTGCTATGTACAAGAATATAACTACTATAATACTGCCTCCTATGTACAAGAATATAACTACTATAATACTGCTCCTATGTGCAAGATTATAACTACTATAATACTGCTCCTATGTACAAGAATATAACTACTATAATACTGCTTCTATGTACAAGAATATAACTACTATAATACTGCCTCCTATGTACAAGAATATAACTACTATAATACTGCCTCCTATGTACAAGAATATAACTACTATAATACTGGCTCCTATGTACAAGAATATAACTGCTGTAATACTGCCTCCTATGTACAAGAATATAACTGCTATAATACTGCCTCCTATGTACAGGAATATAACTACTATAATACTGCTCCTATGTACAAGAATATAACTACTATAATACTGCCTCCTATGTACAAGAATATAACTACTATAATACTGGCTCCTATGTACAAGAATATAACTACTATATTACTGCTCTTATGTACAAGAATATAACTACTATAATACTGCTCCTATGTGCAAGAATATAACTACTATAATACTGCCTCCTATATACAAGAATATAACTACTATAATACTGCTCCTATGTACAAGAATATAACTACTATAATACTGCTCCTATGTACAAGAATATAACTACTATAATACTGCTCCTATGTACAAGAATATAACTACTATAATACTGCCTCCTATATACAAGAATATAACTACTATAATACTGCTCCTATGTACAAGAATATAACTACTATAATACTGCTCCTATGTGCAAGAATATAACTACTATAATACTGCCTCCTATGTACAAGAATATAACTACTATAATACTGCTCCTATGTACAAGAATATAACTACTATAATACTGCCTCCTATGTACAAGAATATAACTGCTATAATACTGCCTCCTATGTACAAGAATATAACTCCTATAATACTGGCTCCTATGTACAAGAATATAACTACTATAATACTGCTCCTATGTACAAGAATATAACTACTATAATACTGCCTCCTATGTACAAGAATATAACTACTATAATACTGCTCCTATGTACAAGAATATAACTACTATAATACTGCCTCCTATGTACAAGAATATAACTACTATAATACTGCCTCCTATGTACAAGAATATAACTACTATAATACTGCTCCTATGTACAAGAATATAACTACTATAATACTGCCTCCTATGTACAAGAATATAACTGCTATAATACTGCTCCTATGTGCAAGAATATAACTACAATAATACTGCTCTTATGTACAAGAATATAACTACTATAATACTGCTCCTATGTACAAGAATATAACTACTATAATACTGCCTGCTATGTACAAGAATATAACTACTATTATACTGCTCCTATGTACAAGAATATAACTACTATAATACTGCTCCTATGTGCAAGAATATAACTACTATAATACTGCCTCCTATGTACAAGAATATAACTACTATAATACTGCTCCTATGTACAAGAATATAACTACTATAATACTGCCTCCTATGTACAAGAATATAACTACTATAATACTGCTCCTATGTACAAGAATATAACTACTATAATACTGCCTCCTATGTACAAGAATATAACTACTATAATACTGCCTCCTATGTACAAGAATATAACTACTATAATACTGCTCCTATGTACAAGAATATAACTACTATAATACTGCCTCCTATGTACAAGAATATAACTGCTATAATACTGCTCCTATGTGCAAGAATATAACTACAATAATACTGCTCTTATGTACAAGAATATAACTACTATAATACTGCTCCTATGTACAAGAATATAACTACTATAATACTGCCTGCTATGTACAAGAATATAACTACTATTATACTGCTCCTATGTACAAGAATATAACTACTATAATACTGCTCCTATGTGCAAGAATATAACTACTATAATACTGCCTCCTATGTACAAGAATATAACTACTATAATACTGCTCCTATGTACAAGAATATAACTACTATAATACTGCCTCCTATGTACAAGAATATAACTACTATAATACTGCTCCTATGTACAGGAATATAACTACTATAATACTGCTCCTATGTGCAAGATTATAACTACTATAATGATCTTTTTATTTTAAAACAGGCAACAAAATATTACAATACACTTACAATAAAATCATAGAAAAGAATAATAATATAAAGTGACATCACAACACATTATACAATTGCTGACACATGGATGTTCCTCCAGTAGACGTTATTGCGGTTATTTTTCATGTCTTTCTTATATATCGTCTTCAGACTTTCCAGGATATTATATAAGATTTTATCACAGGTCAGGAGCTCTCTGTTGATGACCAGGCAGCACCGCGCACACCACAGATGGTACATGGTCACCACATTCACTACATACAGGGAACTTCTGCTGTATTGTCTGAGATCTGGGGGGAAGTCTCCATACAAGAGCTGATTATACGGCTGTCCCACTAGATGTGGTAACTGAAGGGACAGTGACACGGCCTCCCATACCTGGACACTGAACGGACAGTCCAGCAGAAGATGCTCCATGGTCTCCAGTACCTGATGGCATTGCTCTCTAGGGCAGGATCTGTCTGGCACATTTCTACACTTTAGATTGTCCCTGACATACATTTTTCCATGAAATGCCAGCCATGACACATCCTTCATGTGAGCGGGGACTCTGGGGTCCTCCAGGACTTTCACAGCCTGTTTTACATCCAGGTTCGGGGCGTTCCTCAGCTGGATATGGGCACTAAACTGAGATATCAGCAGGTTCTTATACATCTCTTTCCTACTGAGCTGCTTTACCTCACCATATAAGATTTCCCATTTAATGATCTTGCTAATTGCTTGTACCGCATACCAAGAAACGTTATTCTTAATGCGCCCCGAGATCCTCTTAATGGGGTCACCTACCGACCACACAGACACAAACTGCTGGATCTGGTTCTTAAACAGACGACTCCACGGCTTCACCTCTAAACTCTTACAAAATGAGAAATTCTTCATCAGAAACATTAGGTTAAAGAAGAGCTCTGGGCAGGGCATGGACAGGCCGTCCTCCTTCTGGGGGAGATAGACAATGTTCCTCCTGACTATATTCACCCTATTACCCCACAAGAAGTGGAAGAAGATATTGGTCAGTCTGGTAAGTAACTTATCGGGCACTGGGAACACCACACTGACATAGAGGAATAGCGGGAGAAGGAAGCTTTTCAGCAGGCGGATCTTCTCCTGATAAGTCAGCTTCCAGTGCCTCCAGCACTGCACCTTCTGCTCACACACCGCCAGCTTCTCCTCCCAGTTCACCTTCCCATCATCTACAGTTCCAAAATGAACCCCCAAAATCTTTATCTTGCCCTGCACTGTTCTGAAGGGCACTGAGAAGACCCCACGGTCACCCCCCAGCCACAACGCCTCGCTCTTATCCATATTCACAGCAGAATTCGACACTGGAGAGAAAGCTGCTATCTCCTGTTGTAGGGCCACACAGTCCTCACTAGACGACACCAGAACCGTCACATCGTCCGCATAAGCACAGAACTTTATGTTCACTCTTTTACTCTGTAGGTGACATTCCAACCCCAAAAGATTTCTATTATCCTGCAACTTTCTTAAAAAAGGATCCAGACTAAAGACGTATAATAATGGGCTTAGAGGGCAGCCCTGCCTTACACCAGACATGATCCTAAAGGGTTCTGCCAAGTGACCATTAATCAGAGGCTGGCTTACCGCCTCCTTATAGAGAACCTGCAGCCATTGTACAAAGCGTGCAGGAAGGCCGTACTCCAACAACACCTGGTACAGGTAGTCATGATGGACTCTGTCAAAGGCCTTGCTCTGGTCTAACCCCACCACATATGCTCCTCCACTGTGCTGCCTGATGTAGGTCACCGCTTCCCTCACCAGCAGCAATGAGTCCTCTATAGTCCAGCCTTTCACACCACACGTCTGGTTGGAGATGATCAGGTCATCTGCCACCGTACTCAGCCTGTGATACAAGATCTTGGCCAAGACTTTATAATCAGTGTTTAATAAAGACAATGGACGCCAGTTTTTTAAGTCTTTTAGATTTCCTTTCTTTGCCAGGAGAACCAGAACAGATTTATACTGTGACTGTAGAAGTTTCCTGGCAGAGAGGCAATCATTATAGACCTGCACCAGGTCTGGAGCTAACATATCTCTGAACTCCTTATAGAATTCACTGGTCAGACCGTCCAGGCCCGGGCTCTTCTTGGTTTTTAAGGAGTCAATGCTCCTCTTCACCTCCTCCTCAGTTATGGGCTCGGCCAAGCCATCTGCTTGTACATGATCTAGTTTGGGGAGTTTGACGCCTTTCAGGTAAGTTCTGATACTGTCACCACTTACCTGACGGCCATTAAACAGATTTTTGTAATAATCTCCAATAATCTTGTGGAGTTTAGTCTGATCTGACTGCTCCACCCCATGCTCATCTAACAGGCTGGTCATAAGCTTCTTATTAACCCTGTTCTTACAGGCAATATAGGGGTCTGGGTTGTGAACCCCCCAATTATCGAACTGCCCCTCTGCTTTGAGAGACTTGAGGCGGTCATACTGCAGCTCTCGCATCTCCTGCTTTATCTGGCTGACATACTTACCATCTATCTTCTCACCACTATTGATCTTACCATATAACCTGCTTAACTTCAGCCTCAGTGCAGAATACCTCATATACTCCACATTACTACGCCTCCTCGCAGCACGTATCAGAAACTGCTTGATATCACCCTTCATACACTCCCACCACTCCGCTGCGTCATCACACATACACTGGGTGGTCCTCCGGTCATTATAGAAGGTGGTAAAGGCCTCTCTGAACCCTGGATCTTGCAGCACCGAGCTGTTCACCTTCCAGTAGCCCCTACCACAGACCACGGCCCCGGCCAGATCCAACGTGACACTCACCATACAATGGTCAGAGAACTCTATGGGACTCGTCCTGTAGTCAGAGCTCCTCACTTCTCGTTTTATATACACCCGGTCTATTCTACTGGCGTTACCGGCCTTATGGTAAGTGTAGGCTCTATTGGAGCCACGCAAACCATAAGGATCCACTAAATGAGCCTGCTGGACAATATTGTTAAGGAAGTTCTCATCATATCTCAGTTGCTTATGACTACTGGAACGGTCCACATTACAGGAGACACTATTAAAATCCCCACACATTATAAACACCCTGGATGTAAAACAATATGGCTTCATCTGCTGGAATAATTCCCTCCTCTCCTTTCTAGTCTGAGGAGCATAGACATTAATGACTCTATAGTACACAGTGTCCAGTATAAAATCCAGCATCAAGCAGCGGCCCGAACAGATCTCCAGGACTCTCTCCACCTCAACTTCTATCTTATTGAAGAGAATCGCCACACCGTCATTTCTCTCCAGCCCGAAGGACCAGAAAGATGCTCCATGTCTCCAGTCTCTCTTGGCTGCAAACACCTGAGCATTGCTCTTCAAATAAGTCTCCTGTAAGAAGAAGATGTCAGATCTCTCCTGAGACAGACGCTGGTAGATCGCCTGCCGCCTGTTTTTAGTCTTCACACTATTCACATTTATAGAGCTGATTCTCAGCCTCATCCAGGACACTTAGGTTTTCTTATTCTTTTTCCTCTTTCCAATACTGTGACCTTTAGAACCCCATCTTTTGGTGGACACTGAAGGGTCAGGTTCATCTTCCAGAGGGTCATCATCAGGGTTATGTGAAGAAACATAGTCCATTTCAATCTTTTCTTCTGACTCTTCTTCCCCTAGCGCACCATACTGCCCGGAGGTTATGGCCAGCACTGGCGGATCCGGGGTTTTCTTTGCTGTAGTGCTGTTCTTTCTTTTTACAGTCTGAAACCCGTCTTCATCCACAGAGGACCTCCTGAGCTTCCTGAGCCCTGCAGCTGGACCATCAGGCTTTGTAGACGTAGAGGGCAGTTCTTTAGGTGGTTTGGCAACTGGTTTACTGGTCACTTTACTCTGCAGATGAGAATTCTCTTCAGTGGCTGGTACTTGTAGTGCTACAGATGGTACTTTAGCTTCCACAGCAGGATTTCTGGATTTCAAAGTCTTTTCAATAGCTGGTACTTGTGGTTCAGCAGATGTTGGTACTTGTAATGGAGTAGTTTGGCTATCAGTCTCCAACTCTGCCGGTACTTGTAGTGCATCAGCAGGGTCAACACTCTCTACAGCAGGGTCAGTAGTACTTTGCATTACTTCAGCAGGACGATTACCAGTTTCTGGGGCTGTATCTGCTCTTGCAGTGACATCCTCCTGACCTTCCTCCATGGCCTCTGAGAAGATCTCAACACTGCCTTTATTATGATCTGCATGCGGACATTCCCGGAACGTATGACCAGATCCTAAACACAGGTTACAGATGACCGGACCTGTACAGTCGTCCTTTGAATGACCAAACTGTCCACAAAATGAGCACTTTATACGAGAGCAGTTGATGGCGAGATGCCTGCCCCCACATCTGTGACACAGCTGCGGCTGACCGGGGTAGTAGCATATCCCTCTCTCTGAGCCCAGGTAGAAGGAGTGCGGCAGATGTCTGGTCACACCATTGTTCTGCGCTAGTTGTACCATCACGGTGTATCCGCCATTCCAGATGTCCTCCTCATCATAGATTTTTACGGGATGACTCTTCACCAGGCACTGTCTGCTCAGCCAATGCTCCAGATCTGCCAGCGCCACCACCTCAGACTGGAACAAGATGGTGGCCTTCACTACCTGAGGCTTGGACAGCTGGATCACCTGTAGATGCTCCCAGATTGACTGCTCTTTCGTGTCATTGTATATGTTCCAGAATAAGTCCAGATCATACTGAAGCTTAAAGCTGATGTCATAGATCCTGCTGGAGGGGATATGGATCAGGGCGTACACCTCAGAGGCCTTAAATTTCATAAAGTCCTTCAGAAGAACTTTCCCTATGTACAGTCTGGAGGGGAGGCTATCTTCTGGACCCGTATACTTAATCCGTACAGCGTTCCTTCTCTGAGGTGGAGGGTTAGCCGGCCTTGTAACATTGGAGAACAGTCTCCTGAATTGTGGACGGTCAGCAGGAGGATCAGTGCTGGGCCTCTCCTCTACAGGCTTACTGACTCCAGATTGTCCTGCAGATCCACCTGTGTCTGCTCCAGACTGCTGTGTACCTGACACTGTGGACGGCTGGGGGTCCTGTATACTGACCTCCATGTCTGCTCCAGTCTGTGTAGTCGTCTCCTCTGAAAGCTGATCGAGCGGGGTCTCATCCACAGCACTGAGCAGGGTCTCAATCACAGCACTGAGCGGGGTCTCAATCACAGCACTGAGCGGGGTCTCCTCCACAGCACCTAGCGGGGTCTCCTCCACAGCACTGAGCAGGGTCTCCTCCACAGCACTGAGCAGGGTCTCCCCCACAGCACTGAGCAGGGTCTCCCCCACAGCACTGAGCGGGGTCTCAATCACAGCACTGAGTGGGGTCTCGCCCACAGCACTGAGCAGGGTCTCCCCCACAGCACTGAGCAGGGTCTCCCCCACAGCACTGAGCGGGGTCTCCTCCACAGCACTGAGCGGGGTCTCCTCCACAGCACTTAGCGGGGTCCCATCCACAATGTCCATACATGAAGCAGTCTCCTGCTCACACACAGGATTGCTGCTCTCATTCACTTCAGCAGAGTTACAAGCTGAGTCCACTGCAATTAACTCCTTGTTGGATGGCTCACTTTGCTCTATAGTATTCCCAGCATTTTCAGAGACTGACTGCTCAGACCCCATACATAGTGACCCTGAAAGCAGTGACCCTCCAGGCGCTGCACCCACACATCTCTGAGGGGTTCCTTGCTTCACCATATTATGCACATTGCTGTAATCTTTCTTTTTTATTTCTATGATTTCTTTCATCCTCACATTCTGGGCTCTGGCCTCCCTCTTTTTCTCCATTGCCCAGCTTTCCACTTTAGGTATTGTGTTTTTACCTTTATCTAGTTTATCTTTTAATATATCCAGTTCACGTGTGCAGTCATCCAGGCATTCATACTTCATCAGCTTTTTCTTGGGATCAGCCTCTGTCTTTATCTCATCTCTTAACTTAGAAATGCGCCTTTCCAGTTTAAATAAACTTGTCTTTGTCACAGTTGTACTAAATCCAGAAGCACTACAAGTTTCAGTTGACTCACCAGCCACCACTTCCAGATCATCGCTTCCAAGATCTCCATGCTGCAGGCCACACTCCAAGCTCTGGGCTTTCCCAGGATCATCAGCCCAGCTCCCCTCCACCTGGGTCAGAAGCCATGCCCCCTCCCTGCAGGGAGCTCAACAGCACACGTCTATCCTCTCCTATGGACAAGAATAGAACTACTATAATACTGCTCCTATGTACAAGAATATAACTACTATAATACTGCTCCTATGTACATGAATATAACTGCTATAATACTGCTCCTATGTACATGAATATAACTGCTATAATACTGCTCCTATGTACAAGAATATAACTACTATAATACTGCCTCCTATGTACAAGAATATAACTACTATAATACTGCTCCTATGTACAAGAATATAACTACTATAATACTGCTCCTATGTACAAGAATATAACTACTATAATACTGCCTCCTATGTACAAGAATATAACTACTATAATACTGCTCCTTTGTGCAAGAATATAACTAAGTAATACTGCTCCTATGTACAAGAATATAACTACTATAATACTGCTCCTATGTACAAGAATATAACTACTATAATACTGCTCCTATGTACAAGAATATAACCACTATAATACTGCTGCTATGTACAAGAATATAACTACTATAATACTGCTCCTATGTACAAGACTATAACTACTATAATACTGCTCCTATGTACAAGAATATAACTACTATAATACTGCTCCTATGTACAATAATATAACCACTATAATACTGCTGCTATGTACAAGAATATAACTACTATAATACTGGCTCCTATGTGCAAGAATATAACTACTATAATACTGCTCCTATGTACAAGAATATAACCACTATAATACTGCCTCCTATGTACAAGAATATAACTACTATAATACTGCTGCTATGTACAAGAATATAACTACTATAATACTGCTCCTATGTACAAGAATATAACTACTATAATACTGCCTCCTATGTACAAGAATATAACTGCTATAATACTGCTCCTATGTACACGAATATAACTACTATAATACTGCTCCTATGTACAAGAATATAACTACTATAATACTGCTCCTATGTACAAGAATATAACTACTATAATACTGCTCCTATGTACAAGAATATAACTACTATAATACTGCCTCCTATGTACAAGAATATATCTACTATAATACTGCCTCCTATGTATAAAAATATAACTACTATAATACTGCCTCCTATGTACAAGAATATAACTACTATAATACTGCTCCTATGTACAAGAATATAACTACTATAATACTGCTCCTATGTACAAGAATATAACTACTATAATACTGCTCCTATGTACAAGAATATAACTACTATAATACTGCTCATATGTACAAGAATATAACTACTATAATACTGCTCCTATGTACAAGAATATAACTACTATAATACTGCTCCTATGTACAAGAATATAACTACTATAATACTGCTCCTATGTACAAGAATATAACTACTATAATACTGCTCCTATGTACAAGAATATAACTACTATAATACTGCTCCTATGTACAAGAATATATCTACTATAATACTGCCTCCTATGTACAAGAATATAACTACTATAAGGCTACTTTCACACTGGCGTTTCAGGGTCCGCCTGTGAGATCCGTTTCAGGGCTCTCACAAGCGGCCCCAAACGGATCAGTTTAGCCCCAATGCATTCTGAATGGATGCGGATCCATTCAGAATGCATCAGTTTGGCTCCGTTCCGCCTCCATTCTGCTCTGTAGGCGGACACCAAAACGCTGCTTGCATCGTTTTGGTGTCCGCCTGGCGGTGCGGAGCCGAACGGATCCATCCTGTCTTACAATGTAAGTCAATGGGGACGGATCCGTTTACATTGACACAATATTGGTGCAATTGTATATGGATCCGTCCCCCATTGACTTTCAATGTAAAGTCAGGAGTCCCTATTAATATACCATCGGATCGGAGTTTTCTCCAATCCGATGGTATATTTTAACTTGAAGCATCCCCATCACCATGGGAACGCCTCTATGTTAGAATATACCATCGGATTTGAGTTACATCGTGAAAACTCAGATCCGACAGTATATTCTAACACAGAGGCGTTCCCATAGTGATGGGGACGCTTCAAGTTAGAATATACTAAGAACTGTGTACATAACTGCCCCCTGCTGCCTGGCAGCACCCGATCTCCTACAGGGGGCTGTGATCCGCACAATTAACCCGTCAGGTGCCGCACCTGAGGGGTTAATTGTGTGGATCTCAGCCCCCTGATCGGGTGCTGCCAGGCAGCAGGGGCCAGACCCCCCTCCTTTCCCAGTATTAAAAGCATTGGTGGTCAGTGCTTTTAATACTGGGGAAGGAGGGGGGTCTGAGATCCGCACAATTAACCCCTCAGGTGCGGCACCTGAGGGGTTAATTGTGCGGATCACAGCCCCCTGTAAGAGATCGGGTGCTGCCAGGCAGCAGGGGCCAGTTATGTACACAGTTCTTAGTATATTCTAACTTGAAGAGTCCCCATCACCATGGGAACGCCTCTGTGTTAGAATATACTGTCGGATCTGAGTTTTCACGATCGTGAAAACTCAGATCTGAAAAAGCTGTTATGCAGACGGATCCGCACTGAACGGATACCATTGTTTGCATTTATAGGTGCGGATCCGTCTTGGCAGATACCAGACAGAGCCGCACCTAGCGCAGGTGTGAAAGTAGCCTAATACTGCACCTATGTACAGGAATATAACTACTATAATACTGCTCCTATGTACAAGAATATAACTACTATAATACTGCTCCTATGTACAAGAATATAACTACTATAATACTGCTGCTATGTACAAGAATATAACTACTATAATACTGATCCTATGTACAAGAATATAACTACTATAATACTGCCTCCTATGTACAAGAATATAACTACTATAATACTGCCTCCTATGTACAAGAATATAACTACTATAATACTGCTCCTATGTACAAGAATATAACTACTATAATACTGCTCCTATGTACAAGAATATATCTACTATAATACTGCTCCTATGTACAAGAATATAACTACTATAATACTGCCTCCTATGTACAAGAATATAACTACTATAATACTGCTCCTATGTACAAGAATATATCTACTATAATACTGCTCCTATGTACAAGAATATAACTACTATAATACTGCCTCCTATGTACAAGAATATAACTACTATAATACTGTTCCTATGTACAAGAATATAACTACTATAATACTGCTCCTATGTACAAGAATATAACTACTATAATACTGCTCCTATGTACAAGAATATAACTACTATAATACTGCTCCTATGTACAAGAATATAACTACTATAATACTGCCTCCTATGTACAAGACTATAACTACTATAATACTGCTCCTATGTACAAGAATATAACTACTATAATACTGCTCCTATGTACAAGAATATAACTACTTTAATACTGCTGCTATGTACAAGAGTATAACTACTATAATACTGCTCATGTGTAATTGCCTTGAAAAGTATTCATACCCCTTGAACTACAGTATTCCACATTTTTTCACGTTACACCCACAAACTTAAATGTATTTTATTAGTATTTTATGTGATCGACCAACAGAAAGTACAAGTCTGTGTGAGGTGAGAAGAAAATGATACAAGGTTTTTACAATGCTTAATAAAGAAAATCCTGAAAAGTGTGGGGTGCATTTGTATTCAGCCCCCTGTACTCTGATACCCCTAAATATGATCAAGTGTGACCAATTGCCTTCAGAAGTCACCTCATTAGTACATCGAGTACACCTGTGTGTAATGTCTTCTCAGTATAACTCCAGCTGTTCTGTGAAGGCCTCAGAGGCTTGTTAGAGAAGATTAGTGATCAAACAGCATCATGAAAACCAAGGAACACAACCGACAGGTCAGGGATAAAGTTGTTGAGAACTGTAAAGCAGGGTTAGGTAATAGAAAAATATCCCAAACTCTGAACATCTCAAGAAAGAAAGTAGGTTTGCGGTTGTGCAAACCTACCAAGACATGGCCATCCTCCTAAACGGACAGCCCAGGCAAGTAAAGCACTAATTAGAGAAGCAGCCAAGAGGCCCATGGTCACTGTGGAGGAGCTGCAAAGATCCACAGCTCAGGTGGGAGAATCTGTCCACAAGACAACTATTAGTCATCTACTTCACAAATCTGCCCTTTATGGGAGAGTGGCAAGTAGAAAGACATTTCTGAAAGCCATAAGAAGTTCTGTCTGCAGTTTGTCACAAGCCACGTAGAGGACACAGCAAACGTGGAAGAAGGTGATCGGGTCAGATAAGACCAAAGTGGAACATTTTGGCCTAACTGAAAATGTGTGGTGCTATGTGTGGAGAAAACTAACCCTGCACATCACTCGGAACACACCGTCCCCACCGTGAGACATGGCGGTGGTAGCATCATGCTGTGGGGAGGGTCTTCAGCAGGGACAGGGAAGCTGGTCATAGGTGATGGGAAGATGGATGGAGCTAAATACTGGGAAATCCTGGAGGAAAACCCGCAGGTTCACCTGAAAATTGCTCACAGACGCTCTCCAACCGATCCGACTGAGCGCGAGCTCTTCTGCACAGAACAATGGGCAAAAATGTCAGTTTCCAGCTGTGCAAAGCTAGTAGAGACAGACCCCAAAAGACTGGCAGCTGTAACTGCTGAGAAAGGTGGTCCTACAAAGTATCGATCAGGGGATCTGATAAAACTGTGCACCGCACTGTCCAGATTTGTATTAAACCTTGTATGAAAACCTTGTCTCATCTTCTCACCTCACACAGACTTGGACTTTGTGTTGGTCGATCACATAAAACCCCCAAAAAATACATTGAAGGTTGTGGGTGTAACGTGAGAAAATTTGGAAAAGTTTACAGGGTATGAATACTTTTTCAGGGTACTGTATTAGATGATGCAGCCTGGCAGCAGGATCCACATGTGGCTCCCCATTAATTGCACATTTCATGTAAATGTGTTTTTTTCAGTCGCTGTGTACATTCGCAGTCTGGTCAGTACAGGTGTGTACTGTTAATTAGTGTAGAGCTACAAGCGGATCCTGCCCGGGCTGCATCGTGTACAGTTATACCTCCATGTTCTGTACCACATTAACCATATTGATCCAGACTAGTTTAAGTGGAGCTGGATGTGGTCTGTACGGCTGTGCCGCGCTCCTGTGGTGTGCAGCTCGATGTGGTCTATATGGCCATGCGGTGCTTGAGCAGTGTGGAGCTCGGTGTGGTCTATATGGCGGTGCGGTGTGCAGCTCAATGTGGTCTATATGGCCGTGCGGTGCTTGAACAATGTGGAGCTCGGTGTGGTCTACATGGCCATGCGGTGCTTGAGCAGTGTGGAGCTTGGTGTGGTCTATATGGCGGTGCGGTGTGCAGCTCAATGTGGTCTATATGGCCGTGCGGTGCTTGAACAGTGTGGAGCTCGGTGTGGTCTACATGGCCATGCGGTGCTCAAGCATTCTGGAGCTCGATGTTGTCTGTATGGCTGTGCGGCGCTCGAGCATTGTGGAGTTCAGTGTGGTCTGTACAGCCATGTGGTGTTCGAGCAGTGTGGAGTTCAGTGTGGTCTGTACGGCTGTGCGGCGCTCGAGCGGTGTGGAGTTCAGTGTGGTCTGTACAGCCATGCGGTGTTCGAGCAGTGTGTAGCTCGGTGTGGTCTATGTGGCCGTGCGGTGCTTGAACATTCTGGAGCTCGATGTGGTCTGTACGGCTGTGCGTTGCTCGAGCGGTGTGGAGTTCAGTGTAGTCTGTACAGCCGTGCAGTGTTCAAGGGTTTTGGAGCCCGGGGTGGTCTATACAGCAGTGCAGTGCTTGAGCAGTGTGGAGCTCAGTCTGGTCTGTAGTGATAAGCGGCAGAGGCAATATTCAAATTCGCAATATTTTGCGAATATTTGGGTGAGTATTTGTCATATATTATTGATTTTCTTGATTGTGAAAATTGGCAATGTAATGCGTGCGTAATACAGGCGTGGGTCACTGTTGCTACATTTTTCAAGCTGCTAGAAGTTTCCTGAGACTGGAGAAAATGGTCGGCACGGCAGAACGTTACAATAGCTTTATATGCAGATAGAGTGCTCCAATATATTTGCGCAAATCGGCAATTAATAATGCGTGTATTTTTGAGCAATACGTGCAACTTCACATTTTATCAGGTCTGACTACATATTACTGATTGGTGCACTAAGTATTGGTGTGACGTCACAGCGCTATGTCTGTATGGACAACAGAACCTATCACACTGCCTAACACCCTGCACTGGACCCTATCATCTACACTATATCAGGATATAACCTACACTCACTATCTCCCACTAACTATTGTAATTGGATAAGGAATAGGATCCAGATGAAAGCGCAGAGCTCAGCAATGTCACTGCTCTTACTCTCAGATCTGCAAAATACTGCAGAAAATAGCTGCTGGGGAGGTTCTTATATAGTAAGGGGCAGGCTGCTTTCCTATTGGTTGCTAGGGATGTTGCTAAACTCAGACTAAGACATATATGGCGATATTCGCAATTAAAATTCGTGATTCGAATATTCGCGCCCAACACTAGTGGTCTGTACGGTTGTGCGATGCTCGAACAGTATGGAGCTTGGTGTGGTCTGTATTGCCGTGCAGTGTTCGAGCAGTGTGGAGCACACTGTGGTCTGTACGGGCGAGTGGTGTGGTCTGTACGTCCGTCCAGTGCTCGAGCGGTGTGGAGCTCGGTGTGGTCTGTACGGGCGAGTGGTGTGGTCTGTACGTCCGTCCAGTGCTCGAGCGGTGTGGAGCTCGGTGTGGTCTGTACGGGCGAGTGGTGTGGTCTGTACGTCCGTGCGGTTCTCGAGCGGTGTGGAGCTCGGTGTGGTCTGTACGTCCGTGCAGTGCCCGAGCTGTGTGGAGCACACTGTGGTCTGTACGGGCAAGCGGTGTGGAGCTCGGTGTGGTCTGTACGGGCGAGTGGTGTGGTCTGTATGTCCGTGCGGTGCTCAAGCGGTGTGGAGCTCAGTGTGGTCTGTACCGGCATGCGGTTCTCGAGTGGTGTGGAGCTCGGTGTGGTCTGTACAGCCGTGCGGTGCTCGAGCAGTGTGGAGCACACTGTGGTCTGTACGGGCGAGTGGTGTGGTCTGTATGTCCGTGCGGTGCTCAAGCGGTGTGGAGCTCAGTGTGGTCTGTACCGGCATGCGGTTCTCGAGTGGTGTGGAGCTCGGTGTGGTCTGTACAGCCGTGCGGTGCTCGAGCAGTGTGGAGCACACTGTGGTCTGTACGGGCGAGTGGTGTGGTCTGTACGTCCGTGCAGTGCCCGAGCTGTGTGGAGCACACTGTGGTCTGTACGGGCAAGCGGTGTGGAGCTCGGTGTGGTCTTTACGACCGTGCAGTGCCCGAGCAGTGTGGAGCACACTGTGGTCTGTACGGGCAAGCGGTGTGGAGCTCGGTGTGGTCTGTACCGGCGTGCGGTGCTCGAGCAGTGTGGAGCTCGGTGTGATCTATATGGCCGCGCCGTGCTTGAGTGGGCTGCGTCTCAGCTGTGACACGACGGCATCATGTGATTGTACCGTTATGGGTGGGTGCGATGTGATGGAAGCTGCAACATTTTTTTTTTGGGGGTGGGGGGTTTACCCAGAAGATTTCCAGTATTTTACCGGGAAATATGGCGGATTGCAGAGCTGCCTGTAACAATAAGCTCATGGAGAACGTTGTTTGATTAATGTGAATTATTCAGCTGGCTACCTTCTACGTGGCCTATTTCCGTGTCCAATTAGCATGCTAATAATGGTAATTATGTTCCATCCTGCGCCTCTCATCACCTAGAGGGGCTTTAAAATGATAAAATAATGACAATAAACAAGCTGATAGAGAAGACCAGTGAATGTCACTAATTACTGACAGAGCGCTCGCTAGGGAATGAGCTGCCGGCCGCGCGCACACAGCTCTGCTACAACTCCTCAAAAGAAAAATTAAGTGATGCCTGGGCCTGAGCCATCCCTGCCCGGGAATCTGTATATCCTATATGTACAGAGAAGACACATTCTGAATATCGGATGATGGAGGGGTCATCTACGGAGCACGCCCTCCATGTCATAAACGTCCTCCTGTGTTCTTTATATATATATACACACAGGTGATATATATGTACAGTATACAGGTATTATATATATCTACAGTATACAGGAATTATATGTACTATATATGTGTACACTACAGGTATTATATATGCACTATATGTGTGTACAGTATACAGGTATTATATATGTACTATATGTGTGTACAGTATACAGGTATTATATGTACTATGTGTGTGTACACTACAGGTATTATATATGTACTATATATGTGTACACTACAGGTATTATATATGCACTATATGTGTGTACAGTATACAGGTATTATATGTACTATGTGTGTGTACACTACAGGTATTATATATGCACTATATGTGTGTACAGTATACAGGTATTATATGTACTATGTGTGTGTACAGTATACAGGTATTATATATATGTACAGTATACAGGTATTATATATATGTACAGTATACAGGAATTATATGTACTATATATGTGTACACTACAGGTATTATATGTACTATATGTGTGTACAGTATACAGGTATTATATATGTACTATATGTGTGTACAGTATACAGGTATTATATATATGTACAGTATACAGATATGTGTACAGTATACAGGCATATATGTGTAGAGGATACAGGTATAATATGTACTATATATGTGTACACTATACAGGTATTATATACGTACAGTATACAGGTATATATATGTGTAGAGTATTCAAGTATGATATATGTACAGTATACAGATATATGTGTGTACAGTATACAGGTATTATATATATGTACAGTATACAGATATGTGTACAGTATACAGGTATTATATATGTACAGTATACAGGTATATATGTGTAGAGGATACAGGTATAATATGTACTATATATGTGTACACTATACAAGTATTATATACGTACAGTATACAGGTATATATATGTGTAGAGTATTCAAGTATGATATATGTACAGTATACAAGTACTATATGTATGTATGCAGTGGATATAAAAAGTCTACACACCCCTGGTAAAATGTCAGGTTTCTGTGATGTAAAGAAATGAGACAAAGATAAATCATTTCAGAACTTTTTCCCCCTTTAATGTGACCTATAAACTGTACAACTCAATGGAAAAACAAACTGAAATCTTTTAGGTGGAGGGAAGAAAAAATATAAAAATAAAATAATGTGGTTGCATAAGTGTGCACACCCTCTTATAACTGAGGAAGTAGCTGTGCTCAGAATGAAGTGTATGCAAAAGTGAGGGGGCACACTCAGAAGGGAAACACTAGATGGATGATATAATGGTATTTTAAAACTTTAAAAACACACCCTTAAAATTATTATAAAACATACATAAAAAACGCACATCACACGTATGTAAAACGTTGCATGCAACAATCCTACACAATGATCTCTGGTTGTAGGTCAATGCAGCAGCAATGTTCCAATCCAATGTGCTTATAATAACAGCAATGGAGCGAGGCGCAGATATAGCGGAGTGCGCTTTGACTTGGGTGGAAGTCGTCAGGCTAGGAAAGGGTTAAGGTTGGAAGCTGGTTGAGGGGGAGGGGAGAGGTTTTCGCGGGCAGTAGATAGGGCTTGGGGGAGTGGTTTGAGTAAGCAGGGTCAGTGCAAGGCAGAGTGTTTCCCGCCCTCCCACCCCTGAATTTGGTGAATTGGGGTAAGCGTGGTAGTGGAAGTTGGGGCTGATGGATATGAGATCCTGGGGGAGCAATACAATGGTTTAAGAGATGCAGGACATGTCGGAGCCTGTATCTCATGTGGTTTGTGAATGCGGAAGATGGGGCTCCTGTTTGGGCTAAAAGGTCTACAGGAGGAGATACTTGGATACTTAAAGGATTTGGTGCCCTTGGGTCGGTGAGTGTGCGGCCAAGGGTAATCTTGAAGTATAAGGAGAGATGGTTACGGAAGATACCGCTTGTTTGGGTTGCCCTCCAGGATCATTGTTACGGTACTGTGGTTCATAATGTTGAAGGATGTATTTAAAGTGATTATTGTTATTATGTTATTTGTGTGTACAATAAAGTTGGCCGTAATGGTCATTTTACCAAGCAAGAAGGTGTCAGAGTGGTTATTGGTAAGGAATAAGGGGTTTAGGTAATAGCCTGAGGGGAAATCTTCCATCCTTGAAGTCATAGTAGTGCAAACAATGTCCCAATCAGAATCTTATTTTCGTACAGTGCTGATATAGTAATGGCACTATGGCCAAATGTCCCGATCAGAGTCCTAATTATATACGGTATAGTGATGGCACTATGGCCAATTCTGTTAGAACAGTAACGATGGTATAATAATGGCACAATGGCCAAATCCTGATGGAGCAGTAATGCTGGTAATATACCCAGTACCAATGTCCGGTAATATGAGCATTCAAAGATATGTACAGGTTGTTAGTGCTGACTTCACAATGAGACTGACACTTACAGTCTCTCGCAGCTTGTAGTGTCCCAGTACGAGCCCGGTCTTGCCCCTCTTGGCTGTCTAACCGCAGCGCTGGCTTCCCAGATGGCCGTACACTCGCAGCGTCCCACGTGGTGTACTCGGCCAAGAGTGGCGTCCCACGTGACCTGGTTGTCTAGGGTACCGGCTGGACGCTGAACTGACGTCACTGTTGTGCAACTTGTACTCCGGTTCTATGCCGAAAAGAGATCTCGTACATTCGTATCCTTAGATGTCAGGCTGTAACAGTCCTACAGGCTCACCTGAGTCAGAGGACCGCTTGCTGGAGGTAGGAGTGGAGCCCAGTGGCAAGGACCGCAGGCAGGTAGTAGGTGCAGGAAGTCTGGCAGAGGTGTAGTCGGTAGGCAGGCGGTGGGTCAGGGCAGACGGCAGTAAGCGTGGTTAGACAATCCGGATGGCAACGGTGGTAGCAGTTCAGTAGGTAGGGACAAGCAGAAGAGTAGTCGGTAGGCAATTCCTGGTCAGCAGTGGACTTCCAGCAGTAGCAAGAGCAGCAGATGAGGAGAAGCTTGATCAAGGCTCAGGAGCTCAATAATCAGCAAACTGGAGTGCAAGGGGCTGGACTTATATAGGGAAGTACCAGGTGTGGGGAATCAAGGGTAATGAGCAAGGCTTGGCAAGACTGAGGTTAACTAATAGGCTTCAGGGAGGAATGTCCAGAGAGGACGGTAGCCTAGTAAGCAGGGCTACCGCCTGGGATGTGGCTGGTCACGGGTTCGAATCCCGACAGTACCCCCCCCCTTCCAAGGTGACCTCCAGGCACCGCAGGGGCAGGCTTACCGGGGGTGCCATTGGTGGAACTCTTTTACCAGTCTGGGGGCGTGGACATTTTCTTCTCGCTCCCAGGAGTTATCCTCGGGAGGGTAACCCTCCCACCTAATTAGGTATTGTAGTCTTCCCCGGTGGATCCTG
The DNA here is from genome assembly GCF_905171765.1 of Bufo bufo. NCBI lineage: Eukaryota > Metazoa > Chordata > Amphibia > Anura > Bufonidae > Bufo > Bufo bufo. The sequence goes on from NC_053396.1 coordinate 228,842,321, forward strand.
GAGTCGAGAATCTTTGCGACAACGTATTCTTCTTCACCCTGTACCCTCACGGGTGGTGGAGGGGGCTAGTGGCGGCCTGTGAAGGTGTTCTCCACGTATGGCTTGAGGAGAGAGCAATGGAAGACAGGGTGCACCCTAATGGAGTCCGGAAGGTCGAGCTGGAACGTGACCTCGTTGATTTGTGCGGTGATCCGGAACGGACCCATGTATCTTTGGGCACATTTTTTGGAGGGGACCTTCAATCTGAGGTTCCTGGTGGACAGCCACACCTTGTCTCCCTTGCCGCAGACCATGTAGTCGCGCCTCAGCTGTCGCACAGCGGTTGGGGTCGTCGAAGACTTGGCTCATGGCGGTGATGAAGTTGTTTAGGTTGTCCAGGAGCTGACTGTTTGTTGTGATACTCAATATGGCAGATTACCTACAAGAATGCTATAGACAGTTAGGATCAGAAAATACCTATCAAAAATTAAAAGGAGACCCGACAGAGGAGTATTACAATATCCTGAAGGATTATTGTGCAAGGGGAGCACAAGCGGGTTTTCTTTCTGATCAGGAGGCTAGATTTATCCTGGACACTGAGAGGAGCATCCCGATGTTCTGTTGTGTCGCCAAGATCCATAAGAACCTGGAAGCACCCCCAGGTCGCCAAATAGTGTCGGGTATCCAGTCTATATCATGTAACTTATCTAAGTACATTGACCAATGGCTTCAACCCTATGTAAAGCGAGTGCCATCTTACATTCGTGATACTACCGACATCATTAAAACACTGGAGAATGTTAAATGGGTGGACGGATGGATCTTGGGGACACTGGATGTTGGATCCCTCTATACAGTGATCGAGCACACTAAGGGGATACAGGCATTATATGAACAACTGTCGGGAGATGCCGGGCTCTCTACTGAACAATTGGAATTCCTATTAGATGGAGTGAGATATATACTAGCTCATAATTACTATTTTTTTTAGCGGGAGTTCTATGTACAGCGTACCGGTACCGCCATGGGCACCAGATTCGCCCCCAGCTATGCCAATTTATTCTTGGCTCAGTGGGAAAGGGAGGTCATTCTACCCAGGCTGGGGACGGATCTGGTGCTATGGCGGCGGTACATTGATGATATTTTGTTTATCTGGCAGGATACAACTGAATCTCTTGACCTATTCCTCAATAATATCAATAACAATGATAGGAACCTTGTATTTAGCCCCATTGTTAGTAAAGAAAAGGTCGAATTTTTGGATCTGGAGATATGGATAAAGGAAGACCAGCTGCACTGCAATACGTTTTTTAAGCCAGTGGCCAAAAATAGCTTCATCAGGTTTGCTAGCTGCCATCTTCTGCGGTGGCTGATCAATATACCGACCAGTCAGTTCCGCAGACTTAGTCAAAACTGTACGGTTGACAGCAAATTTGAGGAAGAGGCCATTGGCTTGAAACAACAATTGCTGGAAAGAGACTATCCAGTCCAGATTATTGACAAATCATTAGAGAAAGTAAAAAAGATGGAAAGAAAAGAATTCTTCGTAGCTGGTCCGCCACAACCACAAGATGAAACATTGAGGATCATCCTTCCATTTAGTTCCCAGTATAGGGTGATGGAAAGGAGTATTCAGAAGCATTGGGGACACTTACTGAATGACAAGGTAATTGGCCCTCTTCTGAGTGATGTACCTAAAATAACGTATACGAGGGCTAGTAATTTAGCAGGCAAAATAGCCCCGACCGTGAAAGTTAGGAAAGATAATCTACAACAACAAAAAAGCAATTGGTTGACAGTAAATGGGTTCTTCAGGTGTGGCAGATGTGCTAATTGTAGAATTACGAGTTTTCCCCAAAAAACTACAACAGTAGTATCTACAGTAAACTCCTTTAGCTTAGAAATACAAGAATGCCTAACCTGCGATTCTACTGATGTCATATATTTGCTACAATGTGGGTGCAGGAAGCAATATATAGGCAGGACAAAAAGAACGCTCAAAAAAAGGGTAGCGGAACATGTGGCAAATATCAGGAAAGGTTTAGAAACACACTCCCTATCTAAACACTTTAAAATTCAACACAATTGTGACCCAACTGGCCTTAAATTCACGGCCATAGAAAGGGTCGAGAAAGTAGGGAGAGGGGGAAACCATATTGCACACATGTCAAGACAGGAATCCCGCAGAATTTTTGAGTATGACACAATTATTCCCAGGGGCCTCAACGCCGAGATGGAGGTGTTTGGGTTTCTGTGACTACTGGGGGGTTGTCTGGTGGGGATGGGACATCGCAGTCTGGCCGACTATCGACACTGTGATCTCCCCTCCCTGCTGGACGGCTCCGCCTAGCTACAACAACAACTTTAGTCAAAACATGTATTTCACTAGTGAGTTCTGATGAACATTGTCTTATATGGCAAGGAAATGACTAATAAACTAAAAAAAAACGCACACAAAACGCAATTTACATTGATGCGTTTTTTGTGCGGTTCTCTTCAGAATGATTGCCTGACCTTGTAGACTACAATGACCAACAAACCGCACATAAAACGCAATTCACATTGATGCGGTTTCCTTCAGAATGATTTCCTGACCTTGCAGTCTTCTCTATAAACCGTTTTTATTGTGAATTAAGTATATGGGATGTAGTATTTATGATTATAATCTTCATTTAAGTATATTTTAACTGTGAAGTGTGATACAAAGAAGTAGAAATCCAATCCATCCGGCATATTAGGACAAACACAGAAATGTGGGATTGTGGGTAAGAAAATTCCATTTATAAGGAGTGAGAATCCACTCACTCGGTTGGCCACTGAGGAAGGGGCGTAAGACCCTGAAACGCGTCTGACAATACAGAGTGAGCAAGGATTCATAGAAAGAATAAGGAAGCCTGACATCTAAGGATACGAATGTACGAGATCTTTTTTCGGCATAGAACCGGAGTACAAGTCACACAACAGTGATGTCAGTTCAGCGTCCAGCCGGTACCCTAGACAACCAGGTCACGTGGGACGCCATGCTTGGCCGAGTACACCACGTGGGACGCTGTGAGTGTACGGCCACCTGGGAAGCCAGCGCTGCGGTTAGGCAGCCAAGAGGGGCAAGACCGGGCTCATACTGGGACACTACAAGCTGCGAGAGACTGTAAGTAACCGGAGTGTCAGTCTTATTGTGAAGTCAGCACTAACAACCTGTACATATCTTTGAACGCTCATATTACCGGACATTGGTACTGGGTATATTACTAGCATTACTGCTCCATCAGGATTTGGCCATTGTGCCATTATTACTGTATACCATCGTTACTGTTCTAACAGAATTGGCCATAGTGCCATCACTATACCGTATATAATTAGGACTCTGATCGGGACATTTGGCCATAGTGCCATTACTATATCAGCACTGTACGAAAATAAGATTCTGATTGGGACATTGTTTGCACTACTATTATAAGCACATTGGATTGGAACATTGCTGCTGCATTGACCTACAACCAGAGATCATTGTGTAGGATTGTTGCATGCAACGTTTTACATACGTGTGATGTGCGTTTTTTATGTATGTTTTATAATAATTTTAAGGGTGTGTTTTTAAAGTTTTAAAATACCATTATATCATCCATCTAGTGTTTCCCTTCTGAGTGTGCCCCCTCACTTTTGCATACACTTTATTTACTCTTTCTAGGTCCTGAGGGTAGGACCGGAGGGTGAGCACCTATCCATACGAAGTAGGGGTGAGCCGCTGTATCTTTTTCATTTTATCGTGTTCAGAATGAAGCAATCACATTCAGAATCCTGTTAGATAGCAGTCAGCATACACCGGCCATCATGTAAAGTGACTCTGATTGACCCCAGATAAAGTTCAGCTGCTCTAGTTGGTCTTTCCTGAAATGTTCTTAGTCGCATCCCACAGCAGAAGCCACGGTCCACAGAGAGCTTCCAAAGCATCAGAGGGATCTCATTGTTAGAAGGTATCTGTCAGGAGAAAGGGACAAAAGAATGTCCAAGGCATTAGATCTACCATGGAACACAGTGGAGACCGTCATCATCCAGTGGAGGAAATATGGCCCAACAGTGACATCACCAAGAACTGGACGTCCCTCCAAAACTGTTGAAAAAACGAGAAGAAAACTGGTCTGGGAGGCGACCAAGAGGCCGACAGCAACATTACAGGAGCTGCAGGAATATCTGGCAAGTCCTGGCCGTGTGGTCCATGTGACAACAATCTCCCGTATTCTTCATATGTCTGGGCTATGGGGCAGAGCGGCAAGACGAAAGCCTCTTCTTACCAAGTAAAACATCTGTAACGGACCGTTTCAGCAGACATGGGGTTAAAATCCGTTCAGGCGATGTGCCCCTTTCTGAGAGACAGGCACAGCTACTGCAGGACACCAAACTCCCGAACTGGATACAAAGTAGCACTCCAAACTGGAACCTCACGAATAGCTGCTAGCAGACGAACAGGGATCAGCTTACACTTCTGGCAATCGGTCTTCTAACAGCATACAGTGAATCCCCCCAATAACGAGACAAAGCTCCGTGTTGAGGGTCAAGCAGTGGTCTGAGGTGCTGGCACACCCAGCCTGGTTTTTATTACAGTTGTTGCAAATACAGGTCCGCCCACAGGGGTTTGAATTATAGCCAATCAATATGTTACAACACATACAATGTAAGTACACGCCCCTAGGGGACCGGAAGGAAGACTTGTGACATAGGATAGATATGCAGCACTGTAGGATACACAGAGACAATACATCCCCCCAATGCATCATGGTTTCCTCCTCTCTGTCCCGGAGACAACTGAGGTGTAATCCAATTATCTCTCAAGACAAAGAGAAGTCACCAATACACATGCGCAGACAACAGGACAGACATCACCCTTTAAACACACAATGGGACAATGGCACAATAGAAACACACCCAGCATTTCCTCCCAAGCTGACAAGTTACACTTATTATAAATTGTTACAACTTTGTGAGTTTACATTGGCCATACATATAACTAACATCAATTTAAACAGTATAACTTGGGGACAAACCTATCCAAAATTCACTTGAATAGGTTCAGGGGTTTAAAAGTTAGTATATGGCCCATAATCCAGGGGCAAGAGGCCAGCAGCCAGTCCTCTCCAAAACCCAGTGGCGAGGTTGGTTTCGCCACACATCTCCCCCCCCCCCAGGGAAGACTAACCAGGTACCTGACCTCACGCCGGTCGGTACCTGAGTTAGTCTGGCAGCCCACCCACAACCCAATACTGGACCTGTTGCATTTTGTAGCCTGTCTCTGTCCAGTGAGTCCACCAAGGTTATGTTGGAAGCTAGTACTCCCGGTCTCTGTGTTGCTCCCTGGCTTGGAGTCTGGTTGTTGGAGGGGGAGACCGACTGTCTCTACCCCCTGTGCTGTAAGTGCAGAGACCACGGTCCCATCTGCACTGTTGTGGGGGTTACTGTCTCCCCCTGGTGCGTTAAGCTGCCGCTGGGGAGAGGGGGTAACGAGTGCCTCTCCCATACATACTTCCAGCCGCTGGGGAGGGCGACCGACCGTCTCCGCTCCCAATACAGTGTCCTGCTGCTGGGGAAAGGAGACTGGGCTCTCTATTCCCTGCTGGAGACTCTGCCGCTGGGGGACAGGACCGACTGTCTCTGCCTCCTGTAACTCCGCCTGCCGCTGGGGAATGGAGACTGGGCTCCCAATTCCCAAAAAATCATGCTGCTGCTGGGGGGCAGGAACAACTACCTCTGCCCCCTGTAACTCAGCCTGCCGCTGGGGAGGGAGGACGCTGCTCTCCTCTCCCTGCATTTCACACTGCCTTCCCGTCATATCACTCTGCTGCTGGGGACAGGAACAACTACCTCTGCCCCCTGTAACTCAGCCTGCCGCTGGGGAGGGAGGACGCTGCTCTCCTCTCCCTGCACTTCACACTGCCGCTGGGGAATGGAGACTGGGCTCCCAATTCCCTGCCGGACCGGTGGAGAGACCTTGGTCCCATCTCTACCGGCCACCTGGGGTCCTTCCCAGTAACACTCTACAATATCTGCCCAGCTGAATGGGTCTGGATCTGGGTCTGTCACCTTACCGTCCTGCTGAGCCTTCTCAATGGAGTGGAAGAGATCTCGGTAGTGGTGGTGCCCGAGGTGCGGGTGCACGGTGTGTGCGCAGTACACAGGCTGCTCGCACATTTCCGGGTGCATAGAGTTCCTGCATTATCCGGCTGTCAGGTGTGAGCCTTGCTGAGGGAGATTCCCAGTACACACCTTCCTCGCCTGCCATTGGTTCCTGGGGAGGGTGGCTCCTACCTTCCCTGGCTATAAAGACCTGGCCTGAGCTCTGGTTCATTGCTGAGTTATTCCACCTTATGGTGAACACCTAGCCTCCCTGCAGATCCTTCTATTGCCTGTTGTTTCTTTGTATCCTTCCCTGCTACTGACCCCTGGACTGTCTTCCGCCTTGAACCTTCGCTGCCTGCCTCAACCCGGATTGGACATTGACTACCCCTCTTGGATTATCCCTAAACTTGTACCGCGTTCTGGGCTGTCAGCTGCTTACTGCCAGTGGGTTCCGCATCCCACTACTGGCTCCCTGGGAGGTTCTGACAGAATAACTCAGCCATGACCATGGAACCCGCAAAAGCAGTGGATCCCATGACGGCCATGGCCCAGCAACTTAACCTCATGACGCAGGCCTTCCAGGAGATGCAAGCGAGTCATGAGCATCTGCTGCAGAGGGTTGCCACACAGGAGCAGCGCATCGCAGAGCGCACCGCGCTACCACCCTCGCCTCCCCCGCCGGCGCGCACCCTGGAAGTGGTCTCTAGCGAGCCGTCAGTCAGCCTCCCTGAGCGGTTTTCAGGAGATCGGAGGAAGTACCGCTCCTTCATCATCTCCTGCGAGCTGTTGTTTTCCCTGAAGCCACGTACATATGCCACGGACTTCGTCAAGGTACGCACGGCAATTTCCTTGCTCTCAGGGCCTCCACAGACTTGGGCGCACCAACTCCTACTAGCCGATGACCCAGTGCTGGCATCCTGGAAGTCCTTTGCCGCAGCTATGCAAAGACTTTATGATGACCCCCTGCGTTCTTCAACCGCCAGGGGTACCTTGCGCACCCTCCGCCAGGGCAGACGTCCAGTGGAGGATTACATCATGGAATTCCGTGAGGTAGCCCCGGATACGGGCTTGAACGAGGTGTCCTTGATTGACCAGTTCCGTGTGTGCACTCTACAAACGTCCCACCTCAAAACCTGTTGGGTTATTACAGCCTCTGCCAGTGCCAACCCTTCCATGGCGCAACATAGCCATGGATTTCGTTGTGGACTTACCGCCTTCACAAGCCTGTACCACCATCATGGTGGTGGTGGACAGATGTACCAAGATGTCCCACTTCATTCCGACCTCCGGTCTCCCGACGGCCCAAAAAACCTCAGAGTTGTTCCTCCAACACGTGTTCCGGTTGCACGGGCTCCCTGATTCCATCGTCTCAGACCGGGGCTCACAATTCACCTCCCGCTTTTGGACCCAGTTTTGCCGTAGCCTTCATATCACTCGCAGCCTGTCTTCTGCCTATCACCCCCAGTCCAATGGGCAGACCGAAAGGACCAACCAAACCCTCGAACAGTTCCTTCGCTGTTACACATCCCATCTACAAGACGACTGGGTGAGCCATCTCCCCTTCGCGGAATTTTCCTTCAACAATCAGCTTCATTCCTCCACCGGGCTCTCACCATTCTATGCCAACTATGGCTATCATCCAGCAACTCTCCCGGATCTCCCCCTTGATGTCCCAGTGCCTGAAGTGGCTCAACGACTCCGGCTCCTACGAGAACTGAGGCGGACCCTAACGCAGCAACTCCAGGCCGCTCAGCAGCGGCACAAGATGCAGGCAGACCGTAGACGCACAGAATTCCCCAGGTACAAAGACGGGGACAAGGTGTGGCTTTCCACACAGCACCTCAAGCTGTCCTGTCCCTCCCGAAAACTGGGACCCCGTTACCTTGGTCCCTTTGAGATCGTGAGTATGGTCAACAACGTTGCAGCCAAGCTCCAGTTGCCTACTTCCCTGGGAATCCACCCGGTATTCCACGTGTCCTTGTTGAAACCACACCGTGCCAACCCGTTCCCGGACCGGGCACCTGCTCCACCACCTCCCATCCAGGTGAATAACGATGATGAGTATGAAGTCCAGGAGATCCTGGACTCGCGCCGCCGGCGTGGGGTCCTGGAGTAGCTCATCCACTGGAAGGGGTACGGTCCCGAGGAGCGTTCCTGGGAGCCCTTGGGGAATGTCCATGCGGCCGCCAAGGTGCGGGCATTCCATCGGGCTCACCCAGAGAGGCCTTCCCTGGGTCGCGTCCGGAGGCCGCTCCTTGGTGGGGGGCTCTGTCAGGAAGCAGGGGGTGTTACCCCTACTCTGGGACCTCGGGCACGGCGCAGGGCACGGGTTCCCCTTCAGCTCAGTAGAACACCTGGTGCCCGAGGTGCGGGTGCACGGTGTGTGCGCAGTACACAGGCTGCTCGCACATTTCCGGGTGCATAGAGTTCCTGCATTATCCGGCTGTCAGGTGTGAGCCTTGCTGAGGGAGATTCCCAGTACACACCTTCCACCTTCCTCGCCTGCCATTGGTTCCTGGGGAGGGTGGTTCCTACCTTCCCTGGCTATAAAGACCTGGCCTGAGCTCTGGTTCATTGCTGAGTTATTCCACCTTATGGTGAACACCTAGCCTCCCTGCAGATCCTTCTATTGCCTGTTGTTTCTTTGTATCCTTCCCTGCTACTGACCCCTGGACTGTCTTCCGCCTTGAACCTTCGCTGCCTGCCTCAAACCGGATTGGACATTGACTACCCCTCTTGGATTATCCCTAAATTTGTACCGCGTTCTGGGCTGTCAGCTGCTTACTGCCAGTGGGTTCCGCATCCCACTACTGGCTCCCTGGGAGGTTCTGACACACCATTACTGACCCAATGCCAAACCGGTCATGCTGGAGGATGTTGCAGGCAGCAGAACGTTCTCCACGGCGTCTCCAGACTCTGTCACGTCTGTCACATGTGCTCAGTGTGAACCTGCTTTCATCTGTGAAGAGCACAGGGCGCCAGTGGCGAATTTGCCAATCTTGGTGTTCTCTGGCAAATGCCAAACGTCCTGCACGGTGTTGGGCTGTAAGCACAACCCCCACCTGTGGACGTCAGGCCCTCATATCACCCTCATGGAGTCTGTTTCTGACCGTTTGAGCAGACACATGCACATTTGTGGCCTGCTGGAGGTCATTTTGCAGGGCTCTGTCAGTGCTCCTCCTGTTCCTCCTTGCACAAAGGCGGAGGTAGCGGTCCTGCTGCTGGGTTGTTGCCCTCCTACGGCCTCCTCCACATCTCCTGATGTACTGGCCTGTCTCCTGGTAGCGCCTCCATGCTCTGGACACTACGCTGACAGACACAGCAAACCTTCTTGCCACAGCTCGCATTGATGTGCCATCCTGGATAAGCTGCACTACCTGAGCCACTTCTGTGGGTTGTAGACTCTGTCTCATGCTACCACTAGAGTGAAAGCACCGCCAGCATTCAAAAGTGACCAAAACATCAGCCAGGAAGCATAGGAACTGAGAAGTGGTCTGTGGTCACCACGTGCAGAACCACCCCTTTATTGGGGGGTGTCTTGCTAATTGCCTATGATTTCCACCTGTTGTCTATCCCATTTGCACAACAGCAATTGATTGTCACTCAGTGTTGCTTCCTAAGTGGACAGTTTGATTTCACAGAAGTGTGATTGACTTGGAGTTACATTGTGTTGTTTAAGTGTTCCCTTTATTTTTTTGAGCAGTGTATAATGCGGAGCTCACGCATGTATCTATAAAACTGGAGCACTCCAATAAATGTGACCTCTTTGCTTTCAGATGCTATCAGTTTTCTCCCATATACAAAGTAATTTGACAACTTAAGATTATAACAATCGTATAACTAGGTGCGATTTTACCAGTAGTTGGAACCTATATGGTTCAAAGGAAAATGTTCTTGTTGCGATTTTAAAATGGTGAAAAATTTGCACTCAACAGCGCTTACAGATGGTGGATACCTCGCTTTCAGCCCGTGCTTGTTCACTGCCGCCTCGTTCACAGTGATCACTCGTGTCGGTCTACGTGGCGTCCCACGTGACGAACCAAGGAAAGGATTCGCTGATCCAGATAGATGTAATGGAATACGCGATTCACTGTTGTGTGACGTAGCTGGTATAGCAGAGTACATATTCTTGTACATAAGAGGCAGTATTATAGTAGTTATATTCTTGTACATAGGAGGCAGTATTATAGTAGTCATATTCTTGTACATAGGAGGCAGTATTATAGTAGTTATATTCTTGTACATAGGAGCAGTATTATAGTAGTTATATTCTTGTACATAGGAGGCAGTATTATAGTAGTTATATTCTTGTACATAGGAGCAGTATTATAGTAGTTATATTCTTGTACATAGGAGCAGTATTATAGTAGTTATATTCTTGTATATAGGAGGCAATTTTTATTGGTATAAAACAAACATAAATGCAGAAATACTTTTTCATCATAATAAATCAGACTTTTTCATCATTCAGTATAAATTATACATGTTCATCAGGAAATAAAATGCATATTAACTGTAACTTAAAAGCACATTTTAGCTAAAGCAGAAAAAGAAGAAAAGTAAAATAAAATAAGAAAACAAACACAGTTACATCGTACACTTGAACCGTCAGTCTAGATGGACGTTCCTCCATAGTTTTATATTTTCCCCTTTTTTCCTGACCTCTAATGACCGGATCCACCTGAGTTCTGACATGATGAGGGTTATAGCTGTGGTGTGATGGAATGGTTCGTTATGGATGGACACTCGGGTTCTGGTTTGCCAGTGGTAATATTTGATGACGGTGATTATCAGATACATGGTCCCCCGGTCGATGTTATTCACATGAGATGTGACACCATAAATAATTTCTGCGTATTTTAGGGACTGTAATGATGGGATTTTTAGCTTGGCGGATATGTCATGCCAGATTGTCCGCCCACCCCAGCACTCTGATATAAAATGGAGCATAGTCTCCTCCTGCTGACAACCTAAGGGACACATGCGATCTGACACACTGAGGAATTTTAGATTCCCCCTGACAAAGAGTTTTCCCTGCAATGAGAGCCAGCCAATATCACAGAACTTAGGGGGCAGCCTTGGTCCATTCAGAAGCCTCAGACTATCCTGTAAGGTTGAGGTTGGACAGTCTGGAAGTGCTAGCTGTAAACAGTAGAAGGTCCTACATACTCTGGAGTATAGATCTTTCCTGGTTTTACTCTCAATGAAAGACTTGTCTATACCCCATTTCTTCAGACATCTTACACCATAGTCCAGGTACTGGGGGAGGAAGTCACGAGTCAATCGGCCCCTCTTGAGACTGCCGCCTCGCATCCAAGGTTCTGCAAAAGGCAATATCCAATCCCTGATACTATTCACCCACAGGGAGCTGTTGTTTGAGTCCAGGTCACCAAAATTAACTTTAAGAAACATGGAGTCAAAGAAAACCCTTGGATTTAACATATCCAGCCCACCCTCTCTCCTCTGTAGGTAGGTGATCCCTCTTTTTACTGGGTTCAACCTGTTCCCCCATAACAGCTGGAAGAACAGGCTAAAGAGCCTAGCCGAGAAAGATTCTGGCAAAGGAAAGACGACAGAGATGTACAAGAAGACAGGGACCAGGTAAGTCTTCAGCATAGTAACCCTTTCTCTATAGGTCAGCCTCCAGTTCTTCCATCGCTGAACCTTTATATTTCCGGCATCCAACTTTTCCTCCCAATTTAGTTTGGCATTATCTTCCCTACCAAATTTAACCCCAAGGATTTTAATATGGGTGGAGGCCTTCGCAAACTGTGGCAGATCAAAATCAGGGTCAGTATCCGATGTCCAGAAAGCTTGACTCTTCTCAAGGTTGACCAGAGACCCTGAGGCCTCCGAGTAGCTTCTGATGGCTGCCGACAACATCTCCACCTCACGAGGCTCAGATATCACCACAGTCACATCATCTGCGTAGGCAACAATACTCAGGGGCAGGCAATGGGGGACCGGCACCCCCTGAAAATCACACTCCTGCAGTGACCTCAGGAACGGGTCCAAGGCAAACACATACAGCAGTGGACTCAGCGGGCAACCCTGTCTCACCCCAGCCTCAACCCTGAACGTGTCACCCTGCCAACCATTGATTAGAGGAAAGCTCTCAGCCTCTCTGTACAAAGTTCTCAGCCAATCTACAAATTGTCCCGGAATGCCGTACTTTGATAAAGTGGCCCATAGATACTCGTGGTCTACTCTGTCAAAGGCTTTAGCCTGGTCCAGACCTACAACATATCTCCCACACCTCAGAGCTTTACATCTCTCAAACATCTCCCTTATCGAGATGACTGCTCCAGAGATGTTCCGCCCTTTTACTGTGCCGAACTGACAGCCTGCCAACAGTGCCCGGGACAAACAAACTAACCTAGAGAACAGAATTTTTGCCAAAATCTTCCTGTCGACATTCAAGAGGGCAATTGGCCTCCAGTTCTTGATGTCACTAGGCTCTTTCCCTTTAGACAGCAGAATTAACGAGGACACCCTCATGGACGGAGGCATCAGGTGATTTTCTAGACAATTTTTGTACACGTCCACGAGGATTGGAGCTAAGTGGTCTCTGAACTTCTTATAAAATTCTGCAGTAATACCGTCTGGACCTGGTGCCTTCTTCAGATGTAATTTATCAATGGCCACTTTAACCTCCTCCACCGTTATTTCTGCTGTTAAAGGAGAAAAGTCCAAATCTCTAGTATCAGGCCCTGGAGTTGCCTCCAAAAATTGGGTCACTTTTTCCTTATCCAAAGCCTTCCTCTGAAACAAGTCAGCATAGTAGCATATCACCACCCCCAGGATACCCTCCCGAGATTCTTGTAAAACACCCTGGGAGTCAGTGAGACCTGTGATCAGTTTTTTAGCTACGCGCTCCCGGCAGTTCTCAAAGGGATCAGGAGCCCCTAAGGACCCATAATCCCGTTCAGCTACCAGGGAGGTGTACCTGCTGTACTGATACTGCCTTATCTCAGATTTCAGCCGGTCAATCCTTTGTTGGTCATCCCCACCCATCGAATAGAGTGACTCCAATTCTTTGCGCAGTCTCAGATACTGGCCATACTTACTCTTCCCCTTCTTAACTGACAGTCTCTGTAAGAGGGACCTGATCTCCTCCTTGACATCCTCCCACCAGTCAGCCATGTTCTCATAGAAATCCACTCTGTCAAGTTGGTTCTGAAAGAAAGAGTAAATGTATTCCTGGACAGAGCTATCATCTAAAAGACTAGCGTTGAGTTTCCATAGCCCTCTACCAAGATCTGGATGCTTAGTGGCGCCCAAACAAAAGTACAAGGCCAAATGGTCAGAATAAGGGACTGTCTTTTCCCTTCTTTCACTGATGGCTTCAGTAGGACTCACCAGAGCCAGATCTATCCTACTACTGCGTCCTGCACAGGTGTAAGTGAACTTTGGACGCCTACCACCCTGTACAAAAACATCAGACAGGCCGGCATGCAGAATAATGTTGTTTAGGACCTTACAGTCCCTAGTAAGGGGTCTACCACTAGGCCTGTCACTGGTTGTAGTGGTGGCATTAAAGTCTCCAGCCATGATAATAGGAATAGATGTGAATAAGTATGGCTTAACATCATTAAAAAGCTGAGTCCTTTCGCTCACTGTCTGTGGCCCATAGACGTTAATAAGCCGGAGTCTTCTACCTCGGATGGTAATCTCTAGCAGAAGGCACCTTCCCATCGAGATCTCCGTTAGTCTATGTACAATTACATCATGGGTGTTAAACAAGATAGAGACCCCGGCATAAGGCTCCACAGACATCGACCAAAAGGACGGACCAGACTGCCACTCTCGCTCTGCCTCTCGTATGAGACCTGAGGTGTTTAAGCGTGTCTCTTGCAAGAAAAACACATCGGCCTTGAGGTATCTCAGGTGTTCGTAGACGGCATGTCTGGTCTTTCTAGCTCTAATACTATTCACATTGCTGGTGACCACTTTAAGATGGAAGTCTGCCATCAGGAGAAGAAGAAGAAAGATAACCCCCATCATCATAAATCAGGGTCAGAGTTTTCTTGCTGACTACCAGTTTCCATATCCCATACAGCCTGTGACTCGGCATGAAGAGGTCTCCTTTTTGTGGGAGGATCCCCTCCTGGGTCGTCATCACATTCCGCCATCATACGCTTCAGCTCTCTCTCTATTTCTGCCTCTCCATCTGACTCGGAGAGCACACCGTATCTGTTGGTTGTTACAGTTCCATCAGCCTGCCTGTCCACTCTCATTTTAGTGGATTTTTGGACGGTGGTCCATTCACCCTCAGGCCTGCGGCTGGACTTATCTTTTTTCCGTTTAAGGATTTTATTTTCCCCAGTGGTGGGTGCTGGGGCAGGGGAGGAGACAGACACTGGACGCTCTACAGGCTGCTCCACAACCTCCATGTCCCCCTCGGTGTTACCTGCCTGCGGGTGGTCCGGCACAGTATCATTCATGTGTGGGGTCTCTGGCACTGTGTATAATGACCCTGACAATAGCGCCTCCTCCTCCTGCTCCTCATCTGGGACATCTGCCCCTTCCACCAAGTCCTCATCAGGGAGATTTCTACAGATGTTATGCCACGCTTCAGGACAGTCTCTGTGGGGGTGACCGATGTTACCGCACAGGTTACACCTTATGTTCTGGCAGGTGGCGCTCACATGGCCGATGTCCCCGCACAGGCTGCACTTCATCATGGTGCAGACACTTGCCACGTGACCTGATTTCCCACACTTGAAGCATAGCCTGGGCTGACCAGCATAGAAACAAACCCCTTTCTCCCGGCCAATGAAGAAGGAATTGGGAAGGTGATGGGTGATGTTCTGGTGCTGGTGTAATGTAACCAGGACCCTCCATCCCCCAGTCCAGATTCCATCCTCATCCCTGGTCTTGGTCAGGTTTGACTTGAGGTCGCAATGCCTCCTGAGCCAGATAATAATATCCTGAGGGGGGACAGACTCGTTCCAGAAAATGATGGTGACATTTACAGTGTCAGGCTTAGAGATGGGAATGAAGCTGAACTTGTTCCACCCCTCAGTATCTCTGACCCGGGTGTAGAGAACCCAGAACCGGTCCAGATCAGACATGAGCTTGAAGCTAATATCATAGCCCTGTCTGTCTGGGAGGTTTATTACTGCCAGGATGTTGGCTGGCAGGAAGCCCATCTGGGTGCACAACATGTCTCTGACCACACACCTTCTGTCAGGGAGATCTTCTTTTGCCCCTTTATGTCTAAACCTGACAACGTTCCTTCTCTTGAAGGCCTGGCCTGTGTATCTGGCGTTAGAGGGAAATGATGGAGAACCCCGACTCCAAGCATTCCCAGATGTCTGACCAGTACCAGTATCCTGCGGGGGGCGACGTGTGGGCTGCTGACCGCCCATACTGTGGGACTCTGCTGCCTGTGGTGTAACTAAAGGGGGGAACTCCTCAGCCTGAGACTGCACTGCCCCCTCCCCACCATCAATACCAGGGTTCTCTATGTTCCCAGAAGCCATAGATGACTCCTCCGCTGGAACATTATCACCCACAGAAACATCAGCAACATCAGACATGGCAGCCATAGAGGACTCCTCCGCTGGGACATTATCAAACACAGAAATATCAGCGACATCAGACATCTCAGCAGCCATAGAGGACTCCTCAGCTGGGACATTATCATCCACAGAGACATCAGACATCTCAGCAGCATTACAGTCCTCAGTATTAACCCCCTGCACCCCACAGTCCTGAGCGTCCTGCTCAGACACACCCTGAGGTGCTGCTACAGTGTTACCTGTAGGTGTCAGTCCACAGTCCTCCTGCAGTGCACTGCCTCCTGGGACTTGTGGTGTCTGCACTGCCACTTCATTGCTGTCATCAGGTAAGAGTCCACAGTTTTCATTTTGTGCAGTACTTACTGCTGGGACTTGTAGTACCTCACCGGGGGCTGATGCAGGACTTGGCTCTTGTTTCTTAGATGTACTTTTCTTGTACAACTCTCTCTCCTCAAAGGGAAGAGTTGCTGGCTGTAATATGGGTCTTACGTGGGACTGCAGGGTTTCAGACCTAGATGTTGATTTGGTCCCAGAGTTTTTGTCCTTCTCAAACCTCTGCTGGTTCTGGTACGTCTCTCCCACTGGTCCCATTTTCTCCAAGACAGAGTCAATCTCCTGCGCATTGTCAGCGAGTTCCTTGGCCAGTGAGTCCAGCTTCTTGTCCAGTAAGGCCTGCTTCCCTGGGTTTGCAGCCTTTAGTTTGTATGTGCAGTTTATCTGTTTCTGCAGGTACAGCTTATGTTTCTTCAGCGTCTCCATTCTCCTCACCAGTGCTGGGATCTGCTCAGCCAGGTGGAGCTCAGGTGGCTGCTCTGGAGGCCTCTGATTGCTGCTGGGGAGTTTTGCAGGCTGTTTGTTTGCAGTACAGGTTTCTGTCTGTCCTGGAACAAGAATCTGCATTTTTGGTGCAGAGCCTCGCAGTCCCTGGAGTTTTGCGGCTGCTGTCACTGCTCTTGGGTCACAATCTCCTGGTGGGCGACTGGATCCCGGCTGTGTAGCAGAGACGGTACTGGTAGCACCTTGAGGTCTTCCTCCATTACTGCCTTTGATCTCCTTCACAGCTTGCATGCCCCCAGACTTTCTGCGCTCAGAACCTATCACCACACGCTGCTGCAGATTCTCCTGGATGGTTTGCTTTTCCAGAGATGTCCTCCTCTGCCTCCCCGGGGTGGAGGTGGATTGTCCACCTGAGGCCGGCAATGGAGATTGTCCCAGCTCCTGCACACTCTGCACGGTTCTTACTTCTGGACTCTCCAACACTTTGGTCTTGCACACAGGTGACCCTTCATTCACACTGGCAGGTGGTTTCACCGGACACTTACTTTTTCCTTCTTCTTCTCTTACGCTGGAACTGGTACTGCTGACATACTTTCTGTCCATAGAAACTTTGGGATTTACATCCCCTGACGGAGTTGTCTGGGTGCTTCCCAGATTTGGCCTAGAAGCCTGGGCCTTGCTTGGGGAGCTTCCCCCCCGGGGGTGGCCACTCCCTGGACTTTCTCCAGACATCAAAAGCCTCAGGAGAGCTCCTGACACACAACCTCTCAGCAAGGAGGCAGTATTATAGTAGTTATATTCTTGTACATAGGAGGCAGTATTATAGTAGTTATATTCTTGTACATAGGAGGCAGTATTATAGTAGTTATATTCTTGTACACAGGAGCAGTATTATAGTAGTTATATTCTTGTATATAGGAGCAGTATTATAGTAGTTATATTCTTGTACATAGTAGGCAGTATTATAGTAGTTATATTCTTGTACATAGGAGCAGTATTATAGTAGTTATATTCTTGTGTATAGGAGCAGTATTATAGTAGTTATATTCTTGTACATAGGAGCAGTATTATAGTAGTTATATTCTTGTACATAGGAGCAGTATTACAGCAGTTATATTCTTGTACATAGGAGCAGTATTATAGTAGTTATATTCTTGTACATACGAGGCAGTATTATAGTAGTTATATTCTTGTATATAGGAGCAGTATTATAGTAGTTATATTCTTGTACATAGGAGGCAGTATAATAGTAGTTATATTCCTGTACATAGGAGGCAGTATTATAGTAGTTATATTCTTGTACATAGGAGCAGTATTATGGTAGTTATATTCTTGTACATAGGAGGCAGTATTATAGTAGTTATATTCTTGTACATAGGAGCAGTATTATAGTAGTTATAGTCTTGTACATAGGAGCAGTATTATAGTAGTTATATCCTTGTACATAGGAGCAGTATTATAGTAGTTATATTCTTGTACATAGGAGCAGTATTATAGTAGTTATATTCTTGTACATAGGAGCAGTATTATAGTAGTTATATTCTTGTACATAGGAGGCAGTATTATAGTAGTTATATTCTTGTACATAGGAGCAGTATTATGGTAGTTATATTCTTGTATATAGGAGGCAGTATTATAGTAGTTATATTCTTGTACATAGGAGCAGTATTATAGTAGTTATAGTCTTGTACATAGGAGCAGTATTATAGTAGTTATATTCTTGTACATAGGAGGCAGTATTATAGTAGTTGTATTCCTGTACATAGGAGCAGTATTATAGTAGTTATATTCTTGTACATAGGAGCAGTATTATGGTAGTTATATTCTTGTACATAGGAGGCAGTATTATAGTAGTTATATTCTTGTACATAGGAGCAGTATTATAGTAGTTATAGTCTTGTACATAGGAGCAGTATTATAGTAGTTATATTCTTGTACATAGGAGCAGTATTATAGTAGTTATATTCTTGTACATAGGAGCAGTATTATAGTACATATATTCTTGTACATAGGAGCAGTATTATAGTAGTTATATTCCTGTACATAGGAGCAGTATTATAGTAGTTATATTCTTGTATATAGGAGGCAGTATTATAGTAGATATAGTCTTGTACATAGGAGGCAGTATTATAGTAGTTATATTCTTGTACATAAGAGCAGTATTATAGTAGTTATATTCTTGTACATAGGAGCAGTATTATAGTAGTTATATTCTTGTACATAGGAGCAGTATTATAGTAGTTATATTCTTGTACATAGGAGGCAGTATTATAGTAGTTATATTCTTGTACATAGGAGCAGTATTATAGTAGTTATATTCTTGTACATAAGAGCAGTATTATAGTAGTTATATTCTTGTACATAGGAGCAGTATTATAGTAGTTATATTCTTGTACATAGGAGCAGTATTATAGTAGTTATATTCTTTTACATAGGAGCAGTATTATAGTAGTTATATTCTTGTACATAGGAGCAGTATTATAGTAATTATATTCTTAACCAAATTTATTTTTATTCAAAGAATAAAGTACATCTTACAATCACATACCATCATAGTATCGATGAAAAGGTATTATTACAAACCTTCTATGAAAGTGACAATAATTGCATATCAGTGCAGCATATGGTATCTAAGATGAAACCAATAAAAGTATAAAACAAAGGGGAGGAAAGGAGGGGTAGGGAGGGGACAGGGGGGGGATGTTAAGAGTCATTCCAACTCCGTCAAGTAAACCTTCTATAGATCTTCCAGGGTGACCAGATTTTAAGAAAACGGGTACGTGTGTAGGATTCCCAATGGGCCAGTTCTTCAAATCTATAGATCTGATCCACCTTGTCTCTCCACATCGAAACAGTAGGAGGTTCAGTATCTTTCCAAAGCAGCGGAATCAGCAATCTCGCCGCTGTTATAAGCATAGTGGGAAGATCAGATCTACAGGGAGACAGCGAATCGTTGGGGCACCAAAGTAATATCAGTTTGGGGTCTAACTTAACCTGCGTAACACATACCACATTGATCAATGCTTCTATGTTTGACCAGAAAGCTTTGATCCTCTCACAATGCCACCAAATGTGTGACAGTGAACCTGTATCCTTTTTACACCTCCAACACTCACTTGGAATGTCTGTATTAAGCCTATGCAGAAACTCCGGGGATTTGTGCCATCTTGTAAGCAGCTTATATGAGTTCCCTTGTATCCTAATACAGCGGCTAAAGCCGTGAGAATGTGAAAGGACAAAAGCCTTTTCCGGTTCTGAAAGGCGGATGGATAGTTCCCTTTCCCACGAATTGAAGAAGTGTAGCTCAGGAGGGGAGGATGAGAGTAATTCTTTATATATGGTAGACAGCGGTTTAGGGATCTTACAGTTGTCTGATAGCCTTTTATCCAACCAAGAGGGAGGACTAGAGACAGTTGGGAGTGGTAGTTTGATCAATTTAATATCCTTCTGCAGGGCAAATCCCTGGAGGAAAGGGGCGTTTTTGATTTTGGGGTCATTCAAGACTAGGGTCCAATCCAGATTCCCATCTAGGGTCCGGATATCGCTTAAAGGAATTTCGGCTAAAAGAGGCCAAATGCCCGAGGGCGTCTTAGGCTCCGGGTGAATGTAAAATTGCAAGGAGGAGAGTGGGGTGCCTGGCATTGGAAATGCAAGCACCTTGGCTTTAAATTGCTTGGCCCATTCAACCAATAGGCTCTTCCATAGGGGAGAGAAAGAGGAACTACCTGGAGAACAGGGGGAAAGCCCCCAAAGGATCCGCTTCATTTTGGTAGAGAGCAGAGAGCGCTCTAGTCGCACATATGGAGCATCATAGGAGTTATTGAGGAGGGATAGACCTCGGAATAATTGGAAGGCCGCATAGTAGGAGCGCATGTCAGGCAACCCAAAACCGCCAAACCTCTTCTCTCTAGTCAATACCGAATAGGCTATTCTTGAGGGTTTATTTCCCCACAAAAAGAGAGAAAAAACTCGGCGAATGTCAACGACAAATGAGTGCGGTAGCCAAATAGGCAAAACCTGAAGTAGGTACAGAAATTTAGGGGCTATGAAGATGAACGGAAGTTTAATAGAATGCAAATGTTTCCTAACTGATGAGAGTAAGGGGGCATAATTAAGAGCAAACAAGTCCTTTGCTTGAGCCGGGACGTGTACTCCTAAAAATACTATGTCTTTTGTAGCCCAGTGAAAGGGGGTAGTTCTCTGAAGGGTCTCTTTCACTGAGTCCGGACAGGTGATATTAAGGGCCAATGACTTACTATAATTGATTTTAAAGTTTGAAACATAGCCAAACTCCTCAAAAAGAGACACAAGCCTAGGGAAGGATGTTTCGGGATTAGATGTCATTATAAGTAGGTCATCAGCAAATGCGGCTGTCAAGTGGGTCTGAGAATTAATGGTAAGGCCCCTAACAGCAGGGTCCTGCCGGATCTTACACAGCAAAGTCTCCATCACTATGACAAATAAGGACGGTGAAAGAGGACATCCCTGCCTCGTCCCATTAGAGATGGAAAAGGAGGGAGAAAGCGTACCATTTATTTTGAGTTTGGCAGACGGGGCTGAGTACAAAGTGAAGATCGCAGATATGAACGAGTCTGGGAAACCAAACCTGGACAGGGCCCGCGACATATAATGCCAACCAACCCTGTCAAAGGCCTTCTCTGCGTCCGTGCTCAACAAGGCCAAAGGCGTGGATGAGCTTCTCGCCCACTCCATAAGATGGAGCAGGCGTATCGTGTTCTCACAGCCCTGTCTGCCCCGCAGAAATCCTACTTGCTCACTATAAATAAGATCCGGCAGGATCAGCTGAATACGCTGTGCTAATATTTTGGCCCACCACTTGACATCCGCATTTAGCAGTGAGATAGGGCGGTAGCTGCCACATTGGAGGGGATCTTTGTTTTCTTTGTGGATTATAGTTATGTGAGCTTCTAATGTTTGGGGGGGTAGAGAGCCTCCAGATAGGAGAAAATTACAGAGTGTCTGAAAATGAGGGGTCAAAATGTCCCTGAAGGTCTTATAATATGATATGGGAAGTCCATCTGGACCTGGACTCTTACCTGATGGTATGGAGGATAGGACCTTGTCAATCTCTTCTCTTGACACAGGGGCGACTAGCTGAGAGGCCTGGAGGGGGCTAATGGAGGGGAGCTGTAGAGTTGATAGGAACTCATCTGTGGCCTGCTCAACCGAAGTGGAACCAGGACGGTCTGGGGTGGGAAGGTTATAAAGATCAGCATAAAAAGCGCTAAAAGCTTTTGCTATGTCATGGGTCGATTTATGCTTATTACCTTTTGCGTCCAGAATTGCGGGGATAAATAAATCCGCGTGGCGTTGCTTAGCCATGGCCGACATAAGTTTATTCCCCTTGTTCCCATGGGCATAAGCTTTAAACTTGGAGCTAAATATAAGCTTCGCAGATTTAGCATTAAACAGGTTTTTCAGTTCCGTCCTGGCCTCCACCAATTCAGCAGCCACAGCCTGAGCCTGGGTTTGCTTATGAGTCAGTTCTAGACTTGCTATGCGGGACAACAGGTCGTCCACAGCCTTGGAGCGCAGTCTTTTAACATGCGAGCCCAGGGCTATTAGTTCTCCTCTAACCACTGCTTTATGGGTTTCCCACAGAATGGAGGGAGAGGGAGGAGGGTCGCCCGCCGTATTAAGAGAGAAGAATTCAGACATAATCTGGGAGATTTTAGTTGCATTAGCGGGGTCAGAGATTAAGGTGTCATTAAGACGCCATATTCTTTCCCTTTTAGGAAGAGCGGTCATAGACACCCGGAGAAATACTGGAGCGTGGTCAGACAGCGTGATGTTACCAATCCTCGCGTCTACTACATGAGAAATATGGGGGGAGGATAGAAATATGTAATCCAGCCTATGGAAGGACTTTTTTGCATTAGAAAAGAACGTGTAATCCCGACTAGAGGGATGCATAGTGCGCCAAACATCTATAACCCGCAGTTTCTTCAGCGCAGTCTTCAGACGGCGTAGAAGTTTGTGGGATAACTCGGATCTCTGGGAGGACGAGTCAAGGTCAGGCTCCAGGGTCACATTAAAGTCACCTCCTAGTATAAGCATGCCCTCACTAAAAGCTGCCAATTGAGCAAGAGTCCGAACGAGCCAGGGGATCTGACCCCTATTAGGGGCATAAATGTTAGCCAGGGTGACAGGTGTGTCAGCGATGTGCCCTTTCACGAACAAGAAGCGACTATCTGTATCCGCAAGTACAGCGGAGTGTTTAAAGGGCAGACGCTTGTGGATGGCCACACTGACACCCCTGCAAGCTGAGGCATATGAGCTGTGAAACCATTGTGAGAATACTTTTGGGGACAGTTTCGGGTTTTCCCGTCTTAAAATGAGTTTCTTGAAGAAATGCAATCGAAACATCATCTTTCTGTAACAATGAGAGCACCTGAGACCGCTTACATGGCTCGTTCAGACCCCTGGCATTCAATGAGGCAACTACAATAGAGGCCATAGTAAAGACAGAGGAGGCCAGTCGGCCCAGAGCAGAAGGACATCTAGTCTGGAAAGCAACGGACGGAGTAAGGAGGAGGAGGAGGGGAAGGAGATTAAAGGGAAAGTCAAAGGAAAAATAAAAGACATAACAGATAAGACAGAGACACTATACATGTAACAAGGCATGTCTCCCCATGGACAGGGAGCTCGTGGTCCCACCCAGCATCTGACATGATGGAGATCCTTTTTCATAGCGGCGGACAGCCGGGATCTATCAGAGGGGGGCTCCTGTGGGGCCACTAGGGGGTTTAAGGAGGAGTGTGGGGGAGAGGAATTAATCAGTAACATTACCGACATAAAGGCAAACATATAACCCCAGCAAAGTTATCAGTGCTAACATTGCATCAAATCACAGCCTGTATCTTGTGCAGGAAAGGGAGCAATAAAAAGGGCAAATCCCAAAGCCCATGGAAACGGGGCAGTGGGCTAAGACCCTGATCAAGGCCACAAATAAGTAACAAACAGTCAATAAACAGCTCGAGCAGAGCAAACAAAGTCCCTTCAGCCTGAAACTCAAAAAATGTCCCAGGACAATGGACTCAGTAGTGAACAGACATAAGAGACTTCAGCTTCTCACAGAGCAGAGTCACGTGACAGCGACTGGAGAACGGCCTTTTCCTTGCTTCTCTGGTCTGGAAGGCGAGACTTGCTGCCACGAATCCACACCCGGGGGGAGAGGCAGGGGGTCCCCTTGATCAGCCGGCATCCAAGAGGGAACTGCGATGGGTGCAATCCCAAGAGGGCCCCATATAGCTTTAAGGTCTCCCGAGGTCCGCACCGTGTACTGCCTTCCATTTTTCAAGATGGCCAAGCCGAAGGGATAGAGCCACCGGAATGGCGTGGCTGTGGCTTTAAGGGCCTCCAGGAGTGGCCTTATGATGCGCCTCTTGGCTAAGGTGGAGGGGGCCAGGTCTTGAAAGAATAGGATGGGGGTCTCACCATACATGATGCGATCCGCCTTTCTTCCCGCCCTAAGCAGTGCCGCAGTATACACGTAGCTGAGGATGCCACATACTACATCCCTCGGCGGCTCACCAGGTTTCGGCTTGGGCCTCAAAGCCCTGTGAATGCGCTCAATCACAATCGGAGCTGCTCTTTCAGCACGTAGCAGGGAGGAGAAAATTTCACATGCTGCTGAATTAAGTGGATCAATCGCGATATTTTCGGGTAGACCGCGGATGCAAATATTTTGCCGCCGGCTAAGATTTTCTTGATCTTCAATGCGCAATAGCGCATCATTTAGCAAGTCTCTGTGAGTTTGCAGTGCCGCGCTCGTCTTACTTTCATGCACCAGGATGGCTTCCTGTGCGAGCACCATGGACTCCACTCGGTTACCAATGTGTCGCAGGTCTCCTTTTATTTCCTCCAAATCCTTCTTCAGAGGTGCAAGTGCCGACTCCAGGACATCCCTGAGGACTGCTTTGGAGAGTGAGGAGCTTTTTCTCCTAGGTCTGCAAACTGATACATCGGAGGCACTTCCTGCCTCTGAACCTTCTTCTGCATCAGGGAGCTGCCGCGCCATCTTGGACACTTCAGCAGCAGGGGTCCTGGATTGTTTCTTGAGATATTTATCCATCTCAGGCTGTCTGGAGCGAGCCCCTGTCGGCTCTGGTGTCTCAGGGTGACGATCTTTACCTGGTTTCCCCATTTGCACAATGTAAGTAGCCAGTAAAAGGGGTTATAATAGCTGCCAGGGAGAGGAGCTCAGGAACAAGCAGCCATTCAGCTCCAAGGTCAGGCTCCGCCCCCCATAGTAATTATATTCTTGTACATAGGAGCAGTATTATAGTAGTTATATTCTTGTACATAGGAGCAGTATTATAGTAGTTATATTCTTGTACATAGGAGCAGTATTATAGTAGTTATATTCTTGTACATAGGAGCAGTATTATAGTAGTTATATTCTTGTACATAGGAGCAGTATTATAGTAGTTATATTCTTGTACATAGGAGGCAGTATTATAGTAGTTATATTCTTGTACATAGGAGGCAGTATTATAGTAGTTATATTCTTGTACATAGGAGCAGTATTATAGTAGTTATATTCTTGTACATAGGAGCAGTATTATAGTAGTTATATTCTTGTACATAGGAGCAGTATTATAGTAGTTATATTCTTGTACATAGGAGCAGTATTATAGTAGTTATATTCTTGTACATAGGAGCAGTATTATAGTAGTTATATTCTTGTACATAGGAGCAGTATTATAGTAGTTATATTCTTGTACATAGGAGCAGTATTATAGTAGTTATATTCTTGTACATAGGAGCAGTATTATAGTAGTTATATTCTTGTACATAGGAGCAGTATTATAGTAGTTATATTCTTGTACATAGGAGGCAGTATTATAGTAGTTATATTCTTGTACATAGGAGCAGTATTATAGTAGCTATATTCTTGTACATAGGAGCAGTATTATAGTAGTTATATTCTTGTACATAGGAGCAGTATTATAGTAGTTATATTCTTGTACATAGGAGCAGTATTATAGTAGTTATATTCTTGTACATAGGAGCAGTATTATAGTAGTTATATTCTTATACATAGGAGGCAGTATTATAGTAGTTATATTCTTGTACATAGGAGCAGTATTATAGTAGTTATATTCTTGTACATAGGAGCAGTATTATAGTAGTTATATTCTTGTACATAGGAGCAGTATTATAGTAGTTATATTCTTGTACATAGGAGCAGTATTATAGTAGTTATATTCTTGTACATAGGAGCAGTATTATAGTAGTTATATTCTTGTACATAGGAGCAGTATTATAGTAGTTATATTCTTGTACATAGGAGCAGTATTATAGTAGTTATATTCTTGTACATAGGAGCAGTATTATAGTAGTTATATTATTGTACATAGGAGCAGTATTATAGTAGTTATATTATTGTACATAGAAGGCAGTATTATAGTAGTTATATTCTTGTACATAGGAGGCAGTATTATAGTAGTTATATTCTTGTACATAGGAGCAGTATTATAGTAGTTATATTCTTGTACATAGAAGCAGTATTATATCAGTTATATTTCTGTATATAGGAGCAGTATTATAGTAGTTATATTCTTGTACATAGGAGGCAGTATTATAGTAGTTATATATTCTTGTACATAGGAGCAGTATTATAATAGTTATATTCTTGTATATAGGAACAGTATTATAGTAGTTATATTCTTGTACATAGGAGGCAGTATTATAGTAGTTATATTCTTGTACATAGGAGCAGTATTATAGTAGTTATATTCTTGTACATAGGAGCAGTATTATAGTAGTTATATTCTTGTACATAGGAGCAGTATTATAGTAGTTATATTCTTGTACATATGAGCAGTATTATAGTAGTTATATTCTTGTACATAGGAGGCAGTATTATAGTAGTTATATTCTTGTACATAGGAGGCAGTATTATAGTAGTTATATTCTTGTACATAGGAGCAGTATTATAGTAGTTATATTCTTGTACATAGGAGCAGTATTATAGTAGTTATATTCTAGTACATAGGAGGCAGTATTATAGTAGTTATATTCTTGTACATAGGAGCAGTATTATAGTAGTTATTTTCTTGTACATAGGAGGCAGTATTATAGTAGTTATATTCTTGTACATAGGAGCAGTATTATAGTAGTTATATTCTTGTACATAGGAGCAGTATTATAGTAGTTATATTCTTGTACATAGGAGGCAGTATTATAGTAGTTATATTCTTGTACATAGGAGCAGTATTATAGTAGTTATATTCTTGTACATAGGAGCAGTATTATAGTAGATATATTCTTGTAAATAGGAGCAGTATTATAGTAGTTATATTCTTGTACATAGGAGCAGTATTATAGTAGTTATATTCTTGTACATAGGAGCAGTATTATAGTAGTTATATTCTTGTACATAGGAGCAGTATTATAGTAGTTATATTCTTGTACATATGAGCAGTATTATAGTAGTTATATTCTTGTACATAGGAGGCAGTATTATAGTAGTTATATTCTTGTACATAGGAGGCAGTATTATAGTAGTTATATTCTTGTACATAGGAGCAGTATTATAGTAGTTATATTCTTGTACATAGGAGCAGTATTATAGTAGTTATATTCTTGTACATAGGAGGCAGTATTATAGTAGTTATATTCTTGTACATAGGAGCAGTATTATAGTAGTTATTTTCTTGTACATAGGAGGCAGTATTATAGTAGTTATATTCTTGTACATAGGAGCAGTATTATAGTAGTTATATTCTTGTACATAGGAGCAGTATTATAGTAGTTATATTCTTGTACATAGGAGCAGTATTATAGTAGTTATATTCTTGTACATAGGAGGCAGTATTATAGTAGTTATATTCCTGTATATAGGAGCAGTATTATAGTAGTTATATTCTTGTACATAGGAGACAGTATTATAGTAGTTATATTCTTGTACATAGGAGCAGTATTATAGTAGTTATATTCTTGTACATAGGAGCAGTATTATAGTAGTTATATTCTTGTACATAGGAGCAGTATTATAGTAGTTATATTCCTGTACATAGGAGCAGTATTATAGTAGTTATATTCTTGTACATAGGAGCAGTATTATAGTAGTTATATTCTTGTACATCGGAGCAGTATTATAGTAGTTATATTCTTGTACATAGGAGCAGTATTATAGTAGTTATATTCTTGTACATAGGAGGCAGTATTATAGTAGTTATATTCTTGTACATAGGAGCAGTATTATAGTAGCTATATTCTTGTACATAGGAGCAGTATTATAGTAGTTATATTCTTGTACATAGGAGCAGTATTATAGTAGTTATATTCTTGTACATAGGAGCAGTATTATAGTAGTTATATTCTTGTACATAGGAGCAGTATTATAGTAGTTATATTCTTATACATAGGAGGCAGTATTATAGTAGTTATATTCTTGTACATAGGAGCAGTATTATAGTAGTTATATTCTTGTACATAGGAGCAGTATTATAGTAGTTATATTCTTGTACATAGGAGCAGTATTATAGTAGTTATATTCTTGTACATAGGAGCAGTATTATAGTAGTTATATTCTTGTACATAGGAGCAGTATTATAGTAGTTATATTCTTGTACATAGGAGCAGTATTATAGTAGTTATATTCTTGTACATAGGAGCAGTATTATAGTAGTTATATTCTTGTACATAGGAGCAGTATTATAGTAGTTATATTATTGTACATAGAAGGCAGTATTATAGTAGTTATATTCTTGTACATAGGAGCAGTATTATAGTAGTTATATTCTTGTACATAGGAGCAGTATTATAGTAGTTATATTCTTGTACATAGGAGGCAGTATTATAGCAGTTATATTCTTGTACATAATGGCAGTATTATAGTAGTTATATTCTTGTACATAGGAGCAGTATTATAGTAGTTATTTTCTTGTACATAGGAGGCAGTATTATAGTAGTTATATTCTTGTACATAGGAGCAGTATTATAGTAGCTATATTCTTGTACATAGGAGCAGTATTATAGTAGTTATATTCTTGTACATAGGAGCAGTATTATAGTAGTTATATTCTTGTACATAGGAGCAGTATTATAGTAGTTATATTCTTGTACATAGGAGCAGTATTATAGTAGTTATATTCTTGTACATAGTAGCAGTATTATAGTAGTTATATTCTTGTACATAGGAGCAGTATTATAGTAGTTATATTCTTGTACATAGGAGCAGTATTATAGTAGTTATATTCTTGTACATAGGAGCAGTATTATAGTAGTTATATTCTTGTATATAGGAGCAGTATTATAGTAGTTATATTCTTGTACATAGGAGCAGTATTATAGTAGTTATATTATTGTACATAGAAGGCAGTATTATAGTAGTTATATTCTTGTACATAGGAGCAGTATTATAGTAGTTATATTCTTGTACATAGGAGGCAGTATTATAGTAGTTATATTCTTGTACATAGGAGCAGTATTATAGTAGTTATATTCTTGTACATAGGAGCAGTATTATAGTAGTTATATTCTTGTACATAGAAGGCAGTATTATAGTAGATATATTCTTCTACATAGGAGGCAGTATTATAGTAGATATATTCTTCTACATAAGAGCAGTATTATAGTAGTTATATTCTTGTACATAGGAGCAGTATTATAGTAGTTATATTCTTGTACATAGGAGCAGTATTATAGTAGTTATATTCTTGTACATAGGAGCAGTATTATAGTAGTTATATTCTTGTACATAGGAGCAGTATTATAGTAGTTATATTCTTGTACATAGGAGGCAGTATTATAGTAGTTATATTCTTGTACATAGAAGCAGTATTATAGCAGTTATATTCTTGTACATAGGAGCAGTATTATAGTAGTTATATTCTTGTACATAGGAGCAGTATTATAGTAGTTATATTCTTGTACATAGGAGCAGTATTATAGTAGTTATATTCTTGTACATAGGAGCAGTATTATAGTAGTTATATTCTTGTACATAGGAGCAGTATTATAGTAGTTATATTATTGTACATAGAAGGCAGTATTATAGTAGTTATATTCTTGTACATAGGAGGCAGTATTATAGTAGTTATATTCTTGTACATAGGAGCAGTATTATAGTAGTTATATTCTTGTACATAGAAGCAGTATTATATCAGTTATATTTCTGTATATAGGAGCAGTATTATAGTAGTTATATCTTCTTGTACATAGGAGCAGTATTATAATAGTTATATTCTTGTATATAGGAACAGTATTATAGTAGTTATATTCTTGTACATAGGAGGCAGTATTATAGTAGTTATATTCTTGTACATAGGAGCAGTATTATAGTAGTTATATTCTTGTACATAGGAGCAGTATTATAGTAGTTATATTCTTGTACATAGGAGCAGTATTATAGTAGTTATATTCTTGTACATATGAGCAGTATTATAGTAGTTATATTCTTGTACATAGGAGGCAGTATTATAGTAGTTATATTCTTGTACATAGGAGGCAGTATTATAGTAGTTATATTCTTGTACATAGGAGCAGTATTATAGTAGTTATATTCTTGTACATAGGAGCAGTATTATAGTAGTTATATTCTAGTACATAGGAGGCAGTATTATAGTAGTTATATTCTTGTACATAGGAGCAGTATTATAGTAGTTATTTTCTTGTACATAGGAGGCAGTATTATAGTAGTTATATTCTTGTACATAGGAGCAGTATTATAGTAGTTATATTCTTGTACATAGGAGCAGTATTATAGTAGTTATATTCTTGTACATAGGAGCAGTATTATAGTAGTTATATTCTTGTACATAGGAGGCAGTATTATAGTAGTTATATTCTTGTACATAGGAGCAGTATTATAGTAGTTATATTCTTGTACATAGGAGCAGTATTATAGTAGATATATTCTTGTAAATAGGAGCAGTATTATAGTAGTTATATTCTTGTACATAGGAGCAGTATTATAGTAGTTATACTCTTGTACATAGGAGCAGTATTATAGTAGTTATATTCTTGTACATAGGAGCAGTATTATAGTAGTTATATTCTTGTACATATGAGCAGTATTATAGTAGTTATATTCTTGTACATAGGAGGCAGTATTATAGTAGTTATATTCTTGTACATAGGAGGCAGTATTATAGTAGTTATATTCTTGTACATAGGAGCAGTATTATAGTAGTTATATTCTTGTACATAGGAGCAGTATTATAGTAGTTATATTCTTGTACATAGGAGGCAGTATTATAGTAGTTATATTCTTGTACATAGGAGCAGTATTATAGTAGTTATTTTCTTGTACATAGGAGGCAGTATTATAGTAGTTATATTCTTGTACATAGGAGCAGTATTATAGTAGTTATATTCTTGTACATAGGAGCAGTATTATAGTAGTTATATTCTTGTACATAGGAGCAGTATTATAGTAGTTATATTCTTGTACATAGGAGGCAGTATTATAGTAGTTATATTCCTGTATATAGGAGCAGTATTATAGTAGTTATATTCTTGTACATAGGAGACAGTATTATAGTAGTTATATTCTTGTACATAGGAGCAGTCTTATAGTAGTTATATTCTTGTACATAGGAGCAGTATTATAGTAGTTATATTCTTGTACATAGGAGCAGTATTATAGTAGTTATATTCCTGTACATAGGAGCAGTATTATAGTAGTTATATTCTTGTACATAGGAGCAGTATTATAGTAGTTATATTCTTGTACATCGGAGCAGTATTATAGTAGTTATATTCTTGTACATCGGAGCAGTATTATAGTGGTTATATTCTTGTACATAGGAGCAGTATTATAGTAGGTATATTCCTGTACA
Source organism: Bufo bufo (assembly GCF_905171765.1). Taxonomy (NCBI): domain Eukaryota; kingdom Metazoa; phylum Chordata; class Amphibia; order Anura; family Bufonidae; genus Bufo; species Bufo bufo. The sequence goes on from NC_053396.1 coordinate 228,873,525, forward strand.
TAGGAGCAGTATTATAGTAGTTATATTCTTGTACATCGGAGCAGTATTATAGTAGTTATATATTCTTGTACATAGGAGCAGTATTATAGTAGTTATATCTTCTTGTACATACTGTTTAGACCTGGCACGTCCAGTGTCCAGAAATTCCCCCCCCCCCGCACATCAGTCTATCAGTGATTTGGGCGAGGCTCCTTGGACCTGGGGTGATTCCATTATGACGGGAATATGATGAGGTTCATGTTTTCATTTTTTCCATACGAAATTTCAGCATTTAATGAAATAGATCAACATTGGCTTCACCCAAAGATAACACGTCCCCTTCTAGATTTCTGTACCCGAGATCCTGGCGCCCCGCGTCCTGCTGAATGAGGACAGGCGATGTTAAATGGGCAGATGCCCGTTTATTTCACTTTACTTTTTCCCAAAACATTTTAGTAATTCTTCAACCTAATGTTAAGGAGAAAACTGACGCCTTGTGCTGATGTCTGGTCAGAACGTGCTCAACGCAACAGGCTACGGGGAAGTGACTAAATTTAATAAGAAATATAAATATATACATGTATATATTTATATTTCTTATTAAATTTAGTCACCTCATGTTATAACAGGGCACCCTTGCTGGACTTCTTGTTTTCTATATAAATACTCTGATTTGATATATTATTGGTATCTTTATAGCTGGACCTTTTCAGGCTACGGGGAAGATTGAATGGCGACAAAGCGGGATGACTAACAGAGAAAACAGAAGAACTTCTCGCTGGAAGTATTAATAAAGACATTTTGTTTTAAAATGGAAAAAATATTGCTGAGATTTGGCTTGTGACAGCCATTTGGGGCCGACTGGAGGCAGTTTAACGTCTCTCGCCACACAGGGCAGATACTCTGTGTTCTTTGGACACATTCCCATGTCCCCTGCAGGAAAGCAATCTGCCGATTTACATATCAAAGCGGAGGAGTAAGCCAATCCCAGCAGGCTTCAAAGGGGAAATGAGCGCTCTATATATAGGAGACGACCGCTGAGAACCCCCCTACTCCAATGGGGCTTTTACCTTTCCAAAAAAAAGTGTTGTTTTTACCTTACTGTTCTTATAGAGAGGATTTACCCGTAGCCAGATATAACATGTGGGTCTCCAGTGCCAGAATTGGGAGGAAGAAGAATCACAAAATATTCAAGGCTAGATAAGGATGGAAGAGCAGAGATGCCGGATGGAGGGAGCGAAAACCAGTTCAGACTGTGAGAACGCCCAGTAATCCATCAGTATATAGTAATATCATAATATGTAATATAATAGTAACACCACATGTAATAATAGAGGCGTAGAGTAATACTAATTATAAGGAATACATCAGTATACATAGAATATTCACTAAACACTACACCTAATAACAGGCATAAAATAATAGATATATAATTATAAGGAATACATCAGGATATAGTAATATATAGAATATAATAACACTACATGTAATAACAGTCATAGAATAATCTAATATATAAAGCTGAGTGTATGTGTGTATGTCCGCTAAAGGAATCCGCACCGTCGCATGACTTTCTCTCTGCAGCTCACACTCAGACGGTACGGTGCTGCTGTCCGAGAGCGAGCTGTTCAAAAGGACATCCCTGTGTCCGCCAGGCCCTGCGCCGGACGGAGGACAGGGAGTCTGAAAGCCTAAAACCGGACCTCTGGCCACTCTAAGGGCAGGCTGCTGTGGGGGTCACAGTTAAGGGGACGGTCCACTATGGAGGTCACTGTTAAGGGGAGGGTTGATGTAGAGGCCACTGTTAAGGGGGTAGGGTGTTTTGGAAATCACTGTTAGGGAGATGGGGTCCTGTGGAGGTCACTGTTAAAGGCGTGGGTCGCTGTGGAGGTCACTGTTAAGGGCTCTTTCACACTTGCGTTCTTGTCTTCCGGCATAGAGTTCCGTCGTCGGGGCTCTATGCCGGAAGAATCCTGATCAGGATTATCCTAATGCATTCTGAATGGAGAGAAATCCGTTCAGGATGCATCAGGATGTCTTCAGTTCCGGAACGGAACGTTTTTTGGCCGGAGAAAATACCGCAGCATGCTGCGCTTTTTGCTCCGGCCAAAAATCCGGAACACTTGCCGCAAGGCCGGATCCGGAATTAATGCCCATTGAAAGGCATTGATCCGGATCCGGCCTTAAGCTAAACGTCGTTTCGGCGCATTGCCGGAGCCGACATTTAGCTTTTTCAGAGTGGTTACCATGGCTGCCGGGACGCTAAAGTCCTGGCAGCCATGGTAAAGTGTAGTGGGGAGCGGGGGAGCAGTGTACTTACCGTCCGTGCGGCTCCCCGGGCGCTCCAGAGTGACGTCAGGGCGCCCCAAGCGCATGGATCAGGTGATCGCATTGGACACGTCATCCATGCGCATGGGCGCTCTGACGTCACTCTGGAGCGCCCGGGGAGCCGCACGGACGGTAAGTATGCTGCTCCCCCGCTCCCCGCTCCTACTATGGCAACCAGGACTTTAATAGCGTCCTGGCTGCCATAGTAACACTGAACGCATTTGGAAGACGGTTCCGTCTTCAAATGCTTTCAGTACACTTGCGTTTTTCCGGATCCGGCGTGTAATTCCGGCAAGTGGAGTACACGCCGGATCCGGACAACGCAAGTGTGAAAGAGGCCTAAGGGGGCAGGATGCTGTGGAGGTCACTGTTAAAGGGGCGAGCGCTGTGGAGGTCACTGTTAAGGGGAAGGTCTGCTATGGAGGTGTTAAGGGGCGGGGTGCTGTGGGGGTCACAGTTAAGGGGACGGTCCACTATGGAGGTCAGTGTTAAGGGGAGGATTGATGTAGAGGCCACTGTTAAGGGGGTAGGGTGTTTTGGAAATCACTGTTAGGGAGATGGGGTCCTGTGGAGGTCACTGTTAAAGGCGTGGGTCGCTGTGGAGGTCACTGTTAAGGGGGCAGGATGCTGTGGAGGTCACTGTTAAAGGGGCGAGCGCTGTGGAGGTCACTGTTAAGGGGAAGGTCTGCTATGGAGGTGTTAAGGGGCGGGGTGCTGTAGAGGCCACTGTTAAGGGGGTAGGGTGTTTTGGAAATCACTGTTAGGGAGATGGGGTCCTGTGGAGGTCACTGTTAAAGGCGTGGGTCGCTGTGGAGGTCACTGTTAAAGGCGTGGGTCGCTGTGGAGGTCACTGTTAAGGGGGCAGGATGCTGTGGAGGTCACTGTTAAAGGGGCGAGCGCTGTGGAGGTCACTGTTAAGGGGAAGGTCTGCTATGGAGGTGTTAAGGGGCGGGGTGCTGTAGAGGTCACTGTTAAGGTGGCGGGGTGTTGTGGAAATCACTTTTAACGAGACGGGGTACTGTGGAGGTCACTGTTAAAGGGGAGGGCGCTGTGGATGTTACTGTTTAAGGGGGCAGGATGCTGTGGAGGTCACTGTTAAAGGGGCACTGTGGAGGCCACTGTTAAGGGAGGAGGGGAATGTGGAGGCCACTATTAGAGGGGCAACAAGGTACTGTTAAGACAGCGGGGTACTGTGAGGTCACTGTTAAGGGAGTGGGTACAGTGGAGGTCACTGTTAAGAGAGCGGGGTGCTGTGGAGGTCACTCTTAAAGGGGCAGTCGCTGAGCAGGTCTCTTTTAAGGGGACTGTAATCTATGGTTAGTGTTAAAGGGAACCTGTCACCGGGATTTTGGGTATAGAGCTGAGGACATGGATTGCTAGATCACTGCTAGCACATCCGCAATACCCAGTCCCCATAGCTCTGTGTGCTTTTATTGTGTAAAAAAACCGATTTGATACATATGTAAATTAACCTGAGATGAGTCAGAGCTTGAAAATATGACTCTTCTCTGGTCGCACAAGTAAGATGTGACTCTTATGTTAATTTGCATAAAAGGCTGGAAGTACAAAAGTGCATAATACTTATTGAATTTGTCTGCAAATGAAATTAAAAGTGTAATTGATATGTTTAGGGTAACACAATGAACATTTAGAAACGCTCAGTGAGGGTAGCATAGTAGAGGTGACAGGTTCCCTTTAAGGGGCGGGTGCTGTAGAGGTCACTGTTAAGGGGGCGGGGTGCTGTGGAACTCACTGTTAAAGGGGCAGGCTGCTGTGAAGGTCAAAATTAAGGGGGTGGGCTGCTGTGGAGGTCCCATTTTAAGGAGACAGGGCACTGTGGGGAGGGGGTCAGTGTTAAGGGGTGGGGGGCTGTGGAGGTCACTGTTATAGTGGATACTGTGGATATCTTTTGACGACACACACAAACATCAAATGAAATAGATGAAATATACCCGTGTAAAGCCGGCTCCTTCTGCTAGTAGTAGATATATAATTATAAGGAATAAATCAGTATATAGTAATATATAGAATATAATAACACTACATGTAATAACAGTCCTCGAATAACAATAGATATTTACTTGTAGATTGTAAGCTCTTGTGGGCAGGCTCCTCTCCCCCCCTGTCTGTTAATAGTTCATTGTTTATTTTATATTATTTATTTGTAAACCTCTCTTAATGTACATAGAATTAACCTGTAGGGTACCAGCACCATACAGCTATGGCGCACTGATTGGGCGGGTGCAGGAGCTGCGCCCGCCTAATCAGCAGCAGGGGCCCGGCTGTTCCCGTTAGCTGAACCCCTGCTGTATGCGCCCACATCGGTAAAAACACTGATGCCGGCACATTAACCCTTGCTGTGCCACAGTCAGCGCTGACCGTGGCACGTGCGATATCCTTGTCGGGGACCCGATGGCTGGGAAGGCAGCCCGATGCCATGTAAGCCTGTGAGACCCGGCCCCTGTATTACACTGTGTAATAACCTTACAGCAAAATTGTAATTTATTGTACAGGGGATCAGACCCCCAAAAGTTGAAGTCCCATAGTGGGACAAAAAAAATAAATTAAAAAAAAATTTGTTTTACATAATTAAAAATGTACATTTTCAAGTAAACAAAAAAGTGTCCTTTTCACCAAATTAAGTGCTAAAAAATTGTAAAAAATAGGGGGAAAAAAGTAGACATATTAGTTATCGACCGACTCTACAAAAATATCATACGATCTACCCCGTCAGGCGAACGCTGTAAAAAAAATTAAATAAAAACTGTGCCAAAACAGCCATTTTCTGGTCACCTTGCCTCACAGAAAGTGTAATAACAAGCAATCAAAAAGTCATATGTACGCCAATATGGTACCAATCAGACCATCATCTCACCCCACAAAAAATGGGACCCTACCTAAGACAATTGCTAAAAAAATAATAATATATGGCTCTCAGAAAATGGCAACACAAAAACAAGATATTTTTCTTGTCAAAAATGCATTTACTGTGTAAAACTTAACAAAAATATAAATAATAGATATTTTGGGTATCGCCGCGTCAGTAACAACCTGCTCTATAAAAATATCATATGATATACCCCCTCAGGTGAATGCTGTGAAAAAAATAAACTGTGCTAAAGCAGACTTTTTTTTGTCACCTTGCTTTACAAAAAGTATAATACCAAGTGATCAAAAAGTCCTATGTACTCCAAAAGGGTACCAATCAAACCCTCATCTCATCCCACAAAAAAATTGACTCTACCTAAGACAATTGCCAGAAAAATAAAAACAAATGTCTCTCAGAACATAGCAACACAAAGGCAAGATTTGATGCTATTAAAAAATGCTTTTACTGTGTAAAACTTAATAAAATTAAAAATAATAGACATATTGGGTATCGCCGCATCCGTAACAACCTGGTCTATAAAAATATCAGATGATATACTCTGTCAGGTGAACGCTGTAAAAATAAAATAAATATAAACTGTGCCAGAACAGTCATTTTTGTCACCTCGTCTTACAAAATGCATAATATCGAATGATCAAAAAGTCAAAATGGTATCAATGAAAACATCACCTCATCCCACAAAAAAATGAACCCCCACAAAAGACAATCATTCAAAAAATAAAAATCAATGGCACCCGTAAACAAATCCATCAAAATCTGTGCTGCAAAAGCCACCACATATTGGGTGTTTCCGTATTCAGGAGAAAATGGGTAACAAATTATGGGGTGCTTTTTCTCCTGTTACCCCTTGTGAAAATGAAAAATCTGGGGTTAAAGCAACATTTTATTGGAAAAAATGAAACTTTTCATTTTTACGGCCAAGTGTTTCCCAAGTCTGTAAAAGTTCTCAGTACCCCCCTTAATATATTCTTTAAGGGGTGTAGTTTCCAAAATGGGGTCACTTTTTGAGGGTTTCCACTGTAGGGGTACGTCAGGGTCTCTTTAAAAACAAAATGGTGCCTAAAAACCATTCTAGTGAAATCTGCCTCCAAAATCCATATGGCGCTCCTTTCCTTCTGACCACTGCTGTGTGCCCACAGGGCAGTTTACGGCCACATATGGGGTATTTCTGTAAACTGCACAATCAGAGTAATGTGTGTATATATATATATATATGTATATTGAGGTTTATTCTGCTGTTAACCCTTGCTGTGTTGCAAGAAAAATTGATTAACATAAAAAGTGTACAAAAAAAAGAAATTTTTAAATTTCACCTTCATTTTCCATTAATTCTTGTGGAACACCTCAAGGGTTAACAGAGTTTGTAAAATCAGTTTTGGATCATTTGAGGGGTGTAGTTTCTAAAATGGAGTCATTTATGGGTGGTTTCCATTACGTAAGTCACTCAAAATTACTTTATAACTGAATTTCTTAAAAAATGGTTTTGGAAATTTTCTTGAAAAATTGCTTCTAAAATTGTGAGCCTTCTAACGTCCTAAAAAATTAAATGACATTTACAAAATTATGCCAACATAAAGCAGACATGTGAGGAAGGTTAAGTAATAAATATTTTTTGAGGTATTACTATCTGCCATAAAAGCAGAGAAATTCATATTTAGAAAATAGTGAATTTTTTAAAATTTTCTATAATTTTTAGATTTTTTTCAATAAGTAAAGGTAAAACATATTGACTCAAATTCATCATTTAGGGTGGGTTCACATCTGCGTTCTGGATTCCGTTATGGCTTTCCATTATAACATGGTTATAACCGAAAATAACGGAATCCATAAGACGGAAGTCAAAACGGAAGCCTTTAGAGGCTTTCCGTTTTGATCCGTCTTAATAGAAGTCTATGGGAATCATAACGGATCCGTCTGGGTCCCGTTATACAAGACAGAAAACAAAGTCCTGTTGACAGGACTTTTTTCTCCATTCTGCATAACAGAAACCAGATGGATCCGTTATTCTTCCCCATAGACTTCTATTAAGACGGAAAGCAAACAAATGCCTCTAAAGGCTTCCGTTTTGTATTCTGTCATAATAGGGCAGCATAACGGATCCGTCCTTCTGTCTTATGGATTCTCCGTTATAACCATTTTATAACGGAAAGCCATAACAGAATCCAGAACGCAGATGTAAATCCACCCTAACATGAATTACTATGTGTCACGAGAAATATCTCAGAATGGCTTGGATAAGTAAAAGCATTCCAAAGTTATTACCACATAAAGTGACACATTTTCAAAAATCAGCCTGGGATTTAAGGTGAAAAGTGTCTCAGTACAGAAGGGGTTAATCATGCTTTCAAATAAATAATAATAATAATAAAATAATAGTAGAAGTATAATTATAAAGAATACATCAGGATATAGTAATATAATATACAATATAATAACACTACATAAGGCATAGAATAACAACACGCAAAAACAACAAAAACTTTTCGTCTGCTACTGGGCAAAAACCATGTGTCCTATACTAAACCGAGTGTGCGATTACAAATCCGAAGTCAGAATTGTAACACGTCACGAAATTTTGCTATGCATAAGTATGCCTAAATGAATGAAGCACTTGGAAAGCATTGAATCATTTTGAACAGAACACGTTTTACTCCAAAAATTCCCTGATCTACATCAAAGTTTGCGTAGTAAACAGTGTATGAAAATGTAATGGAATAAAAACATTTCAAAAAGTCTTGTTTTTCAGTTTAAAAGTCTGACTTGAGCGAGGCCCAGTGCTGGTAAATGTGCTTCAGGCTTCTGCTTTTGTGTTTGTGAACGGTCATATTTTCCCGTTGCAAAAACCAGCAGTAGTCACCATCGTGTTGGGATTCCTGCGGCCTTGATACCTTTTCTCCGTTGCAGAAATATCTTTATGGAACCGCTCTCCGTGTTCGTCACTTACGTGTCCCAAATTGGGTGGGAAAAAGTCAAGATGGGAATATAAGAAATGCACATTCACTGACATTCGGCAGCCAAGTTGCTCATGTGCTGTAAGCAGGTTGTCTACTAGTGATGAGCGGGAGGTGCCATATTCTATTTTGCGATATTTTGCAAATATTAGATTGAATATTCGTCATTATTCTATTTATCGCAAATAATATGCGATTTAATTATTCGCGTATTGCGTTATTTTTTTTTAACTGTATAAGGCAACTTTCCTATTGGTTGGCTATTAGCTAATATGTGTATTTTACGAATACTCGCTATATTGCTATATATTCTTGTTTTAGAATATGACGAATATTCTAAAAAACAAAGTTATAGCAATATAGCGAATATATTCGTTATTTAGAATATTCATCTTTTTTTTTTTTTTATCTGTACAGTTGTTCCACTTTGGCATACTCCTCCCCGACAAGCGTCCCCGTCACCATGGGAACGCCTGTGGGTTAGAATATACCATCGGATCTGAGTTTTCACGATCTCAGGGAAAACTCAGATCCGATGGTATTTTCTAACCCACAGGCGTTCCCATGGTGACGGGGACGCTTGTCGGGGAGGAGTATGCGAACAACTGTACAGATTGGGAAAAAAATGTGAATATTCTAAAAAACAAATATATTCACTATTTTGCTATATATTAGTTTTCTAGAATATTCAGAATTTTTTTTCCATCTGAAGTCATGATTCCTTCCTGCTTAAGTTGCTTGTGGGCCAATGACTCATTGACCCACAAGAAAGAAGCAGGGAGGAATCATGTTTTCAGATGTTAAAAAATGACAAATATTCGATATAGCGAATATATAGCACTATATTCGAAATATTTGAGAATTAGCGAAGTTGCAATATTCGCGATTAATATTCGCTATTTGAATATTCGCGCTCAACACTATTGTCTACTAATTCAGCAGAGTCTGCAGCTCGTCTGTTCCCAAGGAAGTTCTGCACTACGAGCACAAACGCATCCCGAGCTGCAAGACGCACTCGCTTTGTCAGATTCTTGCGCTGATCATAAGTCGGGTATTTGCCACATATGTAGCAGAAATTGTCTGGATCGTTAACACATTTGCATTTATCCATCTTAAGTTTCAAAACTGATAGCGCTATAACAGATCACTTTATCCAAATCTGTCCAGCTTGCCTTCTATACTTACTGCTGACATCAGCCTGAGTGCGTCCGGACAGGTCTGGACATGTCCACTGGAATATCTCCAATATAATGCAGTAATAGTATAACTGAATAGGCTTTGCATGTAATTAAGCCTTTAAGGATCTCCGCCGTACATGTACGGCAGAAGTCCTGTTCCCAAACATTGCGCCCACTTGCACGTGCAGCGGGCGCCATAGCCGCTGGGTTTCTGCTATTTTAAATAGTAGAGACCCGCGGCACATGTATGCGTTCAGCCATAAGGCTGATCGCATACATTTTCCCTTTCAGATTCTGTGGTCAAATGTGACCACGGCATCTTCGCAGTCCAGAAGATGAAGTCGTGCACTTCCGCTCCGGTAACAGCGTTCCCCCGGCTGAGATCGGGGAACCTGTTACATTGATCTAATAATCTGAAGCCTCAAGCAGGCTTCGGTGCCTATTAGATGACTATACCAATACAGGCCACTAGGTGGCAGCATTGTATTGGTATAATGCAAATGAAGTGTTCAATGGTGTCTATATAGACATCAATGAACACAATAGGCCAGGGCTGGTCAACCTGCGGCTCTCCAGCTGTTGTAAAACTACAACTCCCTCAGGAAGCACTAGGAGCATCCATCAACGGAGGTACCCGGTCGGTGTGTCAGGAGATCCGTTACATTGGTGGCAGCAGTGGGATGGCGTCCTAGTGCGAGGATAAGCAGCTCGGAGACACTGTTCATGGATATACAAAGTTGAGGGCAATGCTTGTCCCCGTACTGCGCCCTTGGCTACAGCAGTATGGAATTAGCTAGTTCCCGAACAGCATTCCACTACGAGGAGGAGGATGACCCGGACAGGAGGGATGCAGTCCGGAAAGGTGTCTGGCATGAGGCCCTGAAAGAAGTACAGCGTCGGCGAGGCGAGACTCTCCCCAGTGAGGAGCAGAGGTTGCAGAGAGCAGCCCCTGGATGAGTGGGTGACAGAACTCGAGAGCCTGGTATGGAGGGAGCTTTGGCTAGACGACGCCTACCAGGCACTCTGGTGTATGTGATTCGGCACTCCCCCCTGGATGGCTGAGCACGACAGACCCGAGGGTAAGGATTATGATGGCCCTGGCCTGTTGTTTGAGGCCTTCGCAGAACCAGAGTTCTGAGATGCTGGAGAGTCCCGGTTCTGGGATATCTATGACTACAGGGAGGCTATGCATGATTGGGCTACAGCGAGAGAGGTGAGACAAGACCTGGCATCTCTAGTGACAATGGAGTGGGAGCTGGAGCAGGATTACCAATACCTCCTCAGCTCAATTCGGCCCCAATATACACTGCTGGAGAGCTGGGTGGCAGTCCCAGACCTACAACCCTACAGCTGGGAAGACCCGATTTAGGAATCCCCTGCTTCAGTACCAGCTGCGGAGGTAGGGGACCTCATAGACTGGTCCTGGGAGGACCCCCAGTCGGCAGGTGGAGATGGGACCGAGGTCTCTCCACCAGCCCTACAGGGATGCTGGGTGGTCGGCCCAGATCCCCAACGGCAGCCGGAGTTTCAGGGAGTAGGGACAGTCGGTCCTGCTCCCCAGTGGCAGTATGTTTTGCAGGGAGAGGAGAGCAGCGTCTCCATTCCCCAGCGGCAGTGTATCTTGCAGGGAGCGGAGACAACCGGTCTCTCTCCCCAACCACAGGGGGACAGCACCCCTAACTCCGATGGTGCAGATGGGACCGCGGTCTCTGCAGCAGACCTACAGGGATGCTGGATGGCCTGTGCAGATCCCCAACCAACTCCGCAGGATTGCCAGGAGGAGGAGGTAAGCGATCCCTCCTCTCCACAGCTGATCCACAACAAGGTCCTGGGGGTAGGATTCCCTGACCCCATCCCAGCGGAAGAGCTGGCATCTGGGCAGAGCGCAGTCGGCCTCTGCCCTCCCCAATTCTCTTGTCCAGAGCCTGACTTCCCACAGGCTACCCCAGCGGAAGAGCTGGCATCTGGGCAGAGTGCAGTCGGCCTCTGCCCTCCCCAATCCTCTTGTTCAGAGCCTGACTCCCCACAGGCTACCCCAGCAGAAGAGTACCTGTGATCCCTGCCCACAAAGCAACCTCCACTCCCAGCCAGAGAGCGACACAGAGACCGGGAGTACCAGTTACCAACACAGCCTTGGTGGACTCACTGGACAGAGACAGGCTACCAAATTCAACAGGTCCAGTATTTGGTTGTCGGTGGGCTGCCAGACTAACTCAGGTACCGACCGGCGTGAGGTCAGGTATCTGATTAGTCTTCCCTGGAAGGGGGAGATGTGTGACGAAACTAACCTCGCCACTGGGTTTTGGAGGGGCCTGTTTGCCGGCCTCTTGCCTCAGGATTATGGCCCATTTACTAACTTTGAAGGAGAAGGTTGACCGGCCGCACAGCCTAAATCTGTGGAACTTTGGGCAGGAAAGCCATGCTTGTGGTCGGCCAAATGTGACTTCCATGGAATTCGGGAACCCCTGCTCGGATCTGGGTGATTTTTGGATATGCTGTTCGCCCAGCTCAGAGCTATCCATGGATGTAGGGTTTTTGAGGGGTTTTTGTGTTTTGGGAAAAATGTGTGTTTTCTGCCTGTGAGTGATTAAGTTAGCCCATTGTGTTTGGTAATTGTATCACAGGCAATGCCCATTGTATTTTGTTGATTGCGTCACAGACAATGCCCATTGTATTTTGTTGATTCGTCATAGACAGAGGGGCGTGGTTGCTGGGAAGGTTTTAATACTGTAAATGCATGTGATTGACTAATATATAAACTGTCTCAGTCTTCCACAAGGTCCCCAGGGGGAGTGTCCCTTGCTCAGAGACCTGCATAAAAGGCTGACATGTAGCCCCATTAATGAGTTCCTGTTTTACCCTCAGCATAGAGCCTCGTCTCATGTGTGGGAGAAAGGCATCTTTCTCTGAAGGAAGAGAGGTTCTCCCACTGGAACCTGGAAGCCTTGTGTTAGGTCGAGGGTGGGTAGGAGACGGCGAGACCCCAACCAAGCTGTGGCGGTTCGTAGGGTCGGCAGTGCTTACGGTGTCAAGCAGAGTGCTTGGAGTCGTCGGGAAGCACTAGGAGCATCCATCAACGGAGGTACCCAGTCGGGGTGCCAGGAGATCCGTTACAGTTGCCATCAGGAGATCTTCTGGGCTACCATCATAGGACCTTGTTCTTCTATGATGTGTTTTATAGTTTGGTTATTTCCGCAATCACAGAGTGAGGATGGTTGTTTGCCCCATTTGTGTAGGAGGTATGTCCACCTCCTATGCTCGGTTCTGATTCTGTTTTGCATGGACCAGGTTTTGCGTACCAGGTCGAAACCCGGGGAAGTTTGGGTAATGCATGGCATAGGCATGTTGTTGTGATGTATGTTATGTAATTGGATCCATGCATTGGTGAGGTTGTACCCTTCCTCCGTGATAATTTTTGCTGTTTTGGTAGGTGGTTTACGGGATCGGAGTCTGCCACAGTTGGCCTATTCTATGTCCATGTGTATCGGCAGGTTTCTGTTGTCCATTATCTTTTTATATTCTCTTTTTAGAGCATTTTTTCTCCGCAGGTGTGGTGGAGGGATATGGCTTCATGTTGGCACCCAGTACGTGGGGGCTGATTTGACAGTCCCTGATATCATGCGCATAGTGTTGTTCAGTTGGGTGGGGTTTTTTTTGCATATGTGGGCTGTTAATCTGCGCTGTAATCTGAGATTCTCCCCGCTCACGCCAGGTCTAAAAAAGGGGGCATTACAAGGGCAGGGGCAGACGGACAGGCCTGTCTCATTTATCATTTTCTACACCTGTTGTAGGGGAAGAAAATGGTCTAAATCTATGCCAGCAAGGGAGCTGATGTAGACTTAGACTGGCGGTGGATGCTGGCTCCTCTACATAACTTTGGCGGATCCACCGCCAGCGCATGGGTTATTTAGACCAGCGTCTAAACCGCCGTTCTTAATAAATGACCCCCACAGAAGTCTGTGCTTTGTTCAGATGCAGTTTGCAGACTTTAGCCTGAGAACCCTTCCACACCAGCCAGACTTACAGTCTTTGTCATGAAGGCCTGAACCGTCTTAGATGTGGCTCTTGGGTCTTTTCAGTTTCTCTCAGCTTTGCGCGGTCTGACCTTGGGGTGAATTTGCTCGGACGTCCACTCCTGGGAAGGTTGTCAGATGTCTTGGTTGTTTTCCACTTGTGATTATTTTTTCCCACTGTAGAATGATGGACTTCAGATGGTTTGGAAATGGCCTCATAACGTCCTCAGATTGACGGGGAGCAACAATTACTTCTGTGAAATCACTGCTGATGCCCCCGACTAGTGATGAGTGACTGCTCTCTCCACAAATTTTGCTCCGTACCTTGATAAAATGTATTGCCTCTGTTGAGGCTTTGTTAATATGGCCGCCAGTAAAGTGAGACGTGCTTAGTGCCGTTACTCTTAGTCGCAGAGCATGCAGCCATGTTTCAAAATGCGAATCTGAACTCGGCTTTGTGGCGTCTGGCATGATCATTAACTAACCCGAGTTCGGATTCTTATTTTGAAATATTAATGCATGCGCTGCGACTAAGAGTAACGGCGCGTGCACAAGAATAAGCACGTCTCGCATTACTGACGGCCATATTCACAAAGCCTCAACGCAGGCAATACATTCTATCAAGTTACAGAGCGGTAATTATAATTTATAAATGATGGTTAGGAACAAACTGGATTCACCCATCACTGCTCCAGACCAGCAAACTGCTGAATCCTCTGCTTTTCTAGAGGGGTCACACTTGATGATGACTAATTAATCAAGGCCATTCGGGTATCAACACCTGTCGGATACTTACCTTCTTAATTTCAATGGAAGCAGTAAGGGTGGGCTTTCAGATCATGTGACTTGTGAAGCATTTACGTGCAGACATAAATCTAGTTGTGTGTTACTAGTTTCAATAATCAGTTCAGCTTCTGGTTATTTATCAGCCTCTCTGCCCCAAAATCACATGCACCATGGAGGGGGGGGGGGGGGGGGGGGGGGGGGAGTCAAGAAAATTCCCTGAATTCTCCTTGGTTCCACTATATAAAACAAACAATAAAATTATCATTTGTGCTTTATTGTTTTGAATTTTGACACAAATACAAAAGAACAAATAACAAACTTTCACTTATCTATAATAAAACCAGTGGTATATATAATAAAGGAATACAATATATAATAATCATCTTCAAATACTAATAATCAAATAATATTTATAATATAAAAATAAATATATATATATATATATATATATACAGTACAGACCAAAAGTTTGGACACACCTTCTCATTCAAAGAGTTTTCTTTATTTTCATGACTATGAAGGCATCAAAACTATGAATTAACACATGTGGAATTATATACATAACAAACAAGTGTGAAACAACTGAAAATATGTCATATTCTAGGTTCTTCAAAGTAGCCACCTTTTGCTTTGATTACTGCTTTGCACACTCTTGGCATTCTCTTGATGAGCTTCAAGAGGTAGTCCCCTGAAATGGTCTTCCAACAGTCTTGAAGGAGTTCCCAGAGATGCTTAGCACTTGTTGGCCCTTTTGCCTTCACTCTGCGGTCCAGCTCACCCCAAACCATCTCGATTGGGTTCAGGTCCGGTGACTGTGGAGGCCAGGTCATCTGGCGCAGCACCCCATCACTCTCCTTCATGGTCAAATAGCCCTTACTTTCAAAGTTTTCCCAATTTTTCGGCTGACTGACTGACCTTCATTTCTTAAAGTAATGATGGCCACTCGTTTTTCTTTACTTAGCTGCTTTTTTTCTTGCCATAATACAAATTCTAACAGTCTATTCAGTAGGACTATCAGCTGTGTATCCACCTGACTTCTCCTCAACGCAACTGATGGTCCCAACCCCATTTATAAGGCAAGAAATCCCACTTATCAAACCTGAGAGGGCACACCTGTGAAGTGAAAACCATTTCAGGGGACTACCTCTTGAAGCTCATCAAGAGAATGCCAAGAGTGTGCAAAGCAGCAATCAAAGCAAAAGGTGGCTACTTTGAAGAACCTAGAATATGACATATTTTCAGTTGTTTCACACTTGTTTGTTATGTATATAATTCCACATGTGTTAATTCATAGTTTTGATGCCTTCAGTGTAAATCTACAATTTTCATAGTCATGAAAATAAAGAAAACTCTTTGAATGAGAAGGTGTGTCCAAACTTTTGGTCTGTACTGTATATATATTATAACAATAAATAATACAGAGTAATACAGTTTATAACAATGCAGTGTGAGACAGTGTATTTCCCTAAGATTCCTCTCATATGTGTACAAGGCTCCAGGAAGTATATACACTACTTACAAAAAGTTCTGGATATTTGGCGTTCCGGCTCCAGTGATATTATATGATGACAGTAGGGCATTAAGTAGAAGCAGCGATGGTGATTTCCCCATCTCAGAAGCCGACCCCAGTGCTGGGTATACCGCCACAAGATGTCAGTGTCTCAGGAACTTGTCCTGTGGCCTTGAGCACCAATTCCAGCTTGACAACAACGTCTCCTGCTGTTCACAATCACCTTATTGTCTGCTAAGGCATGGCATCCCACTCTTCATAAAGAGCAGCCCTCAGGTCATTGAGGTTCTGAGGTACAGAGTTACCAGCCTCTACACGGCGCCTCAGCTGATCCCATAGGTTTTGAATTGGATTCAGGACTGGAGAAAGTGCAGGTCGCTCCATTTGAGGTCCCACAGTCTCCAGCAGCCGTTCCCTAATGATGTGACCTCGATGAGCTGGCGCATTGTCCTCCATGAAGGTGACATTAGGCCGGTGTTGTTCCTGCAGACGCACAATGACCGGATTACTGATGTTCTTCGGGTAGTCTGGGCTGTCATTGGACCAGTCACACAGTGTAGGGCAGTTCTGTACTGACGAGACACCTGCCCACACTGTGACACCACCACCACCAAAGGCTCGTCTGGTGACCACAGTGGCTGATGCATGGCGCTCTCCTTGACATCTCTAACATCGTTGGTGGCCATCATCTCTGCTCACTGTGACTCAACTTTCATCAGTGAACAGCACTGAGGTCCACTGGTCCCTCGTCCAGCTTAGATGCTCCCTGGCCCATACGAGACGATGACACCTGTGTCTGGTGGTACCTTGCAGGTCGTCTAGCATGCAGACCACACTGATGTAAACGGTTTCCAATGGTATGACGTGATACTTGGCTGCCTCTTACCTCCCTTAAATGTGCCTGGAGTTGGGTGGCATTCATCATCCGCTTCTGCAGGGCATTGTTCACAATGAAGCGGTCATCAGTGTGGGATGTGGCCACAGGACGTCCGCTTCTCTGCCTTTCTGTGACTCTTCCAGTCTCTGTATCTCTGATACAACCTGCTGATGACGCTCTGTGACACTCTAAGCTCAGGGGCCACTTCCGTCTGAGAACATTCTGCTTGAGGCCTCTCAATGACGAGGTACTGTTCATCAATTGTTAGGTGTCTTCTTGGTCTCATGATGTCACAATGTGAGCAGCATGATGAGGAGCACTGTTTAATACCAATTCTAATTCAACCAGGAAATGTATTGGGCGTTTCATGACCAAACACCTGTTGCTAGAAAACAGCAAGTCCTGAAACACTGAACAGTTGGACATGTGCATTCAGAAGGTTAGAGAAGGTCACATTAATGTCATGCCCTGCTCGGACAGTGTGCGGCGGTCTGTCAGATTGGCAGCACGTGTCTAACCATTTGTTTTGTTTTGTTTTGGAATCATGTTGGACCTGCCTTCCTTCAGGTGCTCTGGGTGGGGTCATTGGCTTAAATTGCCTTCACTCCCAGAGGGCCGTGCAGGTTATAGAATTCAGTCTGGCCTTGGATCCAAGGAAGGAAGGTTTGTCTGTTCCAGCTCAGATAAGTTTGGTTTCTGTTTTTGTTATTTGCGGTCTAGGCTGTTTGTGTGTCTTCTGCCCCTTCTCCCCTTTCACCATCTCAGGGATTCTAGGGTGTTTGCAGTCCATGCACGAGGACACATTATTCCTACCATCTAGGTCTGAATGTGGGCTTAGCAGCATAGGGACAGAAGTCAGGGATATGCTAGGAGGTGACCATTCCCCAGCATCTCGCCTAGACACTTGTTTATTTGGTTGTCTGTATATCTGAGATCCAGTCCGCCGTGACAATTAAGTTCTCCTGTAAAGGTCAGAGGGCATTTTAGGGTAATCCGGAAATTTCACCTACAAGACAAATATCCCTGACTTTTTATGATTAGTGTATGTCTTCCAGGCAAAGCTGAAGGAGAGTCAAGGAATTTAGGAAAGCTGAGTATTCCTAGCAAAGTCTAGTTTGCTAAGGGCTTTCATTAGTCCTTTTTTCGGCCTGGATTTTTATGAAATGATGGGCAGGTTGATGGTTTGTCCTCTCATTCCATTTCTGGCCAGACCAAGTTTTATTTGTAACACAGTCCAGCACTGAGCTATTAAGGTGCAAGGTGCGCACTAGAAAAAGAGAGAGATCCATCTGAGGAGACAGAACCTGCCTGGAGAGATCCATCTGAGGAGACAGAACTTTCTGGAGAGATCCATCTGAGGAGACAGAACTTTCTGGAGAGATCCATCTGAGGAGACAGAACTTTCTGGAGAGATCCATCTGAGGAGACAGAACTTTCTGGAGAGATCCATCTGAGGAGACAGAACTTTCTGGAGAGATCCATCTAAGGAGACAGAACTTTCTGGAGAGATCCATCTGAGGAGACAGAACTTTCTGGAGAGATCCATCTGAGGAGACAGAACTTTCTGGAGAGAGCCATCTGAGGAGACAGAACTTTCTGGAGAGATCCATCTGAGGAGACAGAACTTTCTGGAGAGATCCATCTGAGGAGACAGAACTTTCTGGAGAGATCCATCTGAGGAGACAGATCTGCAAGATTTTATTATCACCGCTGCTTCACCTCCAGAACTTTGGGATTCTATTGACACCACAGCTATGTAGTGTGAGGACAATATTCTGAGTACTACTCTCCTCATCATTGGTTGTATTATTAGTAGGTGTAATGATTAGTGCAGTTTTGGGCTTTTCTCACGGCTGCGCTGGATGTTCCTGGGACTTTTCCCGGTCCTCACCTGAAGGGAGGAGAATACCCGGGTAGGTTAATAAGGCTGCGACAGATGATGGTGCTTGCGGTGGATGTGCCCGGTACGCTGTTAATTGTAGCGCTCAACGCCTTCGTCGCATCTTGTGTTTTAACAGTGACACTTCATTGAGTGCAATTAAGAAAGCCGCAGAGATTTATTAAGACGCTTCGCCACAGCCAATGATCCGTCCCGCTTCAGACATAACACAGTGAAGCGCGCATTATCTCCTCCTGGCACTTACAATAATGCTTCATGAACTAGCGAGGCATATGTTAGAGCGGATAGAACGGCGTTATTAGCTGACAAATCGCACAATTTACGAGACACGTCATTTATCAGCTTAAAGACACTTAGAACAGCTGTGCATTTAATGCCTTTTTAATGGATCCTGTAAAACTTGTGCCGCTGCCTGTGGTGCCATTTATTTTTTAGCTGTGTTGCAAAATGTCCACGTCCCACGTTTACATTCTCCTTCATGTCTCCCATCAGGTTCATTGTAGTCTGCGCACACGTCTGGATGGAGGAGGAGGAACATCGAGGCTAGGCTCTACATATCCTCAACAGGGCCTGGCTGTTCTCTCCTTGAAGGACCTCATCGCTTCATGGCCTGAAAACTTAACCGAAGGTCTGGGTCTACATGTCTTCATCTAGGGCTGTTGATTCTTTCTAGGTAGGACCTCAACACTTCATGACTGGGAGGTAATTCTGGAGATTTGAGGTCCACAGAACCTCATCTAGGGCTGGCTATTCCATCTAGGTAGGACCTCATCACTTCATGACTAGGAGGTATTCCTGGAGGTTTCAGGTCTACAGAGACTCATCTAGGTCTGGTGATTCTTTCAAGGTTGGACCTCATCACTTCATGACTGGGAGACATTGCTGGAGGGTTGAGATCTGCAGAGCCTCATTTAGGGCTGGTTATTCCTTCTAGGTAGGACCTCATTACTTCATGACTGGGAGGTATTCCTGGAGATTTGAGGTCTGCAGAGCCTCGTCAAGGGGTGGTTATTCTTTCTAGGTAGGACCTCATCACTTCATGGCTGGGAGACATCATTGCTGGAGGTTTGAGGTCCTCATAGCCTCATCTAGGGCTGGTGATTCATTCTAGGAAGGACCTCATCACTTCATGATTGGGAGACATTGTTGGAGGGTTGAGGTCTGCAGAGCCTCATCTAAGGCTGGTAATTCTTTCTAGGTAGGTGTCATGCCTTCGTGGCTGAGAGACATTGCTGGAGGTTTGAGGCAGGCAGAGCCTGATCCAGAACCGGTGATTATTTCTAGGTAGGACCTCACCACTTCATGGCTGGGAGACACTGCAGCAGGTTTGAGGTCCACAGAGCTTCGACAAGGGCTGGTGATTCTCTCTGTGTAGGACAGTGCTGTGACATCTAGCTCCAGCAGAGGGCACTAGTTCCCTTGTTAGGATGACCAAGGCAGGAGTCCAGGCAGGACATAGGCAGAGAACCCTGCTCCAGTGTGTGCACACGTGTGTAGAGACTGGCTGTGAAGCTCAGTCAGAGCCAGGCACCAGAGTGGAGCACCGGAGCCACAAGAGAAGATGGAATGACCTTGTGGTCCTGGTGCAATGTATTGCCGGCATAGTGTCAGTACCAGCCGTATACCTGGTGGTCAGTGGTGCCCAAGGAATGTGTGAATGACCGCGCCGCAGGGGCCCCCCAGGGACACACATCCCCAGGATCAGCTAAACATTATATGCCGTTATATTGTCCTGACTGACGCTGTGCATCATGCATGTAAGTGATATCCAGCCAGTCGCGGCCTGTGGCCGTCCAGCTTCCAGGACTGGGACCAGCATGGCTTCCTCCACATACAGATAGCACTGGGAAACAACAATGTTTCTATAATTCCCCACAATGGGGGTCTTCTCCGAACACAAGAGACCACAGAGCCAGATGCTAGGGGCCCATGAGAAGAGGAATCCCATTCAGATTGGCCCCGTGGCCCTCACCTATGGGCTCCCCCTCTCAGTACTGTTCGCATACAATGAGGGAGGTCACCCAGTCCATGGGTTGTGGGGCGCGACAACATGAATGAGCATCAGCAGTGCCCCCCTTGTTTACTAATGATGTCATTCCTCTAGACAGAGGGGGTCTTATCACCAAGATTCATGAGACAGTTTTGGGCCCCCTCTCTCCAAGGGCCCCATAGCTATGGTACTTGACTAGGTGACTGCTTCAGAATAAGCGTTGCAGGCGCACAGTGAAACCCCCAGAGCTGACACTCACAATAGAGCGTATGTCTTTTATTAATGGTGGGGATGCCCCCTCCTCGGGGGACGGCGCCCCCACAGCGGTTGTCACCCTCTCCCGTGTGTTCTCTGAATATCTCTAACAGTAGCCTGGAGATCTGCAGCTGGGGATACTCTGCGCCGCTGATCTCCGCCATCATCCCATGTCCAGCAGCCGCTTGCTGTCTCCACCACGCTTTGCTCTTTGTTTTGGGAGACGCGAGCCCTGATCTGGGGCGATGTCACCGCGTCTGTCCGGAGGGAACGTCTTCTGAGGGGTTTTGGTAACAGGAAATTTGATGAATTCTTTCTTGAGTGAGACAGATGCCGTTATACCGCCAGATCCAGCGTCCGGAGACATATAATGAGCGGGGAGCCTGTAATATCCGACTCAGCTGCTTCTGGGTAATCCAGGCCTCCGACATGGGAAACAGATGCCGAGCGACAACCACTGCTCACCGCCATTACACTGCCTTACGGGTTGTCACCTGTAGATGGTGCCTTGTTATTAGCTATGACGGTAAAAAAACACCAGAATGACTTACCCTGCACTGAGACCACATGCATTATACTCCAGAGCTGCACTCCCAATTCCACTGGCTGTTAGTGGAAACAGTCAGCAAGCTTGTGAAGAGAAATTCCCTCTAACAGTTAATGCAGGAGTTACATTCCCTACATCAGATCTATGGTTTACAGTGTAAAGATGACATATTCCAGAGCAAACTCCATGCAGACACTGAACAGGGGGATTCTGGGTGACTGCAGCTCTGAAGATGCTGAATACTGTAGTGAGTGCAGCTCTGGAGTATAATACAGGATGTGACTCAGGATCAGTACAGGATAAGTAATGTATGTACACAGTGTCTGCACCAGCAGAATAGTGAGTGCAGCTCTGGAGTATAATACAGGATGTGACTCAGGATCAGTACAGGATAAGTAATGTATGTACACAGTGACTGCACCAGCAGAATAGTGAGTGCAGCTCTGGAGTATAATACATGATGTAACTCAGGATCAGTACAGGATAAGTAATGTATGTACACAGTGACTGCACCAGCAGAATAGTGAGTGCAGCTCTGGAGTATAATACAGGATGTAACTCAGGATCAGTACAGGATAAGTAATGTATGTACACAGTGACTGCACTAGCAGAATAGTGAGTGCAGCTCTGGAGTATAATACAGGATGTAACTCAGGATCAGTACAGGATAAGTAATGTATGTACACAGTGACTGCACCAGCAGAATAGTGAGTGCAGCTCTGGAGTATAATACAGGATGTAACTCAGGATCAGTACAGGATAAGTAATGTATGTACACAGTGACTGCACCAGCAGAATAGTGAGTGCAGCTCTGGAGTATAATACAGGATGTAACTCAGGATCAGTACAGGATAAGTAATGTATGTACACAGTGACTGCACCAGCAGAATAGTGAGTGCAGCTCTGGAGTATAATACAGGATGTAACTCAGGATCAGTACAGGATAAGTAATGTATGTACACAGTGACTGCACCAGCAGAACAGTGAGTGCAGCTCTGGAGTATAATACAGGATGTAACTCAGGATCAGTACAGGATAAGTAATGTATGTACACAGTGACTGCACCAGCAGAATAGTGAGTGCAGCTCTGGAGTATAATACAGGATGTAACTCAGGATCAGTACAGGATAAGTAATGTATGTACACAGTGACTGCACCAGCAGAATAGTGAGTGCAGCTCTGGAGTATAATGCAGGATGTAACTCAGGATCAGTACAGGATAAGTAATGTATGTACACAGTGACTGCACCAGCAGAATAGTAAGTGCAGCTCTGGAGTATAATACAGTATGTAACTCAGGATCAGTACAGGATAAGTAATGTATGTACACAGAGACTGCACCAGCAGAATAGTGAGTGCAGCTCTGGAGTATAATACAGGATGTAACTCGGGATCAGTACAGGATAAGTAATGTATGTACACAGTGACTGCACCAGCAGAATAGTGAGTGCAGCTCTGGAGTATAATACAGGATGTAACTCAGGATCAGTACAGGATAAGTAATGTATGTACACAGTGACTGCACCAGCAGAATAGTGAGTGCAGCTCTGGAGTATAATACAGGATGTAACTAAATGATTTTCCTATTCCATGACGTAAAGTCATAGTTATTAAAGACACGGAGGCGAGTATTGCTTTCTCCTTCTTTACTGAACCACCAATAGCAGCAAAGAGAAAAAATTTACATACAAGGAACCATAGCAACCAAGGTCCCTCCCCACTGGCCCCTATAATAGGCCGCTCTTCCTCTGTAACTTCCTCTTTCTTTGAAAACTGATGCTGACCTCCCGAACATCCCAACAAGAACTCTGAACTTCAAACTGGAACGGAAAGTCCAACGCCCATGTAGCGCAACCAACTAGCCAACCTGGCTAAACTGTATAAGACATCATCCGGTAACACGGCATCTGATAACGGAAATAACTTCATCCTGGAAAATAAAACAGACCATAGGCCTAGGTGAAACAAACATGTCAGGACAGAATGTCCGGAAGCCATCTATGCAACTGATTCAACAGGTGACAAAAGGCAGAAGACAATATAAATGGCAAACTATCATGCAAACGATGGCAATGAAAACAAACATTAGGACAATAAATACCTAAAACAAAATAACTTAAAAGGTTAATAATACATAGAGGTAATGATACATGACCCCTGTAACCAAAAAACTGCGAGAAAAACCCCAAGGGAGGGAATAGGGCGGGCAATACTCGCCTCCGTGTCTTTAATAAAACTATGACTTTACGTCATGGAATAGGAAAATCATTTAGTTTTACAGCAAGACACGGAGGCTTCGTATTGCAAGTTCAAAGCCTGTCTATAATAGAAGCAAACAGATTAGATGGAGGGCGAAAATAAAATTCTCTGAATGTGGTAACACTCGACCAATCAGCCAAACGCATGACGTCCTCCAATCTGGCCCCCGAAACCGCCAAGGCAGTGGCAGCGGCACCCCGTGCAGAGTGGGCCGTGAAGATAGAAGTGTCGATACCTGCAAGAGACATGATCCACTTGAGCCAACGTGCTAACGTAGGGCTAGAAACAGGACCAAAAGGATGTCGGATTGAAATAAACAATTGGGAAATGGCAGAGGACCGGTGTGATAAAGTCCTGGATTCGTACTCCTTAAGGCAAGCCACAGGGCACAAGACCGGAGATGAAGGGAAACTAGGATAGGAGACAGACCTAATGTTAGTCTTGGTTCGACGCGAAATGTTAAAGGTGACCCCATCCGGGGTAAAGGAACGAGCGTCGTAGTCAAGGGCTCTCACATCCGAGACCCTTTTACAAGAAATAAGGCAAAACAATGCCAACAACTTTGCGGATAATTGCTTAATTGTAAGGGCAGAATTCTCGGGCCAAGAGGATAAAAAGGATAGGACCAGGGAGACGTCCCACGTAGTGGAAAAACGAGGTCGAGGAGGTCGAGACAAACGTGACCCACGTAAAAGGCGAGACACAGAAGGGTGTTGACCAGCCGGCACCCCCTCAAACCCAGCATGGGAAGAAGAAATAGCGGACCTGAAAAGGTTAATGGTCCGATACGCCCTTCCCGCTTCAAAGAGCGATGTGAGGAACTCCAGTAGGTGGGCTACAGGTGCCGAAATGGGATCCAGGTCCCGTTCCACGCACCAATTAGCCCAAGTTCTCCAGGCTGCCCGGTAAGACTTTCTGGTACCGGGAGCCCATGCGTTATCCAGTAACTGTCTAGTTGCTGCCGAAATGCCCTCGACAGCTCCAGGTGTCCGGAGATCCGGCACGCCAACAACCGTAGGGATCCGTCTAGGAGAAGTGGGTGGTGTAGCCCCTGAGGATTGCGTAGGAGATCCAGACGGTTCGGGAGGAGAAGAGGTGCTTCCACCAGGATCCTCATCAGTGAAGGGAACCAGACCTGAGACCCCCAGAACGGGATCACCAACACCACATCCGCCAGGTGACGTTGGACCTGGAGGAGAGTCCTCGGAATCATCGAGAAAGGAGGAAAAGCATAAAGGCGGGCTACCGACCAATCCTGAAGAAACGCATCCACCGCCACCGCTTCCGGATCTGGACGCCAGCTGAAAAATCGGGCGAGTTGCCTGTTGAGCCGAGAGGCAAAGAGATCGACCGACATCGGGCCCCATATCTCCGAGATTGCTGAGAAGATCTGTGGATCCAACTGCCAGTCGCTGCCATCCATCAGGTAGCGCGAGTTCCAGTCCGCACGAACGTTGCTCAGCCCCGGCAAGTATTCCGCCTGTACCATGATGTCTCTGGACAGGCAAAACGACCAAAAGTCCTTGGCCAACCGAGCCAGGGTTGCCGAGTGGGTACCTCCCAAACGATTGACATACCGGACCGCCGATATATTGTCCATCCGTAGCCTGATGCACGCGTTGGCGATCCCATTGGAGAAACTCCTGACCGCAAATGAACCGGCCAGTAGTTCCAAAGCATTGATATGGAGGAGGGATTCCTCCGTCGACCAGGCTCCCCCGGTGGAGACCCCATTGCAATGGGCCCCCCAGCCCTGGAGACTCGCATCCGATTCGATGGTCAATTCTGGCAGAAATCCGAAGATTGCTCTGCCGTTCCACGCCTCCAGATTGGCGATCCACCAACTCAACTCCTCTCGGGCCTCCAAGTCCAGGACCACCGCGTCCGCAAAGGAGGCACCGGTCCGAAGATGGGCGATCTTCAGTCGTTGAAGAGCCCGGTAGTGTAACGGGGCCGGAAACACCGCCTGAATCGATGAGGCCAACAGACCGATGATGCGAGCTAGGTGGCGCAATGAGAGGCTGGGGACGAGAAGAGCATGTCTCAACTCCTTGCGGATGGCTCGTAACTTTGTCGCCGGCAGGCTGAGGGACTCCGAGAGCGAGTCCACCATGAATCCCAGGAATTCCATCCTCTGGGATGGGATGAGAGAAGACTTCTCCTTGTTGAGGAGGAACCCGAGATCTGAAAGTAGGTTCGCCGTCCACTGGAGATGTTCCAGTAGTCCCGACCTGGACTCGTGCAGCAGCAAGATGTCGTCCAGGTAGATGATAAGGCGTACGCCCCGTGTCCTCAGCCATGACACAACCGGACGTAGCAACTTGGTGAAACACCAAGGGGCCGATGACAGTCCGAATGGTAGACAGGTGAACCTCCAGAGTTCTCCTCTCCACCGGAACCGGAGAAGATCCCTGGAATGTAAGGCCACTGGAACCGTTAGATAAGCATCTTTCAGATCCAGCTTTACCATCCAGTCCCCGGGAACTAACAAGTCCCGAAGGAGGTGGATCCCCTCCATTTTGAAATGGCGGTAGCGTACTACCGAATTGAGGGCGCGGAGGTTGATGACAGGTCTCATCTGACCCCCTTTTTTCCTGACAAGGAAAATGTTGCTGACCACCCCTCTCCCACAAGGGGGGGCTCGCTCTATCGCCTGTTTTTGTATGAGGGAAATTAGTTCCGTGTCCACCAGGGCGCAATCTGGGCGCGACAAAGGTATGGGTGGAGGGGGGGGAATTAGGGAGGTGGAACCCGTGAGTTCTATGTGAAATCCCCTGACCGTGGAAAGTACCCATGGATCTGAGGTGATGAGGTTCCAAGCATGCGAAAAAAGATGGAGTCTGCCCCCTACACAAGGGACCATAGAATCCCCGATCTGGGGAGGACTTACCCAAGGGTCTGCGGTAGCTTGGATTTCCTCTGAAGGAACGAGACCTCCATTGATTTCCTCTTGTGGAGAAGAAAGGTGACGGGTTACGCTGGTCCTGGAAAGACGGTCGCTGACCTCCAGAACCTCTGTTCGTGCCACGGGCCTGAAAGTTTGCACGGCCGGACAGGCGGCCCCTACTACTGCCGGCCCGATGAGAGACCCGTCCCTGAAATACTCTGCGCAAATTAGCTTGGGCCTTGTCAAGTGTGGTAAAAGTACCCACGAAACGGCTCATATCTTTAATGAAAGAGTCTCCAAAGAGGAGACCCTGGGCGTCCTTACCCGCCTCCGTGAGCGCTAAATTTGCCAACTTGGGGTCGATCTTAAACAAGATGGCTTTGCGCCTCTCGATTGCCAAGGAGGTATTGGCGTTGCCGGCAATACAAATTGCCCTTTGGATCCAACCCCGTAGTTCCTCAGGGTCTATTGGAGAGCCCTCATTTCTAGCTGTTTCAGCCAACTAAAAAATCTTTGCCAGCGGGCCAAAGATATCCAAGACCTTGTCCTGGCAGCTGCGGAGAGCTGAGTCTAGGCCCTTCTTAGGGTTCCAGCCCGTTTTGGCCAAGAATTGTGACATCTTGGGGTCAACCATGGGGGTGTCACATACTTTATTAGGCACAATCGGCCTGGGGCACTCGGCCCTAAGCTTGTTCCGTGTCTCACGGTTAAGGGGGTGGCGTACCCAATGTTCCAAATAGGACCCCACGTGTTCAGTGGGGAGCCATTCCGCCGAGCGCGGGTGATGCAGAGCTTCAGGGTCGAACATGGGTTCGCCTGACGCATCTAATAGGGCCTCTGCGCGATTAGCGTTAGCAGATGATGCCGTAACTTTGGCAGAGGAGGCCGCGGTAGCGGAAGTAGAAGGACCCTGCACTGGGGGGGCGACATCCTCCTCTGACCCGTAGTCAAAGTCCGCAATAGCCTCCTCGTCTGAAACTCCATCAGAGTCAGACATTTCAGGTGATTGCGCTCTAGCGCATTTCGATGTCCGCGCCCGTTCTGCCTGGCGGGAAAAGGCTCTTTTCCGTGAACCATGCACGGTCTCTGGGGTGGCATGATGCGCACCTGTCAACGTCTCCTGTGGCACAGGAGGCTCAATGGAGGTAGGCTGCGGAGTGGTGTTATGATCTGGCAAGGACCTACTAGCTGGCTGGGTGGACAGGGCCTGGGTAATGGTTTGCGACAATATAGTCGACATAGAACCCATGGCCGCCATGATAGCGTCTGATACAGAGCGCTGCAGGGCCAGCGTCTGTGCATCCACATCTGTGGGAATGTGACCCTCAGGGGAGGAGGGGGGCATAATGATAGCAGGGGGATTAGGGGTAGACATGATCCCACAATAGCTAACTGAGGATAAACAAATCCTGGCAAAAGCGAGCGCTAGCTGCGACTAATAGCACCTGGTATGATCCGAGACCGGAGCCAGGGCAGAGAGCAGGAGCCGCCGACCGCAGGGCACAGGAGTAGCTGTAAGCTGGGCCGGAAGTGACGCAGGTACCGGAAGTCCTGCTGTGAAGCCCGCGAATTGCGGTAAGCTATTACCAAACGGCCGCTGAGATCTCGCGAGATCTCGCGGCCGGCCGGGTCACTGAAGGTATACCAAGATGGCCGCCGAGATCTCGCGGCCGTCCTGAACACCGGAGGAGTTCCAGAGGGTGACTCTGGAGACCGGGATGGAGCTATAGTCTCCCAATGTCCATAGACGAGGTGAGACTGTTCCGGTGAGAGAGGGGAAGCACCGCGCCGGCGAACCGAGTCGCCATAGAGAGCGACAGCTAGTAGATAAGGAGGGGGGTGCCGGGGAGCGCAAGCAGAGGCACAATGAAGCGCAAAAATAAGCGCAGCTGCAATAAAACGGGACGCAAAGCAAAAGGGGTAGCGCTGTAAGCGAAGCAGGGTTAGTCACCCTGGGTAAAGCGCACATATAAAAAAGCACAAAGCTATGATAAAATCCAAATTACAGATAAAGAGATTTTCAGTGTACTTATCTTGGCAGCAGCAAAGAAAGAGGAAGTTACAGAGGAAGAGCGGCCTATTATAGGGGCCAGTGGGGAGGGACCTTGGTTGCTATGGTTCCTTGTATGTAAATTTTTTCTCTTTGCTGCTATTGGTGGTTCAGTAAAGAAGGAGAAAGCAATACGAAGCCTCCGTGTCTTGCTGTAAAACTCATGAGTAGGGTATTGTCCATTCCTCGTGGGCCTCTTACCAATCCCATCTTAAACCTCCCCCCTTTACCAGATACAAAAATAACAATAACTCACTGAGACCAGTTTTGGATTTAAATGGCCACAGCAGCCGTTTATTAATAAATACATAACATAAATAACATAACACCAGTTGTTTATTCCCTGACGAGGGAGGTCCTTGAAGCCCCAGAACTTGTTATCACAACTCACGAAACAGGCCCATCCATCTTGCCTCCAGCCGTAAAACACCAGCTCGGAGACCAACTGACGGACGCCTTTTTACACCAGCCAACCGTCCAACCATGGGAGTCCAGCCCCCACCATTGAGGCCCTCCCATTTTTCCGAAGTATCCGTACCACCAACTTCGAGGACCTCCCACCGCCAACGACTGCCACGACAATAAAGACATAAGCACATACAAGACACCGCACACAAAACAATCACCTCTTCCTCCTTAACACTCCTTCACAAAAACCGTCCCTTACCTTACCCCTATTCCACAAGGGCGGGAGGGTGGGAGTTTTCCACCTAAACTAACTGCTCTAAGATGGCGCCGGTTACCTCCCCCTCTTATAACCTAGCCTAACAGCCCACCCACTCTACTCTCCACCCACCATACTTTCAAACTCCTTAACCCCTACACTGCCGGCCCACTCAGTCCAAACCCTATCATGTCGGCCTCCCCTCAACTGCGTCCCCAGTACGGCCTCACTTGAGTAGGGTATTGTCCATTCCTCGTGGGCCTCTTACCAATCCCATCTTAAACCTCCCCCCTTTACCAGATACAAAAATAACAATAACTCACTGAGACCAGTTTTGGATTTAAATGGCCACAGCAGCCGTTTATTAATAAATACATAACATAAATAACATAACACCAGTTGTTTATTCCCTGACGAGGGAGGTCCTTGAAGCCCCAGAACTTGTTATCACAACTCACGAAACAGGCCCATCCATCTTGCCTCCAGCCGTAAAACACCAGCTCGGAGACCAACTGACGGACGCCTTTTTACACCAGCCAACCGTCCAACCATGGGAGTCCAGCCCCCACCATTGAGGCCCTCCCATTTTTCCGAAGTATCCGTACCACCAACTTCGAGGACCTCCCACCGCCAACGACGCGCAAACTGACAACCTCCCTCAGGCTTGCGCGTTCCTCCACGACCCCAGAGCCCTCTCAATCCCTCCTTGCAAACCAAGCGACCACAGATCAATCCCCACAGCATTTAAATGCACCCCATCCGCTCTCCAAAACGCTCCCACACCCGGCTCCAGCTCCATATGCCGCACTGCCACTGCCCCATTCCTTGCCATGAATTTTCCCAAAATCCTATTAACCTTAACTCTCGCCTTATTAAGACGGTCTACCGACCTAGCCCCACGCCACACACGGCGAGGCACTATGTCCGACCAAACTGTTACCATGGCCGGGAACAAAGACCACAAACGCAACAAATCAAATTTTGCATCCCTTATCAATTCCCTAACCGGCTTACCCCCCAAGTCATTCCCCCCCCACATGTAATACCAATACGTCCGGGGGGCCACCCAGCCGAGCATATCGGTGCACCTCCCTCATAACCCCCTCCCACAACATACCCCTTACCCCAATCCAACGAACAACTGCAACATCCCGATCAAACCCCAATTGCCGTCCGTCCGGACGAACGTCCGCCCTCAGCGCCCCCCAAAACACAAAGGAGTGTCCGAGTATCCAAACCAACGCGGGCCTATCACCTGGAAGATATAACAAAGAAAAAACACAAGACTCCGTCATTCATCGACCATCATTAATCCAACAAGCCAACCCTAACATAAGACCTAAACCTCGCTGATTCCCATCTCCCAATCTTCTTAATCACCTCATCACTCATCCCTGCTCTCGCCGCTTCAGTAGCCGCACCTATCCTAAACGAATGCCCAGTAAAATCCTCCGCTGCAATACCCAACTCACGCAGGCAGCGCTTAAACACCGCCACGAACTGATATCTCGACAGATATGACCCATCCTCATGCCTAAGCAATGGACCTGTTGTTGTCACACCCCCCACATCATACTCCCGCAAGCACTGCACAGGGCACATAGCACAGCCCGGGACCTCAAACAACCGGACATAACTTCCCTTACCTTCCCTATCCGTCTTAGACCTACGAATCCTGATGACAACCCTGTCACCCGCTAGCCCAACATCCTCCTTCAACAAACCTCCACCAACAGACCGAACACTACCACACACCAATTCCCCTAAACGGAATGCTCCAAAAAACGCTAAGGAAAAAGCAACCCTGAACAGCTTCACCTCCCAACCTGACTTACAACACACCTCCACCTGCCTACCCAATTTTGACAACAGATCAAAAGAGACTGGCCTCCTCCTGTCCTCCGCCCGCTTCCCACGCCTCCAACCTTTTAACACCTGCCTCACCAAAAAAGTCTTTGTCACATCCTGTAATCCCCTCAGCTTAAAACCAAAAGCAAGTCCAGCCGTCCATCTATTCATTTTTGCGACAGACCATCCCTGCTCTTTTACATGCCCCAAGAACAACAACAGAGGGGTCTCCCCCTCGTCCACTACCACCCCCAAATCCTCACACCATCTCTGCCAGTCATTCCACGCTTTCCCATAAGCCACCCACGTCCCAGCACTCATTGAGTCCTGCAGCAACCTTCCTATGGTACCTCCAACAGCTCCCACATGGAATCCGGGCACTCCAACCCCTCGCTGTCCGCTCCCGGCGCCAACTGCCGAAACCGCTCCCACTGTAGACGAGAAAGGGCATCAGCAATACCATTAGACACACCAGGGACATGAACAGCCACAATCCAAGCATTCAGTGATAAACAAACTAACACCAAATGCTGCAACAAACGAACTACAGGCGGCGACGACGCTGTCATGTTATTAATGGCCTGAACAACCCCCAAATTATCACAATGGAATCTAATCTTCCTATTCCTGAAACAATCCCCCCATAAAACCACCGCAAGCACAATTGGGAAAAGCTCTAATAACGCCAGATTCTTAACCCAACCCCGCTCCACCCAGGAACTAGGCCAACTCCCCGCACACCACTGCCCATGACAATATACCCCAAAACCTGAACCCCCAGCCGCGTCTGAAAACAAATCAAAATCGAAACTATCCACCGCCTCCCCCATAACCAACGTCCTTCCATTAAAGTGCAACAAAAATTCCGCCCAAACCGCCAAATCCCTTTTAAGTTCCTTACCCAACCTGACAAAATGATGCGGGGCCGTAACACCCGCCGTAGCCCCCGCCAGCCGTCGACAAAAAATTCTCCCCATAGGCATAATCCTGCATGCAAAATTGAGCTTGCCCAACAAAGATTGCAAATCCTTCAACCTAATCTTCGCTGCCCCCCGCGCCTTTTCCACCACCAGCCTCAGATCCCGTACCTTCTCCTCAGGCAAACGACACTCCATACTGTCCGTGTTAATCACGATACCCAGAAAACTCAACTCCGAAGTAGGACCCACAGTCTTCTCCTTTGCCAATGGTACCCCAAACCTCCCAAAAACCGACTCTACCGTGCTCAACAACACCGAACAAACCCTAGACCCCGCCGGTCCCAAACACAGAAAATCATCCAGGTAATGAATGATGGATGAACAACCCGAAACGTCTTTAACAACCCATTCCAAAAATGAACTGAACGCTTCAAAATATGCACAAGACACAGAACACCCCATCGGTAAGCATCTGTCCACAAAATACTTTCCATCCCAGTAGCACCCCAACAAATGCAAACTGTCTGGATTCACAGGCAGGAGCCGGAACGCCGCCTCGATGTCCGTCTTAGCTAACAACGCCCCCACCCCTAACTTCCGCACCCAACCTACCGCCGCGTCAAATGAAGTGTATGCCACCGAACAAAGTTCCGGATCAATACCCTCATTGACCGACGCACCCTTCGGGTATGACAAGTGATGAATGAGCCGAAACTTATTCGGCTCTTTCTTCGGTACAATCCCCAAAGGTGATATACGCAAACCAGCCAGCGGAAGCTCCGAATAAGGACCCCCCATTCTCCCCAAAGCCACCTCCCTGGCCAACTTATCCGCCACCACCTCCGGGTGTTCCAATGCCGAGCGCAAATTCCTCTTCCTCATAACCACAGGCAACGGTGCCGATGGTATAGAAAACCCCTTAATAAAACCGTCCCTCAAAAATTCTGCCACCCCTCCTTTTGGATACCTACTTAAATAGGGCTCCATCCTTTCCACCCGCACCGGAGTCAGGCCCTTTTCCAGCCGCCTCCCCCCCTCTCTGTCTGTTACCTCTAAAACACCTGTTTGCCCCATGGGAACCTCCACACCCTGAACACTCGTGCTTAAATCTGCACTTTGACCCAAACTTACAATTCCCTTCGTTAAAGAGGAAACAGAGCCCTTTTGCGGAGGCAACCGAGAATGCCGACTGCCCAGATCCCCCCGCCTCACTCCGAAAGGACTGCCCTGCCCGTACCGGAGCCATCACCCTCATCCATAACCCAATATCCTTGTGATCCCACCTTATGCTGCTCCGAACCGCCATCCTCTGCCGAAATTGCTCGTCATACCGCAACCAGCCAGTCCCCCCGTATACCCGCCAAGCCTCCCCAATCGCATCCATGTAACAAAAGAGAGACGAGCAACACTCCGGCTTCCGTTCCCCAACCACGCTCGCCAAAATAGCAAAGGCCTGAAGCCAATTAGAAAAAGTCCGCGGGATCAGACGAAACCTCCGTTTTTCCTCCTCCTCCTTTTTTCCCTCATCTTTTTTAACCTTATCCAAATTAAACCTCTCCAAAGGGAGCAAGGAAAAAATTTCTACATATTCCCCCTTCCAAATCCTCTCACGCACCTCCTGCTTCAGATGCGCCCCCAATGGCCCCTCAAAACACACGTATACCTCGCCACGCGCCCCATCCTCCACTGCTTGCCTATCCGCCTCCCCCCCTACCTGGGTCTGCACTGACACCGAATCACACACTCTGCCAGGCGCTTCGCCAGCTGCCCTGCCACCCCCGGCCCCCATCCCCCACGCCTGCACCGGGGAAACACCAGCCGCCCCAAAACCTGACATCCACCCCGCCAAGCTCTGAAAAAACTGCCCCAAACCTTTTCCCAGGTCCCCTTGTGACACACCCATCCCCCCCGGGCCACCCGCCCATGGATTAAGCGCCCCCCCAAACCCCTCACCTGGCTGCCGGGGGGCTGTGAACCCCGCAGCCGAAGGTCCTGCCTCCTGATGATCTTCTGGCACACTTTCATCCTCTTCTCTTCTTCCCAGGGACTCCTCGCTCGTCGCCGCAGACATCCCAGCCAGCCGGCTGGATGCGTCCTGATCCGACCTTCCTCTGTGGGCGGAGCCTCCGCCATGCTGTCCGTTCACCTCCTCCGGCCTGTGCCCAACCACCGGCTCCATGCGCACAGCCGAGATTAAGGCAGCCTCACTCCCTCGCCGAGCGGCCTCCCCTGGACTGGGGGCACCCGCCGAACCAGGTCCCGAACCCACGACTCGCGATGTTGAAGGCGGGGGAGGATTCCCACCGCCTGACGCTGGGCCCCGCCGTGCATTCTGATTCCTCCCGCTCCGGGCGGCACTGGCAACAGACACCCTGCCAGCCCCCCGTCGCGGAGGGTCCCCGGAGGGGCTCTGCACCCGGCGCCGGGCCCTGGGGGTCACCTCTGGACTAAGGCGCGCCGGCGGCCGTACCCGCCGCGGCCGTCTCGCCCGTGGCGGTGAGCTGACAGTACTCACCGCCGCCCCCTGGAGCAGGCCGGACACCTGCTCCTGCAGCCATTCGGGTCCCCGGGCCTCCGCCGCTGCCCGCAACTGCTGGATAATCTGCTCCACAGCCTGCATGATGTGAGTTTTCCACCTAAACTAACTGCTCTAAGATGGCGCCGGTTACCTCCCCCTCTTATAACCTAGCCTAACAGCCCACCCACTCTACTCTCCACCCACCATACTTTCAAACTCCTTAACCCCTACACTGCCGGCCCACTCAGTCCAAACCCTATCATGTCGGCCTCCCCTCAACTGCGTCCCCAGTACGGCCTCACTGGATCAGTGCAGGATAAGTAATGTATGTACACAGTGACTGCACCAGCAGAATAGTGAGTACAGCTCTGGAGTATAATACAGGATGTAACTCAGGATCAGTGCAGGATAAGTAATGTATGTACACAGTGACTGCACCAGCAGAATAGTGAGTGCAGCTCTGGAGTATAATACAGGATGTGACTCAGGATCAGTACAGGATAAGTAATGTATGTGCACAGTGACTCCACCAGCAGAATAGTGAGTGCAGCTCTGGAGTATAATACAGGATGTACAGGATCAGTACAGGATAAGTAATGTATGTACACAGTGACTGCACCAGCAGAATAGTGAGTGCAGCTCTGGAGTATAATACAGGATGTAACTCAGGATCAGTACAGGATAAGTAATGTAATGTATGTACACAGTGACTGCACCAGCAGTATATTGAGTGCAGCTCTGGGGTATAATACAGGATGTAACTCGGGATCAGTACAGGATAAGTAATGTATGTACACAGAGACTGCATCAGCACAATAGTGAATGCAGCTCTGGAGTATAATACAGGATGTAACTCAGGATCAGTACAGGATAAGTAATGTATGTACATAGTGACTGCACCAGCAGAATAGTGAGTGCAGCTCTGGAGTATAATACAGGATGTAACTCAGGATCAATACAGGATAAGTAATGTAATGTATGTACTCAGTGACTGCACCAGCAGAATAGTGAGTGCAGCTCTGGAGTATAATAAAGGATGTAACTCAGGATCAGTACAGGATACGTAATGTGTGTACACAGCAACTGCACCAGCAGAATAGTGAGTGCAGCTCTGGAGTATAATAAAGGATGTAACTCAGGATCAGTACAGGATACGTAATGTGTGTACACAGTGACTGCACCAGCAGAATAGTGAGTGCAGCTCTGGAGGATAATACAGGATGTAACTCAGGATCAGTATAGGATAAGTCATGTATGTACAACGTGACTGCACCAGCAGAATAGTGAGTGCAGCTCTGGAGTATAATACAGGATGTAAGTCAGGATCAGTGCAGGATAACTAATGTATGTACACAGTGACTGCACCAGCAGAATAGTGAGTGCAGCTCTGGAGTATAATACAGGAGGTAATGCAGAATCAGTACAGGATAAGTAATGTAATGTACACAGTGACTGCACCAGCAGAATAGTGAGTGCAGCTCTGGAGTATGATACAGGATGTAACTCAGGATCAGTACAGGATAAGTAAAGTATGTACATAGTGACTGCACCAGCAGAATAGTGAGTGCAGCTCTGGAGTATAATACAGTATGTAACTCAGAATCAGTACAGGATAAGTAATGTAAAGTACACAGTGACTGCACCAGCAGAATAGTGAGTGCAGCTCTGGAGTATAATACAGGATGTAACTCAGGATCAGTACAGGATAAGTAATGTATGTACACAGTGACTGCACCAGCAGAATAGTGAGTGCAGCTCTGGAGTATAATACAGGATGTAACTCAGGATCAGTACAGGATAAGTAATGTATGTACACAGTGACTGCACCAGCACAATAGTGAATACCGCTCTGGAGTATAATACAGGATGTAACTCAGGATCAGTACAGGATACGTAATGTGTGTACACAGCGACTGCACCAGCAGAATAGTGAGTGCAGCTCTGGAGTATAATACAGGATGTAAGTCAGGATCAGTGCAGGATAAGTAATGTATGTACACAGTGACTGCACCAGCAGAATAGTGAGTGCAGCTCTGGAGTATAATACAGGAGGTAACTCAGAATCAGTACAGGATAAGTAATGTAATGTACACAGTGACTGCACCAGCAGAATAGTGAGTGCAGCTCTGGAGTATGATACAGGATGTAACTCAGGATCAGTACAGGATAAGTAAAGTATGTACATAGTGACTGCACCAGCAGAATAGTGAGTGCAGCTCTGGAGTATGATACAGGATGTAACTCAGGATCAGTACAGGATAAGTAAAGTATGTACACAGTGACTCCACCAGCAGAATAGTGAGTGCAGCTCTGGAGTATAATACAGGATGTAACTCAGGATCAGTACAGGGTAAGTAATGTATGTACACAGTGACTGCACCAGCAGAATAGTGAGTGCAGCTCTGGAGTATAATACAGGATGTAACTCAGGATCAGTACAGGATAAGTAATGTATGTACACAGTGACTGCACCAGCAGAATAGTGAGTGCAGCTCTGGAGTATAATACAGGATGTAACTCAGGATCAGTACAGGATAAGTAATGTAATGTATGTACACAGTGACTGCACCAGCAGAATAGTGAGTGCAGCTCTGGAGTATAATGCAGGATGTAACTCAGGATCAGTACAGGATAAGTAATTTATGTACGCAGTGACTGCACCAGCAGAATAGTGAGTGCAGCTCTGGAGTATAATACAGGATGTAACTCAGGATCAGTACAGGATAAGTAATGTATGTACACAGTGACCCCACCAGCAGAATAGTGAGTGCAGCTCTGGAGTATAATACAGGATGTAACTCAGGATCAGTACAGGATAAGTAATGTATGTACATAGTGACTGCACCAGCAGAATAGTGAGTACAGCTCTGGAGTATAATACAGGATGTACAGGATCAGTACAGGATACGTAATGTGTGTACACAGCGACTGCACCAGCAGAATAGTGAGTGCAGCTCTGGAGTATAATACAGGATGTAAGTCAGGATCAGTGCAGGATAAGTAATGTATGTACACAGTGACTGCACCAGCAGAATAGTGAGTGCAGCTCTGGAGTATAATACAGGAGGTAACTCAGAATCAGTACAGGATAAGTAATGTAATGTACACAGTGACTGCACCAGCAGAATAGTGAGTGCAGCTCTGGAGTATAATACAGGATGTAACTCAGGATCAGTACAGGATAAGTAATGTATGTACATAGCGACTGCACCAGCAGAATAGTGAGTACAGCTCTGGAGTATAATACAGGATGTACAGGATCAGTACAGGATACGTAATGTGTGTACACAGCGACTGCACCAGCAGAATAGTGAGTGCAGCTCTGGAGTATAATACAGGATGTAAGTCAGGATCAGTGCAGGATAAGTAATGTATGTACACAGTGACTGCACCAGCAGAATAGTGAGTGCAGCTCTGGAGTATAATACAGGAGGTAACTCAGAATCAGTACAGGATAAGTAATGTAATGTACACAGTGACTGCACCAGCAGAATAGTGAGTGCAGCTCTGGAGTATGATACAGGATGTAACTCAGGATCAGTACAGGATAAGTAAAGTATGTACATAGTGACTGCACCAGCAGAATAGTGAGTGCAGCTCTGGAGTATGATACAGGATGTAACTCAGGATCAGTACAGGATAAGTAAAGTAAGTACATAGTGACTGCACCAGCAGAATAGTGAGTGCAGCTCTGGAGTATAATACAGTATGTAACTCAGGACCAATACAGGATAAGTAATGTAATGTATGTACTCAGTGACTGCACCAGCAGAATAGTGAGTGCAGCTCTGGAGTATAAAAAAGGATGTAACTCAGGATCAGTACAGGATAAGTAATGTATGTACACAGTGACTCCACCAGCAGAATAGTGAGTGCAGCTCTGGAGTATAATACAGGATGTAACTCAGGATCAGTACAGGGTAAGTAATGTATGTACACAGTGACTGCACCAGCAGAATAGTGAGTGCAGCTCTGGAGTATAATACAGGATGTAAGTCAGGATCAGTGCAGGATAAGTAATGTATGTACACAGTGACCCCACCAGCAGAATAGGGAGTGCAGCTCTGGAGTATAAAAAAGGATGTAACTCAGGATCAGTACAGGATAAGTAATGTATGTACACAGTGACTCCACCAGCAGAATAGTGAGTGCAGCTCTGGAGTATAATACAGGATGTAACTCAGGATCAGTACAGGGTAAGTAATGTATGTACACAGCGACTGCACCAGCAGAATAGTGAGTGCAGCTCTGGAGTATAATACAGGATGTAAGTCAGGATCAGTGCAGGATAAGTAATGTATGTACACAGTGACCCCACCAGCAGAATAGTGAGTGCAGCTCTGGAGTATAATACAGGATGTAACTCAGGATCAGTACAGGATAAGTAATGTATGTACATAGTGACTGCACCAGCAGAATAGTGAGTACAGCTCTGGAGTATAATACAGGATGTACAGGATCAGTACAGGATACGTAATGTGTGTACACAGCGACTGCACCAGCAGAATAGTGAGTGCAGCTCTGGAGTATAATACAGGATGTAAGTCAGGATCAGTGCAGGATAAGTAATGTATGTACACAGTGACTGCACCAGCAGAATAGTGAGTGCAGCTCTGGAGTATAATACAGGAGGTAACTCAGAATCAGTACAGGATAAGTAATGTAATGTACACAGTGACTGCACCAGCAGAATAGTGAGTGCAGCTCTGGAGTATAATACAGGATGTAACTCAGGATCAGTACAGGATAAGTAATGTATGTACATAGTGACTGCACCAGCAGAATAGTGAGTACAGCTCTGGAGTATAATACAGGATGTACAGGATCAGTACAGGATACGTAATGTGTGTACACAGCG
Organism: Bufo bufo; assembly: GCF_905171765.1. NCBI lineage: Eukaryota > Metazoa > Chordata > Amphibia > Anura > Bufonidae > Bufo > Bufo bufo. Next base: position 228,912,733 of record NC_053396.1, read on the forward strand.
ACTGCACCAGCAGAATAGTGAGTGCAGCTCTGGAGTATAATACAGGATGTAAGTCAGGATCAGTGCAGGATAAGTAATGTATGTACACAGTGACTGCACCAGCAGAATAGTGAGTGCAGCTCTGGAGTATAATACAGGAGGTAACTCAGAATCAGTACAGGATAAGTAATGTAATGTACACAGTGACTGCACCAGCAGAATAGTGAGTGCAGCTCTGGAGTATGATACAGGATGTAACTCAGGATCAGTACAGGATAAGTAAAGTATGTACATAGTGACTGCACCAGCAGAATAGTGAGTGCAGCTCTGGAGTATGATACAGGATGTAACTCAGGATCAGTACAGGATAAGTAAAGTATGTACATAGTGACTGCACCAGCAGAATAGTGAGTGCAGCTCTGGAGTATAATACAGTATGTAACTCAGGACCAATACAGGATAAGTAATGTAATGTATGTACTCAGTGACTGCACCAGCAGAATAGTGAGTGCAGCTCTGGAGTATAAAAAAGGATGTAACTCAGGATCAGTACAGGATAAGTAATGTATGTACACAGTGACTCCACCAGCAGAATAGTGAGTGCAGCTCTGGAGTATAATACAGGATGTAACTCAGGATCAGTACAGGGTAAGTAATGTATGTACACAGTGACTGCACCAGCAGAATAGTGAGTGCAGCTCTGGAGTATAATACAGGATGTAACTCAGGATCAGTACAGGATAAGTAATGTATGTACACAGTGACTGCACCAGCAGAATAGTGAGTGCAGCTCTGGAGTATAGCAGGAACAGTAATGTATGTACAGGGAGTGCAGAATTATTAGGCAAGTTGTATTTTTGAGGATTAATTTTATTATTGAACAACAACCATGTTCTCAATGAACCCAAAAAACTCATTAATATCAAAGCTGAATATTTTTGGAAGTAGTTTTTAGTTTGTTTTTAGTTTTAGCTATTTTAGGGGGATATCTGTGTGTGCAGGTGACTATTACTGTGCATAATTATTAGGCAACTTAACAAAAAACAAATATATACCCATTTCAATTATTTATTTTTACCAGTGAAACCAATATAACATCTCAACATTCACAAATATACATTTCTGACATTCAAAAACAAAACAAAAACAAATCAGTGACCAATATAGCCACCTTTCTTTGCAAGGACACTCAAAAGCCTGCCATCCATGGATTCTGTCAGTGTTTTGATCTGTTCACCATCAACATTGCGTGCAGCAGCAACCACAGCCTCCCAGACACTGTTCAGAGAGGTGTACTGTTTTCCCTCCTTGTAAATCTCACATTTGATGATGGACCACAGGTTCTCAATGGGGTTCAGATCAGGTGAACAAGGAGGCCATGTCATTAGATTTTCTTCTTTTATACCCTTTCTTGCCAGCCACGCTGTGGAGTACTTGGACGCGTGTGATGGAGCATTGTCCTGCATGAAAATCATGTTTTTCTTGAAGGATGCAGACTTCTTCCTGTACCACTGCTTGAAGAAGGTGTCTTCCAGAAACTGGCAGTAGGACTGGGAGTTGAGCTTGACTCCATCCTCAACCCGAAAAGGCCCCACAAGCTCATCTTTGATGATACCAGCCCAAACCAGTACTCCACCTCCACCTTGCTGGCGTCTGAGTCGGACTGGAGCTCTCTGCCCTTTACCAATCCAGCCACGGGCCCATCCATCTGGCCCATCAAGACTCACTCTCATTTCATCAGTCCATAAAACCTTAGAAAAATCAGTCTTGAGATATTTCTTGGCCCAGTCTTGACGTTTCAGCTTGTGTGTCTTGTTCAGTGGTGGTCGTCTTTCAGCCTTTCTTACCTTGGCCATGTCTCTGAGTATTGCACACCTTGTGCTTTTGGGCACTCCAGTGATGTTGCAGCTCTGAAATATGGCCAAACTGGTGGCAAGTGGCATCTTGGCAGCTGCACGCTTGACTTTTCTCAGTTCATGGGCAGTTATTTTGCGCCTTGGTTTTTCCACACGCTTCTTGCGACCCTGTTGACTATTTTGAATGAAACGCTTGATTGTTCGATGATCACGCTTCAGAAGCTTTGCCATTTTAAGAGTGCTGCATCCCTCTGCAAGATATCTCACTATTTTTGACTTTTCTGAGCCTGTCAAGTCCTTCTTTTGACCCATTTTGCCAAAGGAAAGGAAGTTGCCTAATAATTATGCACACCTGATATAGGGTGTTGATGTCATTAGACCACACCCCTTCTCATTACAGAGATGCACATCACCTAATATGCTTAATTGGTAGTAGGCTTTCGAGCCTATACAGCTTGGAGTAAGACAACATGCATAAAGAGGATGATGTGGTCAAAATACTCATTTGCCTAATAATTCTGCACGCAGTGTATATAGTGACTTCTTTTTATATAGATTACTTCTGTATGTGGCTTGTATAATGGAGATTTACACTCAGGGTTATGATGTTTTCAGTTTGGGGGGCACATCATTTCGCAGTATTATGTATGCAGCAGCATGAGCCCTTCCCCCAGCCGGCAGCAGTATCGCCAGCTTTGCGCAGTGGATTAGTGAGCGTGCTCTGTGGCAGGATCCTAATCCTACGCACACCCAGCAGCCACACGTAATTCAGGCTGTTCCAGCTCCGCCGCCGCTCGTCGCCTGATACAATCGCCCCACTGTGTAAATAATATTGACAATTTGAAGGTAGTAAAATCTCCGTGCGCCGTTGTGTACATCCCGGATCTTGATTACACTTGTGATTAGAGGTTGTGAACAACATATATTATCTGTAAATCACATTTAATGCATCTCGCTGACAACAATGAAGCGCTGCGGAGCTCGCTGAGAGCGGCGACTAATTTATTCTGAGCGCAGTCTCTGATTTTGCTGTATCGCTCAAGCTTTACTGGGAAATCTCCAGTTTGTTTTTACAACTTTATATTGGATTTATACTGATTCAGGGAAATAGCAGACGTGCGGCCCGGCCTGGGAGCAGAGGATTTACTGATAATTACATATTAGATCAGGAGAAGAGTCCAGGCGGACCACGCTCATCAACATCGTGTCTAATAATCCTGCACAGTAACAGCCAGAGCTGCACTCACAATTCTGTTCTCATGCCCTATTCTTCATCCAGAGCTGCAGTCATTATTCTGCTGTCACATCATATAACATACTCCATCCACATCCTACTGTTACATCAGGTCTTACACTCCAGTCACCTTCAGAGCTGCAGTCATTATTCTGCTTTTATATCATGTAACATACTCCATCCACATCCTACTGTTACATCAGGTCTTACACTCCAGTCACCTTCAGAGCTGCAGTCATTATTCTGCTGTTATATCATGTAACATACTCCATCCACATCCTACTGTTATGGTCGCCATGTACTGGGGTGGGCTCCGACACCAGCTTTTGCAAAACAGACTTTTTACTACAATATGACACTGAACGCAAACCTCAACCCCTGGGAACATAAATAGGTTTGAGCGAACTCGAACTGTAAAGTTTGGGTTCGTACCGAACTTTAGGATTTTTGGACCCTGGACCCGAACCCGAACATTTCAGTAAAAGATTCAGTTGCACTCCATCCGCTCTCCAAAATGCACCAACGCCCTTCTCCAATACCTCATGCCGCACCACCACACCCCCATTCCTCGCCATAAACCGGCCCACTGCCCTATTCACCTTAATCCGTGCCTTATTAAGGCTCTCCACAGACCTCGCACCCCTCCAAGCCTTCCGCGGAACAATGTCCGACCAAACTGTGATCACGCCCAGAAACAACGCCCAGATCCTCAGCAGGTCGAACTTAACATCTCAAATCAACTCCCTAAAAGGACGCCTCCCCAAATCATTGCCCCCCACATGTAGAACCAACACATCCGGAGGACAATCCAACCGCACAAAATGATGACCCTCCCGCAACACTCCGCCCCACAACATACCTCTCACACCTAACCACCTGACCGTAGCCAACTCCGAACTAAAACCCAACTGGCGACCGCTCGGTCTCACGTCTGCTCTGATCGCCCCCCAAAACACATAGGAGTGACCTAAGATCCACACCAAAGCCGCTGTCGTCAGACCTGTGAACAACAAAAGAACAATTAGCAAACGTACGTGGGATCAATCGATGCCGTCGCTTATCCTCCTCCTCCTCTTTTCCCTCATCCTTCTTCCCCCTATCCAGGTTAAACCGTTCCAATGGGAGCAGCGAGAATATCTCCACATACTCTCCCTTCCAGATCTTCTCCCTCACCTCTTGCTTCAAATGAGCCCCCAGAGGGCCCTCAAAGCACACATACACCTCGCCGCGCGCCCTATCATCCAACCTCTGCACCTCCTCCTCTCCCCCCGCCTGAGTCTCAACCGACACCGACCCTGCCGCACCCCCTTGCGGCCCCGCTACCGACCCCGGCACCACTCCCCAAACCGGCAAAGGAGACCCCCCGCCAGACCCCATACCAGACAACCATCCCGCCAATGCCCCCAAAAACTGCCCCAAACCCTTACCAAAATCACCCATGCCCCCCCCCCCCCCCAACCGGGAAACCCTGCGCTAACATGGAGCCCCAAGCAATCTCACCAGGCACCACGGGCGCTGTGACTCCCGCTGCTGTAGATCCTGACTCCCGCAGCACGGACACTTCACCAGCATAGCTCCTGGACGTCGACGGCTGTTCTTCCTGGACCACCTGCACGACCCTCTGCACCACGCTGGAAGGACACCGGGACGAGACCGCGGCACCCCCCACGGCAAGGGGACCTTCTTCCTCTCTGTTTTGGTGTTCTCTGGACCTGCACTGGTATTCCCCTCCACTCAGTGCAGCCCGAGGAACCCGGATATCATCAAGAAGCCGAGTGGACCGCCCGCTGTAGGAAGGACTGGGCCGGTCCACCGTTCCTGGTACTGAATCCGGCTGAACTGCTGCAGGGAGCAGGGGAAGGGCGTCCCGCTCCTCTCAGGGCCCCGCCATGTATTGGGATTCCTCCCGCGGTGAGAGCGACTCGCAGAAGGCTGAGCGGACGCTCTCTGCCGCCGAGGGTCCGCAGAGGGGCTCCCTACTCGGTGCCGGGCCCGGGGGGTGCTTTCAGGGCTTAGGCGCGCCGGTGGAATACTCCGCCGCGGCCGGGCAGCCCGAACAGTGGGGGTAGCCACAGGAGCAGGGGAAACTATGCACGCACCAACCTGCTCCTGCAGCCAGCCAGGCCCCCGCACCTCCGCAGCCGCTCCAGCATACATCACGGGCGCCGCCATCACACAGCCTGTCGTTTCTCTCCCCTGGCCGCAATGCTCCTGCTCCCGCCTCCTCCTTCCGTCTCAGCGCTGGCCGCACCCCCCGCTACCTTAGTAACTCGCGCCTATTCTTCCAAGCCCGCCCCCACCCACACTTAACCCTTGCCTCACCTGTCCCTTCACCGCCAAGCCACTTCATGCTCGGCCTCCCCCACCGCTGCGCTCCTCGTCCGGCCTGACTCACTGTACATACTGTCGTTCTATTCTGCTGTTAATTAAACACCCATTTAGGGCAAGATCCTAAATTCGAAAAATATGAGGAGAGCGTCAAATAAGGGACGTGGCCCCGGTCGTGGTGCTGCTGGTGGAGCTCCTGTTGCAGGGAGAGGACGTGGCCGATCTGTACCAGCTACACGCACAAGTGAAACCCCTTCCTCAGGTGCGAGTAGGCGACAGAACCTGCAGCGGTATTTGGTCAGGCCTAATGCGGCTCTACGAATGGTGAGGCCTGAACAAGTACAGGCGATAGTAGATTGGTTTGCTGACAGTGGATCCAGTTCCTTCACATTGTCTCCCACCCAGTCTCCTGCTGAAAGACCACAGTTGGCACCTGCAGCCGATGTCCATCAGTCTTTCACCTCACCCCCTTGCACATCAGCCAAGCAGTCTGAGCCCCAAGTCATGCAGCAGTCTCTTCTGCTTTTTGATGACTCTGTGAGCAGGGTTTCCCAGGGCCGTCCACCTAGCCCTGCCCCAGAAGTGGAAGAGATTGAGTGCACCGATGCCCAACCACTTATCTTTCAGGATGAGTACATGGAAGGACAATCGCAGCACGTCTCGGATGAGGACGAAACACAGGTGCCAACTGTGGGGGCTTTCTGCAGTGTGCAGACCGACAAGGAGGGCAGGGGTGAAGACTGGGTGGAAGATGATGTGGAGGACGATGAGGTCCTCGACCCCACATGGAATCAAGGTCATGCCAGTGACCGATGTAGTTCGGAGGAAGAGGCGGTGGTCGCACAGAGCCACCAGCACAGCAGAAGAGGGAGCAGGGTGCAAAAGCGGAGCGGCCGTCCCCTAGACAGTACGCCTGCTACTGCCCACCGCAGCAATGGACCGAGCACACCAAAGCCAGCTCCAAGGAGTTCCCTGGCGTGGCAGTTCTTCAGACAAAGTGCTGACGAGAAGACACGAGTGGTTTGCACGCTGTGCAATCAGAGCCTGAAGCGAGGCATAAACGTTCTCCACCTGATCACAACCTGCATGACCAGGCATCTAAGTGCAAAGCACGAGCTGCAGTGGAGTAGACACCTCAAAAACCAAGAAAGGTCTCTGTCTCCTCCTGCTTCCTCTTCTGCTGCAGTCGCGGCCTCTTCATCCACCTCTGGAGTGACAGTGCCACCTCGCACCCCACAAACAGAGGATCTGCCAGCAACACCACCACCTGGGTCACCAAGCATCTCCACAATGTCCCATGGAAGCGTTCAGCTCTCCATCTCCCAAACGCTGGAGAGGAAGAGGAAGTACCCCCCTACCCACCCGCGATCCCTGGCCCTGAATGCCAGCATTTCTAAATTACTGGCCTTTGAAATGCTGTCATTCCGTCTGGTGGAGACGGATAGTTTTAAAGGCCTTATGGCGGTGGCTGTCCCACAGTACGTCGTGCCCAGCCGCCACTACTTTTCCAGGAGAGCCATCCCTTCCCTGCACAACCAAGTGGGGGACAAAATCAGGTGTGCACTGCGCAACGCCATCTGTGGCAAGGTGCACCTGACTACGGATACGTGGACCAGTAAGCACGGTCAGGGCCGCTATATCTCCATAACAGCACACTGGGTAAATGCAGTGGCGGCTGGGCCTGAGGCGGATAGCAGTTTGGCGCATGTCCTTCCACCACCGAGGGTTGCAGGGCGCTTCAGTTTGCCTCCTGTTGCTTCCTCCTCCTACTCCTCCGCTTCCTCATCCTCTACCGGCTCCTCATCCCGTCAGCGTAACCCCTTCACCACCAACTTCAGCACAGCCAGGGGGAAACGACAGCAGGCAGTTTTATAACGTATCTGTTTGGGGACAAACCCCACACCGCGCAGGAGCTGTGGACGGGCCTTGAACAACAGACCGACGAGTGGTTGCTGCCGGTGAGCCTCAAGCCCGGCCTGGTGGTGTGCGATAATGGGCGAAATCTCATAGCAGCTCTGGAACTAGCCGGTTTGACGCACATCCCTTGCCTGGCGCATGTGCTGAATTTGGTGGTGCAGAGATTCCTTAAAAATTACCCCGACATGTCAGAGCTGCTGCATAAAGTGCGGGCCGTCTGTGCGCGCTTCCGGCGTTCTCACCCTGCTGCTGCTCGCCTGTCAGTGCTGCAGCGTAACTTCGGCCTTCCCGCTCACCGCCTCATATGCGACGTGCCCACCAGGTGGAACTCCACCTTGCACATGCTGGACAGACTGTGCGAGCAGAAGCAGGCCATAGTGGAGTTTCAGCTGCAGCATGCACGGGTGAGTCGCTCTGCGGAACAGCAACACTTCACCACCAATGACTGGGCCTCCATGCGAGACCTGTGTGCCCTGTTGCGCTGTTTCGAGTACTCCACCAACATGGCCAGTGCCGATAACGCCGTTACCAGCGTTACTATCCCACTTCTATGCCTCCTTGAAAAAACGCTCCTGGCGATGATGGAAGAGGATGTGGCACAGGAGGAGGAGGAGGAGGAAGAGGGATCATTTCGTAGGGTTTCTGGCTAGTCTTTCACAAGTGGCTCGGAGGGTGGGTTCCTGCACCAACAGAGGCCAGGTACACAATTGTCCAGCCAGGGCACAGTTCAGGAGGATGACGAGGTGGAGGATGAGGAGGAGGAACCATGTTCACAGCAGGGTGGCACCCAGACCAGCTCATGGCCATCACTGGTGCGTGGCTGGGGGGATACAGAGGACACAGACGATACACCTCCCACAGAGGACAGCTTTTTGTTGCCTCTGGGCAGCCTGGCACACATGAGCGATTACATGATGCAGTGTCTCCGCAACGACCGCAGAGTTGCCCACATTCTAACTTGTGCTGAGTACTGGGTGGCCACGCTGCTGGATCCCCGTTACACGGACAACGTACCGTCCTTAATTCCGTCACTGGAGCATGATCGTAAGATGCGCGAGTACAAGTGCATTGTAACAGACCGTTTCAGCAGACAAGGGGTTAAAATCCGTTTAGGCGATAAGCCCCTTTCTGAGAGACAGGCACAGCTACTGCAGGATACACCAAACTCCCGAACTGGATACAAAATAGCACTCCAAACTGGAACCTCACGAATAGCTGCTAGCAGACGAACAGGGATCAGCTTACACTTCTGGCAATCGGTCTTCTAACAGCATACAGTGAATCCCCCCAATAACGAGACAAGGCTCCGTGTTGAGGGTCAAACAGTGGTCTGACTGTACTTCACGTACAGCCTCTTTTATTCATAAACCACAAACATAGTACTGCCCACAGGGGTTTGAAATACAACCAATCAGTAATTTACAACACATACAATGTAACTACAGCAACCAATCGTTCACGCCCCCAGAGGACCAGAATGAAGACTGTGACATAGGACAACATATCCCCACAATGCATCATGGTCTCCTCCTCTCTGTCCCGGAGACAACCTGAGGAGCAATCCAATTATCTCTGAGGACAAAGGGAGATCGCCAATACACATGTGAGGACAACAGAATAGACATCACTATTTAAACACACAATGGGACAATGGCACAATAGAAACACACCCAGCATTTTCCTCCCAAGCTGACAAGTTACACTTATTATAAATTGTTACAACTTTGTGAGTTTACATTGGCCATACATATAACTTACATCAATTTAAACAGTATAACTTGGGGACAAACCTATATAAAATTCACTTGAATAGGTTCAGGGGTTTAAAAGTTAGTATATGGCCCATAATCCAGGGGCAAGAGGCCAGCAGCCAGTCCTCTCCAAAACCCAGTGGCGAGGTTGGTTTCGCCACACATCTCCCCCCCCCCCCCCAGGGAAGACTAACCAGATACCTGACCTCACGCCGGTCGGTACCTGAGTTAGTCTGGCAGCCCACCCACAACCAAATACTGGACTGTTGAATTTAGTAGCCCGTCTCTGTCCAGTGAGTCCACCAAGGTTATGTTGGAAGCTGGTACTCCCGGTCTCTGTGTTGCTCCCTGGCTTGGAGTGGAGGTTGCTTTGTGGGCAGGGATCAGCGGTACTCTGCCCTGGTGCCAGCGCTACCACGGAAGAAGCCTGGTTGGAGCCTGGTTGTTGGAGGGGGAGACCGACTGTCTCTACCCCCTGTGCTGTAAGTGCAGAGACCACGGTCCCATCTGCACTGTTGTGGGGGTTACTGTCTCCCCCTGGTGCGTTAAGCTGCCGCTGGGGAGAGGGGGTAACAAGCTCCTCTCCCATACATACTTCCAGCCGCTGGGGAGGGCGACCGACCGTCTCCGCTCCCAATACAGTGTCCTGTTGCTGGGGAAAGGAGACTGGGCTCTCTATTCCCTGCTGGACACTCTGCCGCTGGGGGACAGGACCGACTGTCTCTGCCCCCTGTAACTCCGCCTGCCGCTGGGGAAAGGAGACTGGGCTCCCAATCCCCAATAATTCATACGGCCGCTGGGGAATGGAGACTGGGCTCCCAATTCCCAAAAAATCATGCTGCTGCTGGCGGGCAGGAACAACTACCTCTGCCCCCTGTAACTCAGCCTGCCGCTGAGGAGGGAGGACGCTACTCTCCTCTCCCTGCATTTCACACTGCCTTCCCGGCATATCACTCTGCTGCTGGGGGGCAGGAACTACTACCTCTTCCCCCTGTAACTCAGCCTGCCGCTGGGGAGGGAGGACGCTGCTCTCCTCTCCCTGCATTTCACACTGCCTTCCCGGCATATCACTCTGCTGCTGGGGGGCAGGAACTACTACCTCTGCCCCCTGTAACTCAGCCTGCCGCTGGGGAGGGAGGACGCTGCTCTCCTCTCCCTGTATTTCACACTGCCGCTGGAGAATGGAGACTGGGCTCCCAATTCCCTGCAGGACCGGTGGAGAGACCTCGGTCCCATCTCTACCGGCCGCCTGGGGTCCTTCCCAGTAACACTGTACAATATCTGCCCAGCTGAATGGGTCTGGATCTGGGTCTGGGTCTGTCACCTTACCGTCCTGCTGAGCCTTCTCAATGGAGTGGAAGAGATCTCGGTAGTCCTGCTCCAGTTCCCACTCCAGGGTTGCTAGGTGAGCCAGGTCTTGCTCTACCTCATGGGGGTCATCCCACTCATGCCTAGCCTCCCTCTCATAGAAAATGTCCTGAAGTCTGGACTGTGCAGGGCTCCCGAAGTCAGGCTCTGCAAAGGACTCCCATAACAAGCCAGGACCATAAAATTCCTCTCCCTCTGGCTTGTCATGTTCGGCTGTCCAGGGTATATACTGTGCCATATACCACCAAAGCGCCTGGTAGGCATCCTCCAGCCATAGCTCCTGCCATAACCGGTGCTCTAGTTCCTTCACCCATTCCTCCAGGGGCTGCTCTCCCAGGAAGGGCATCCGCAGGGCCACTTGCTTCTGCAACCGCTGCTCTTCACTGGGGAGACTCTCACCCCGCTGGTATTGTAGATTGTCCAGGGCCTGGTACCAGATGCCTTTCCTTAATGCATCCCGGCCATCCAGGTCCTCCTCCTCGTATAACACTGCTGGTTCCATCCTGCTGCTGTCAGGGACGCTGTACTGGGACATGCGTTGTCCTTAAATTGTAGAATCCACAGAAATGGTGTCTCCTGTAGCTGTCCTTCTGGCTGTAGGAAAGATCCCGCTGCTTGCCATCAATGTAACGGACCGTTTCAGCAGACAAGGGGTTAAAATCCGTTTAGGCGATATGCCCCTTTCTGAGAGACAGGCACAGCTACTGCAGGATACACCAAACTCCCGAACTGGATACAAAATAGCACTCCAAACTGGAACCTCACGAATAGCTGCTAGCAGACGAACAGGGATCAGCTTACACTTCTGGCAATCGGTCTTCTAACAGCATACAGGGAATCCCCCCAATAACGAGACAAGGCTCCGTGTTGAGGGTCAAACAGTGGTCTGACTGTACTTCACATACAGCCTCTTTTATTCATAAACCACAAACATAGTACTGCCCACAGGGGTTTGAAATACAACCAATCAGTAATTTACAACACATACAATGTAACTACAGCAACCAATCGTTCACGCCCCCAGAGGACCAGAATGAAGACTGTGACATAGGACAACATATCCCCACAATGCATCATGGTCTCCTCCTCTCTGTCCCGGAGACAACCTAAGGAGCAATCCAATTATCTCTGAGGACAAAGGGAGATCGCCAATACACATGTGAGGACAACAGAACAGACATCACCATTTAAACACACAATGGGACAATGCACAATAGAAACACACCCAGCATTTTCCTCCCAAGCTGACAAGTTACACTTATTATAAATTGTTACAACTTTGTGAGTTTACATTGGCCATACATATAACTTAGGCTACTTTCACACTAGCGTTGTTTTAATCCGGCGTTCAATTCCGACACCTGAACTGCCCGCCGGATCCGGAAAAACGTGTGAAAACGGATTACATTTGAATCCTGATCAGGATTTTGATCACAATGAAAAAATGCATTGGAAAAAACGGATCCGCCATTCATGGACTTTAACTTTTTTTTCACATTTTTCGGGTTTAACATGCAAAAGCTGGATCCGTTTTGACTGAACACACAGTGCCAGATCCGGCGTTAATGCAAGTCAATGGGAAAAAGGCCTGATCCGGCGTTCAGTCAAAGTGTTCAGGCTTTTTGGCCGGAGGTAAAAATACTGCATGCTACGTTTTTCTGAAAAGCCTGATCAGTAAAAAAGACTGAACTGAAGACATCCTGATGCATCCTGAAGGACTGACTCTCCATTCAGAATGCATGGGGATAAAACTGATCAGTTCTTTTCCGGATTTGAGCCCCTAGGACGGAACTCAGCGCCGGAAAAGAAAAACGCTAGTGTGAAAGTACCCTTACATCAATTTAAACAGTATAACTTGGGGACAAACCTATCCAAAATTCACTTGAATAGGTTCAGGGGTTTAAAAGTTAGTATATGGCCCATAATCCAGGGGCAAGAGGCCAGCAGCCAGTCCTCTCCAAAACCCAGTAGTGAGGTTGGTTTCGCCACACGCATGCTGGTAGACGAGCTGCTGGTGGCATTCCCACCTGACAGCGGGGGCACAGTGGAAGCACAAGGCAGAGGACGAGGAAGAGGTGGCCAACGCAGCTGGGGCACCGCCAGCACCTCAGAAGGCAGGGTTAGCATGGCCGACATGTGGAAAAGCTTTGTCAGCGCGCCACAACAACCAGCACCACCAGCTGATATGGAACGTCTTAGCGGGAGGCAGCATTTCACCAACATGGTGGAGCAGTATGTGTGCACACGCCTACACATACTGAATGATGGGTCTGCCCCCTTCAACTTCTGGGTCTCCACATTGGGCACATGGCCTGAACTTGCCCTTTACGCCTTGGAGGTGCTGGCCTGCCCTGCAGCCGGTGTATTGTCTGAACGTGTATTTAGCACGGCTGGGGGCGTCATCACAGACAAGCGCAGCCGCCTGTCCACAGCCAACGTGGACAAGTTCACGTTCATTAAAATGAACCAGGCCTGGATCCCTCAGGACTTGTCCGTACCGTGTGCAGAATAGACATGTATACCGGCACCAAGCAGCCATTGTTATACTGCAGCGCAATTGCTCATTGTTGTATTTTGTATATTTTTACACTCTTTTGGAGTGTACCTTAATTTTACAAAATTAAATTAAAACCAAAAACCTGTGTTGGCTACCTCGTCCTCCTCCACCGCCGCTTCCACCTACTCCGCTACGTCCACCGCCTCCTCAACCTCCTACTCCATATGGAACTCCACCTCATAAATCACATTCTTTTTTTTTTTATTTGTACGTATTTTATTTTATATCATTTCACTACTTTGTCAGTTACATTTTCTGGTGAAATTTAACATTTTTTGGGTGCATAGTACCACTGCTATACCTAGTAAACCGGTTAAAAAAATGTAATAAATTGTCATTAACATTTTCTGGTAAAATTAACCAATTTTTGGGTGTATAGTACCAGTGCGATACCTAGTAGGCCCGTTAAAAAATAAATAAAAATTGTCATTAACATTTTCTGTTGAAATTCACCAATTTTTGGTGTGATGTACCACTGCTATACCTATTAGACCAGTAAAAAAAAATATAACATTTGTCAATTACATTTTAGGGTCAAATTCACCAATTTTGGGGTGTAATATACCCCTCCTCTACCTAGTTAACAGTTAATAAATTTCAATAATTTTTATTTTACATTTTCGGGTGACAATAAACAATTGTTCTCTGTCATAGACCCTGCTCTACCAAGTAGACAGGTTAATTAATTTCTGTAATTTTTCGGTTACATTCTTGGGTTGACATTATACAATTTTAGACGTGAATAAACCCCCGCTCTGCATAGGTGACAGGGAATAACATTTCTGAAATGCTTCTTTAATTGATGCGTGCCACCTCCTTTCATTTAATGCCTAAACTTAAACAAGTTGTACCACATTTAAGCTTCAATACTTTGTCCCACATTTCCGCTATACTCTTTTGGCCAACATTTGCGTCTCAATAGCTTTTCCCACAATTCCGCTTGACTCTTTTGGCCCACATTTGGGCTTCTGTAATTTGTCCCACATTTGCGCCTCAATAGCTTTTCCCACATTTCTTCTCGATCCCAATTTTTTTTATAGATTTATCTCCCTTAAATTTGGTCTCTTTTTCTCACGCTCCCTCTCCGGCCTGGAACCCTGATTCCCCGCCACCCGTGATCACCATGGTAGGGGCATAAAAGGACATCGAAAGTTGATAGAGCAGATATCAAATTGGATGGTGAACATCACGGGGACGTGCGACATGATGGGGCAGTAAGTGTGCACACGCCTACACGAACTGACTGACAGGGGTCAGCCCCTGCAACTTCTGGGTCTCCAAACTGGGCACATGGCCTGAGCTTGCCCTTTACCCCTTGGAGGTGCTGGCCTGCCCTGCAGTCGGTGTATTGTCTGAACGTGTGTTTAGCACGACTGGAGGATTATATTTCCCAATGTTTTGGGGTGTACCCTAATTTAAAAAATAAAAAATACATTTTAAACCAAAAAGCAGTGTAGGCTACCTCCTCCTCCTCCTCCACCGCCGCTTCCACCTACACCGCCACATCCACCGCCTCCTCAACCTCCTACTCCATATGGACCTGGTCCTCCTAGATCAAGATTATTATTTTTATTTTTATGTATTTTATGTTATTTTAAGTCATTTCCCTATCCTCATTTGTTTGCAGAGCAGTTGCCATGCTCTTAACCACATTTTGTCGCCATTTGCAGCCCTCTAGCCCTTTCCATTACATTTTTACAGCCATTTTAGTGCTCAAAAGTTTGGGTCCCCATTGACTTCAATGGGGTTCGGGTTCGGGGTCAAGTTTGGGTCAAGTTCGGGTCCCGAACTCAAACTTTTTTTCGAAGTTCGGCCGAACCCGTTGAACCCGAACATCCAGGTGTCCGCTCAACTCTAAACATAAAATGGATTTACATACACTCAGCCCGCAGCCCGAGACCCTTGAGCTGCACAGCATGGCGCCTTGCAATGGATTCCAGAAAGAATTGCACTAGTTTGCCTACTGGCGGGCACAACTGAAATGGCCACACTGTACCTGTTATTACCCTAGAAATGACACGAACAATTAGGTGGGTGTATTATACGGGCTGGCCTGCGGTGCAGCATAAAAGTTCACAATCCTATAATAAACTACAATATTCCCCCTATCGTAACTGGTCCTATGGCACGTTCCTGCGTATTACTCTTGCGCAACACGCTGAGCTGGATTGAGCCGGTGAGACGTCTATCAGTTCTTAACTGTGCAATGTCTCTTTTTATTATGGAGTCCTTTTGTGAACCATAGAAACACTTTTTGGCCTGACACACGAAACAGAAGCCCTAACTAGCTAACTACAGGCCTGGTCTAGTCTCTAGGCACCAATATTGCAATGAGGTGCGTGCACGATCTTACCGACCCAGGTCTGCTCTGTCTCCATTGATGATTCCGAACCGAACAAGCAGTTTATTCAATAAACATGCGGTACCACAGAGCAGGTAGTTTGTTCCTCCCATCAGCACTCCTGGCAGAAGTCCTCTGTACCCTGGGCAGAATCCGGGTCCTAAAAAGCGATCAGCTTAACTTGACTGTAGTTGTCGTCGCAAAATGTTGATCCCAAACTTGGATGTGACTGGATTCACTTCTTTCTGTGTCTCTGTGTCCTTCCAATATGACGACTTCCTCCTTCTCCTTCAGACTGGCAACTCCACCTCTCATGAATATGGAAATATATCCAGTCAGTCAGCTGTGTCTGGGAAACGGCGGCCTCTTGTGGCCAAACAGCAGAATGTCAGTCCACAACATTTCATTTAATCCACACAATGTTCAACAATGAGAGCTGTTTCCCCATCTCTAAGTTACATCAAGTCTTACACTCCAGTCACCTTCAGAGCTGCAGTCATTATTCTGCTGTTATATAATGTAACATACTCCATCCACATCCTACTGTTACATCAAGTCTTACACTCCAGTCACCTTGAGAGCTGTAATCATTATTCTGCTTTTACATCATATAACATACTCTATTCATGTCCTACTTTTACATCAAGTCTCACAATCCAGTCATCTTCAGAGCAGCAATCATTATTCTGCTGTTACATCATGTAACATACTCCATCCACATCCTACTGTTACATCAGGTCTTACACTCCAGTCACCTTCAGAGCTGCAGTCTCAATTTTGCTGTTACATCATATCTAACACTCCAATCACATCCAGAGCCACAGTCACAATTCTCCTGTTATATCATATACTTTTGTCACCTCCAAAGCTGTATTTACAATTCTGCTTTTAATTCAATATGTCAGTCACATCTAGAGCTGAAGTCACAGTTATGCTGTTATGTATGTTTCTCAGCACAGTGAAGATTTATATGCATGTAGATTCTGATTGCAGCTTTGGATGTGACTGGAGTATACAACATGATAACTGAAGTAAAGTATTTAAAAAAATGTTTCTCAAATAAGTTTGATTCGACACCAGAATCAGCTTTAGCTGCAGATTCTGCTACTAAGAGCGACATGACAAACACCTGTCCCGTGTGACTGTATCGGGCTCGGTGATGCCTCATGTGCACTGGTGTTTATGCATTTTAGCTGCTACAATAATGAGTTAGGAAATGAGGAATCAAACTCCCATCATTCCCCTATATGTCACATTGACTATATTCCTATTAAAAACTGCAAGTCATTGCAGGACTGGTTCCTTAAGGGGGTTTCTAGGATCAACCAAAAACAGGGCAATGGTGGGCATACTTACCTATTAGATGCCCTCCGGTGATTGCTTACTCTGCTACAGAATTTATATCACACCATCACATATGATTGCTGCAGCCAGTCCCTGGACTCCACTGTCTCTGAATTCACACTGTTCTTATCCGAGTTGTGCTGTCTACACCATCTGTCAGTGCTGTGCCCTAATGTCCAGTTTATTTCTATAAGATGCAGAATCATACAGCTCTTCCCTGATACACATTGCTTATACTATGTGTGTGCTGATTGCAGAGCCTTTGGTGTATTTCTATGAGATGCAGCTTCATACTGCTTTCCCCCGACTCACACTCCCTGTCTATACTATCTGTGTGTGCTGTGTGCAGAACGTCCGTTATATTTCTATTGGGTGCAGCATCACACAGCTTTCCCCTGACTCACATTATCTATACTATGTATGTGCTGAGTACAGAGCCTTCAGTGTATTTCTATAAGATATAGTTTTATACTGCTCTCCCCTGACTCACACTCCCTGTCTATACTATCTGTGTGTGCTGTGTGCAGAACGTCCATTATATTTCTATTGGGTGCAGCATCACACAGCTTTCCCCTGACTCACATTATCTATAGTATGTTTGTGGTCGGATTGGCTATCAGAAAGGTGAACCTAACCTATCTAACCCCTATCTACAACAAGCAGTAGAATTATGCCATGACTGCCATGGTAGGGCAGCCTAAAGGGGGCCACCCTAATGTGAAGTGACTGTAAGAAGGTGTGGGTGGGTGGGTGAAATCAGCTGAACCATCGTCAGCCTGGGCCCACAGGTGCCTATAAATAGCCTAGTAATCAGCCAGCCTGGGCCCACAGGTGCGTGTAATTAGCCTTGTAATCAGCCTCCCCTCCCACAAATGCAGCAATAGCTTGCTTATACTTGTGGTCGGATTGGCTATCAGAAAGGTGAACCTAACCTATCTAACCCCTATCTACAACGAGCAGTAGAATTATGCCATAACTGCTGTGGTAGGGCAGCCTAAAGGGGCCAAAAAGAGCAGACCTTGTTTAGAGTAAATATGTACATACCGTTACGACACCCGATTTTGAACAGAAAAGACCTTTCACGATGGAGGTGCGGAATATACCGTATGTATCACAGTGACTTCCATCTACCTTACCTCTGTCATGTGTACCGCCACATCATTCTTGGAGATGGTTAATGCTGATGCAATTGAAAGAGTGGCCAGTAACCAGGAACGATTTACTCCTATGTTGACTAACATATGACCCTATTACGAGAAGGTCTGAATCCTGAGAGCTGCAGACTGAAACAAACAATGGTGAATCTGTTGGAAGGGCCTAGATGAACTCCAACCATCCGCCAAGGGCCCAGATCGGGCACCGACTGTTCCTGGTGGCAAAATAATTTACCTCTACTTATTCCCCAGGCCACACTTTCTATTAAGGGCCCAAAAGTTAGAACATGGTGTCTGACGTCTTACTGTAGTAGTAAATTAAGTGAAATGTGTAAACCCACCAAGCCTGTGGAACCATCCACAGGAATACATGGCTATTCCGATTAACGAGCTAATGTTGCCTGTAATAAGGACAGACGTACACGATACCTGCAGTTGTGACAGAAAATAAGCTTAAGGTCGTGATAAACTATGTATGCTGCGCCTGTAGTCGTGATAGGACTTGTGTCAGAAGACATGACAGACTTCGTAAACTGCGCCTTATACTGTACCTCCTACTGGAAGATGGACTGATACCCAGGACTTCGGCCGGACCCCAACACCGTCAGCCCGAGTTTGTAGATGAAGTAAGCAGGCCTGGGAGAAGAAGATGTCCGCAAAGGCAGGCTTGGGATGACTGCTAATAAAGAAACAATGAAACCCAACAACCTAGAAAATAAAAGTCAGGGAAAACAATAACGTGAGTGAGACTCTAATGGCACAAGCCACACGTGCGAGCCACAGATGACCGAGCCATGTGAGCGGGTCTGAGGACAGAAAAAGACATGGAACTTACGTGTTGTGGGACCACGCAGCCGGCCTTGAATGGCTGAGTTATGTGTGTGAAATTTAAACGGAGAAGCCATGCGTGAGACTAATGGCGGAGTCATATGTAACACTAAAAGGGAGAAGTCGTGCGTGAGAGACTAATGGCGGAGTCATATGTGTACAACTAAAACGGAGAAGCCATGCGTGAGAGACTAATGGCGGAGCCATGCGTGAGAGACTAATGGCGGAGCCATGCGTGAGAGACTAATGGCGGAGTCATATGTAACACTAAAAGGGGAGAAGCCATACGTGAGAGACTCTAATGGCGGAGTCATATGTGTAACACTAAAAGGGAGAAGCCATGTGTGTGACTAATGGCGGAGCCATATGTGCGACACTAAAACGGAGAAGCCATGCGTGAGAGACTAATGGCGGAGTCATATGTGTAAACCTAAAACGGAGAAGCCATGCGTGAGAGACTCTAATGGCGGAGTCATATGTACCACTAAAAGGGGAAAGCCATACGTGAGAGACTCTAATGGCGGAGTCATATGTGTAACACTAAAAGGGAGAAGCCATGTGTGTGACTAATGGCAGAGTCATATGTAACACTAAAAGGGGAGAAGCCATGAGTGAGAGACTCTAATGGCAGAGTCATATGTGTAACACTAAAAGGGAGAAGCCATACGTGAGAGACTAATGGCGGAGCCATATGTAACACTAAAAGGGAGAAGCCATACGTGAGAGACTAATGGCGGAGTCATATGTGTAAACCTAAAAACGGAGAAGCCATGCATGAGAGACTCTAATGGCGGAGTCATGTGTGTAAACCTAAAAACGGAGAACCATGCGTGAGAGACTCTAATGGCGGAGTCATATGTGTAAACCTAAAAACGGAGAAGCCATGCGTGAGAGGCTCTAATGGTGGAGCCATATGTGTAAAACTAAAATGGAGAAGCCATGCGTGAGAGACTAATGGCGGATTTATTTATTTATTTATTTATTATAATTTATTTTTATTTTTTTTTCCTAAACCACCCATGCAGCACCAGCACGACCCGGGGACCCGCACGACCACGACCCCCTCCGACAACAAACCCAGGACGCCAACCAGCCCACAACCATATCGCACCCCCAACGAACAACATGGAGAACGGTCATTGGGCCCCCGAAGCCATGAGGCCCCCTGAAGCCAAGAGATTGACCTGGATGACCTTACAGTGACGACAAGCAATCAAAACGTGATGAAGACCTAATGGAAAATGCATAGACATTAGTGATCTGAACCACCTGCATGAACGAAACCCAACTGCGAAATTGAAACAGATGGGAGAAACACAAGAGCCAGGGGCATCGCAGCCCGCCAAGAACAGACCCTCCCCGCGACAAAGGAACGAACAACATAGTAGGAACCCACTCCCATTGGCCCACCGTCCGCCAGGGAGCTATCCGGCCAACCGGGGCGGGAGACCAATCTAAGTGAACGCGAACCAGAAGCAAAGGAGACCAGTCTAAGTGAATGCAAACCAGGACCAAAGAACCCCACCCATTTTTTTTTTTTTTTTTTTCTCCTCTCTCTTCCCCCCAAGTAAACAGAAAAAGGTAGGCCTAAGGAATGCAACAAACCACCGAGGAAAGAAACGCAAGCCCGAAAAGAAAGCGGCCACCTCCATCGGAAGAGCAATACCAGAGCGGCGTGCTGATAGCCCTAGTAAGAATACCGAGCAACCACTATGTAGCAATGAAAAGAAATGCAGCCCTAAGTGGAAGCAGAGCACAACACATGACGCAAGAACAAGTGGGCGAATGCAGCTCCGGACGCGAGCGGCGCCCAAAAACATGACACGGGCACAGCCCTGCGCATGAGGAGCATGGCACAAAGCAGCCGCACAAATGCAATCCGAAAGCGAGCAGAGCACTAACGCAACGCAACAGCGGACGCACGAACGCAGCTCCAGCAGCGAATGGCGTACAGAACAAAACGCAAATGCAGACACACGGACGCAGCCCTGAAGGTAACAATCCTAACCACGATCATTTGACCATTGAAGCCCAACCCCCTTCGCCCCGGAGCACTACAAGTCACGGACCGTGTAACCAAGTCCAATCCTACCGTGAATGCCAGCACTCGCCTGGCACCTTCTGCCATTGCCCAGGCGCAACCGAACCTCCACATGATGCTGCATTTTTTATTTTTATTTTTTTTAAATCAGCGACCATTGATCCATATTTACCATCACTTAAACCCAGCACGCGTAGCTTGAGCCAACCGCAGACACGCGCCCCGCATGTAACGCAGGTATCGGAAAACATACAACCATGCCCACTCTAAGCACATGCTACCCCAATAACTGTATGCAATGGCCCGACTAGGCCTCTGAATAGCCAGACAAACAGTACAAACAACCATGGTTCGACCATTAGCGCCCATACTCTGCTGCATCCCAGAGCGTTACATATCGCGGACCGAAGCGTGGGTCCCGTACAAACAACTCCGATCCTACCATGAATACCAGCGCCCTCCTGAGCCATTCTGCCGTCGCCCAGCCGTAAGGAGCCTCCACACCATGCTGCTGTATCCTAGAGCTGCCACAGAGGTAGTGAAATCAGCTGAACCATCGTCAGCCTGGGCCCACAGGTGCCTATAAATAGCCTAGTAATCAGCCAGCCTGGGCCCACAGGTGCGTGTAATTAGCCTTGTAATCAGCCTCCCCTCCCACAAATGCAGCAATAGCTTGCTTATACATGTGCTGAGTACAGAGCCTTCAGTGTATTTCTATTAGGTGCAGCATCACACAGCTCTCCCCTGACTCACATTGTCTATACTATGTATGTGCTGAGTACAGAGCCTTCAGTGTATTTCTATAAGATATAGTTTTATGCTGCTCTTCCCTGACTCACACTCCCTGTCTATACTATGTGTGTGTGCTTTGTGCAGAATGTCCATTGTATTTCTATTAGGTGCAGCATCACACAGCTCTCCCCTGACTCACACTGTCTGTACTTTCTGTGTGCTGAGTGCAGAGGGTTCAGTGTATTTCTATAATATGTAGTTTTATACTGCTTTCCTAGACTCACATTGTCTATACAATGTATGTGCTAAGTGCAGAGCCTTGGGTGTATTTCTATGAGATGAAGCTTCATACTGCTCTCCTCTGACTCATACTCCCTGTCTATACTATCTGTGTGTGCTGTGTGCAGAACGTCCATTATATTTCAATTGGGTGCAGCATCACACAGCTTCCCCCTTACTCACATTATCTATACTATGTGTGTGCTGAGTGCAGAGCCTTCAGTGTATTTCTATCAGATGCAGCTTTATACTATACTGCTCTCCTCTGACTCACACTCCCTGACCATACTGTGTGCTGTGTGCAGAATAAGTGTATTTCTATAAGATGCAGCATCACATCTCTCACAGACTCACATTGTCTATACTGTGTGTGTGCAGAGTCCAGAGCCTTCAGTGTATTTCTGTAGGATGCAGCATCCCACAGCTCTCCCAGACTCATATTGTCTATACTATGTGTGTGCTGAGTGCAGAGCCTTCGGTGTATTTCTATGACAGCTCTCACCTGACTTAAACTGAGAGTGAAGTTATTAAACCTCAACACCAGTCTTCTCCCTTGTCAGACACCTTTGCTGCTTTTCTGCGTTTTCATGCACGCTCACTACTTTTGTAAAACAAGGAAGGGGGCACATGTGGGACCTTAGCGGCTTGACACATTTACAATGTGCTCACTGAAAACAGATGCGCATTACACCAGAAATGTAACTCATCTCCTTGCTGGCGTAGATTTCATTTTCTGGTGCACAGACGTCCCAAGTGGGTTCATCATATATTTCATTAAGACTAGCATAAGAAACACCAGTCTTAAAGGGGTTTTCCAGGCTCCTGATGCTGATGACATATCCTCAGGATAGGTCACCAATATCTGATCAGTGAGAGCCCAACACTCTGCACCCTCACCGATCAGCTGTTCCTTGCACGCTTAGGTGCAAGATCTAGCACTCTGAATGCACCAGGAAGCATAGCTCCATTTAAAGTGTAGTGTTCGTGCTGGGTTACCGCAGCTCAGCTCCCATTTATTTCAATCACAGATTATCTGCAGTAACCCATCATGGCCACTACACTTTGAACTAAGCTCTGCTTCCTGTTCCATTCAAGAGCTAAGAGGCTGGAGGAAACAAACGATCAGTGCAGGTGTCGGGTGTCACATCTTCAATAATTGCATATTAAGGACCTATCCTGAGAACAGGCCATCATTATGAGGAGTCTGGAAATCCCCTTTATTACAGTTCCCCTATCTGTGACTATTGTGTACAGAGTCTCCAGTGTATTCCATGAGATGCAGCTTCACACTTCTCCAACTCACACTTCTTACCTGTACTATTGCTGTGCAGAGTCTCCAGTGTATTCCATGAGATGCAGCTTCACACTGTTCTTCCCTGTCTCTCACTAGCAGTCTATACTATCAGTGTGTGCAGAATATCTAATGTGTTTATATGTGATGCAGCGTCACACTGCTGTAATATGACTTATGCTAACTGTCTATACTATCTACAGTACAGACCAAAAGTTTGGACACACCTTCTCATTCAAAGAGTTTTCTTTATTTTCATGACTATGAAGGCATCAAAACTATGAATTAACACATGTGGAATTATATACATAACAAACAAGTGTGAAACAACTGAAAATATGTCATATTCTAGGTTCTTCAAAGTAGCCACCTTTTGCTATGATTACTGCTTTGCACACTCTTGGCATTCTCTTGATGAGCTTCAAGAGGTAGTCCCCTGAAATGGTCTTCCAACAGTCTTGAAGGAGTTCCCAGAGATGCTTAGCACTTGTTGGCCCTTTTGCCTTCACTCTGCGGTCCAGCTCACCCCAAACCATCTCGATTGGGTTCAGGTCCGGTGACTGTGGAGGCCAGGTCATCTGGCGCAGCACCCCATCACTCTCCTTCATGGTCAAATAGCCCTTACTTTCAAAGTTTTCCCAATTTTTCGGCTGACTGACTGAGCTTCATTTCTTAAAGTAATGATGGCCACTCGTTTTTCTTTACTTTGCTGCCTTTTTCTTGCCATAATACAAATTCTAACAGTCTATTCAGTAGGACTATCAGCTGTGTATCCACCTGACTTCTCCTCAACGCCACTGATGGTCCCAACCCCATTTATAAGGCAAGAAATCCCACTTATTAAACCTGACAGGGCACACCTGTGAAGTGAAGACCATTTCAGGGGACTACCTCTTGAAGCTCATCAAGAGAATGCCAAGAGTGTGCAAAGCAGTAATCAAAGCAAAAGGTGCTACTTTGAAGAACCTAGAATATGACATATTTTCAGTTGTTTCACACTTGTTTGTTATGTATATAATTCCACATGTGTTAATTCATAGTTTTGATGCCTTCAGTGTGAATCTACAATTTTCATAGTCATGAAAATAAAGAAAACTCTTTGAATGAGAAGGTGTGTCCAAACTTTTGGTCTGTACTGTATGTGCATATGAGGTGTCACTTCACGAGTCCATTCCCTGACACACTACCCATCTGTGACCATTGAGAGCGGAATCTCCAGTGTATTTCCTATCTTGCCTGACCCACACTCCCTGTCTTTACTATCTGGGAGTGGTGTGTGCAGAATATCCTGTGTATTTGTGTGAGATGAAGCTTCACAACTCTCCCCTGACCGTTATCCCATTCCTTTATTATCTGTACATGCTGTGTTCAGAATGTCCATTGTACACTGCGTGCAGAATTATTAGGCAAATGAGTATTTTGACCACATCATCCTCTTTATGCATGTTGTCTTACTCCAAGCTGTATAGGCTCGAAAGCCTACTACCAATTAAGCATATTAGGTGATGTGCATCTCTGTAATGAGAAGGGGTGTGGTCTAATGACATCAACACCCTATATTAGGTGTGCATAATTATTAGGCAACTTCCTTTCCTTTGGCAAAATGGATCAAAAGAAGGACTTGACAGGCTCAGAAAAGTCAAAAATAGTGAGATATCTTGCAGAGGGATGCAGCACTCTTAAAATTGCAAAGCTTCTGAAGCGTGATCATCGAACAATCAAGCGTTTCATTCAAAATAGTCAACAGGGTCGCAAGAAGCGTGTGGAAAAACCAAGGCGCAAAATAACTGCCCATGAACTGAGAAAAGTCAAGCGTGCAGCTGCCAAGATGCCACTTGCCACCAGTTTGGCCATATTTCAGAGCTGCAACATCACTGGAGTGCCCAAAAGCACAAGGTGTGCAATACTCAGAGACATGGCCAAGGTAAGAAAGGCTGAAAGACGACCACCACTGAACAAGACACACAAGCTGAAACGTCAAGACTGGGCCAAGAAATATCTCAAGACTGATTTTTTCTAAGGTTTTATGGACTGATGAAATGAGAGTGAGTCTTGATGGGCCAGATGGATGGGCCCGTGGCTGGATTGGTAAAGGGCAGAGAGCTCCAGTCCGACTCAGACGCCAGCAAGGTGGAGGTGGAGTACTGGTATCATCAAAGATGAGCTTGTGGGGCCTTTTCGGGTTGAGGATGGAGTCAAGCTCAACTCCCAGTCCTACTGCCAGTTTCTGGAAGACACCTTCTTCAAGCAGTGGTACAGGAAGAAGTCTGCATCCTTCAAGAAAAACATGATTTTCATGCAGGACAATGCTCCATCACACGCGTCCAAGTACTCCACAGCGTGGCTGGCAAGAAAGGGTATAAAAGAAGAAAATCTAATGACATGGCCTCCTTGTTCACCTGATCTGAACCCCATTGAGAACCTGTGGTCCATGATCAAATGTAAGATTTACAAGGAGGGAAAACAGTACACCTCTCTGAACAGTGTCTGGGAGGCTGTGGTTGCTGCTGCACGCAATGTTGATGGTGAACAGATCAAAACACTGACAGAATCCATGGATGGCAGGCTTTTGAGTGTCCTTGCAAAGAAAGGTGGCTATATTGGTCACTGATTTGTTTTTGTTTTGTTTTTGAATGTCAGAAATGTATATTTGTGAATGTTGAGATGTTATATTGGTTTCACTGGTAAAAATAAATAATTGAAATGGGTATATATTTGTTTTTTGTTAAGTTGCCTAATAATTATGCACAGTAATAGTCACCTGCACACACAGATATCCCCCTAAAATAGCTAAAACTAAAAACAAACTAAAAACTACTTCCAAAAATATTCAGCTTTGATATTAATGAGTTTTTTGGGTTCATTGAGAACATGGTTGTTGTTCAATAATAAAATTAATCCTCAAAAATACAACTTGCCTAATAATTCTGCACTCCCTGTATTTCTATGAGATAAAGCTTCACTCCTCTTCCCGGATCAATACTCCTTTTCTTTACTATCTGTGTATACTGTGTGCAGAATCTTCAGTGTATTTCTATGAGATGCAGTTGCCTTTGATTCCTGCTTGTAAAAGCTGAAAGAGAGAAGCCTATCACACATAGGAGATAGGTTGAATCCGCATTACCTACTGTAGGAATACACGGATACACTGCACTGCGAGTTAAGGGGCAGCAGTTCTAAATCACTGATATATGACCGGCTGCTCATAGATAGGAAATGTAGGCTACATTATGGCAACCATATCAGAGGGGAAGAAGGAATCGAGATGGCAAACAGTGTATCTATGGCGCATCAACTAAACAGGCATATACCACTCATATACATTATCCTGGAACAATAGTCTACACCATAAGACAAGACGTACACTGGCGGAGTCTGAGGAGTCTTCTTCTAGACCCGTGTGCTGTCACATTATAGACGTTCCAGATGATCAGACCTCCTGGATTGTGCAGATCTTCCATATTTCACACGTCCTGCTGTAAGAGGAGCTAAGGGGTTTCTAATCCCCGTACAGCAGTAGTAGCATTTAGTTCCACCTGGACTGAGCTGTGGATATTTACCATATTAGCTTGTGTATTAACCGTGCTGACTTTGTATCCGCTCGGCCGCATTCGCTTATATAAGTGACATTTCACTCCCACCATTAACCAACAAATTCACTGGCCCCGGGATGTGCCCCCAAAGTTCACGGTTCGCCCTGAGTGACTCTCTCCATGGGCCGCGCTGCTCTGCGCTATTTCGTGGGGTCACAGTGGGAAACACGTGGAAGCGATTTTGATGTAACCTGCTCTCTGCCGGGTGACGGGTGACAGGTGCTATTGATTCTTTTCACCATAAATTCCGCTTTCTCTATCTGTCACAACATCTGCTTCTAAGTAACATTAGGTGAGAAAGATGACAATGAAATATTACATGTACAGAGTCACCGAGCAGAGGTGACAGCAGGAGACTCGCTACAATGTATCACTGCAGGAAGGTAACACAGGAGGACGGTGACACAATGTAAGCCACAACGGCCAATCATAGAAAAGCTTCTCCAGTGGTTTGGGGAGAAGAAGGTAAAAGGATCTCAGCTGCAGAGTAAAGATGGGGATCAGCCACTCGCTAGAGATCAGCGGCACCATCACCAAGAATGCAGCCTATTCAGTCACATCACTGAGAATGCCGCCTATCCATCACTAGAGATCAGCGGTGACATCACTGAGAATGCCGCCTATCCATTCATCAGAGATCAGCGGTGACATTACTGAGAATGCCGCCTATCCATCACTAGAGATCAGCGGTGACATCACTGAGAATGCCGCCTATCCATCACTAGAGATCAGCGGTGACATCACTGAGAATGCCGCCTATCCATTCACTAGAGATCAGCGGTGACATCACTGAGAATGCCGCCTATCCATTCATCAGAGATCAGCGATGACATCACTGAGAATGCAGCCTATCCATCACTAGAGATC
Source organism: Bufo bufo (assembly GCF_905171765.1). Taxonomy (NCBI): domain Eukaryota; kingdom Metazoa; phylum Chordata; class Amphibia; order Anura; family Bufonidae; genus Bufo; species Bufo bufo. Next base: position 228,940,193 of record NC_053396.1, read on the forward strand.
AGCGGTGACATCACTGAGAATGCCGCCTATCCATCCACTAGAGATCAGCGGTGACATCACTGAGAATGCCACCTATCCATCACTAGAGATCAGCGGTGACATCACTGAGAATGCCGCCTATCCATTCACTAGAGATCAGCGGTGACATCACTGAGAATGCCGCCTATCCATCCACTAGAGATCAGCGGTGACATCACTGAGAATGCAGCCTATCCAGTCACTAGAGATCAGCAGTGACATCACTGAGAATGCAGCCTATTCAGTCACTAGAGATCAGCGGTGACATCACTGAGAATGCCGCCTATCCATTCATCAGAGATCAGCGATGACATCACTGAGAATGCCGCCTATCCATTCATCAGAGATCAGCGATGACATCACTGAGAATGCAGCCTATCCATCACTAGAGATCAGCGGTGACATCACTGAGAATGCCGCCTATCCAGTCGCTAGAGATCAGCGGTGACATCACTGAGAATGCCGCCTAACCATCACTAGAGATCAGCGGTGACATCACTGAGAATGCCGCCTAACCATCACTAGAGATCAGCGGTGACATCACTGAGAATGCCGCCTATCCATCACTAGAGATCAGCGGTGACATCACTGAGAATGCCGCCTATCCATCCACTAGAGATCAGTGGTGACATGACTGAGAATGCCGCCTATCCATTCACTAGAGATCAGCGGTGACATCACTGAGAATGCCGCCTATCCATCACTAGAGATCAGCGGTGACATCACTGAGAATGCCGCCTATCCATCCACTAGAGATCAGTGGTGACATGACTGAGAATGCCGCCTATCCATTCACTAGAGATCAGTGGTGACATCACTGAGAATGCCGCCTATCCATCATTAGAGATCAGCGGTGACATCACTGAGAATGCCGCCTATCCATCACTAGAGATCAGCGGTGACATCACTGAGAATGCCGCCTATCCATTCACTAGAGATCAGCGGTGACATCACTGAGAATGCCGCCTATCCATCACTAGAGATCAGCGGTGACATCACTGAGAATGCCGCCTATCCATCACTAGAGATCAGCGGTGACATCACTGAGAATGCCGCCTATCCATCACTAGAGATCAGCGGTGACATCACTGAGAATGCCGCCTATCCATCCACTAGAGATCAGTGGTGACATGACTGAGAATGCCGCCTATCCATTCACTAGAGATCAGCGGTGACATCACTGAGAATGCCGCCTATCCATCACTAGAGATCAGCGGTGACATCACTGAGAATGCCGCCTATCCATCCACTAGAGATCAGTGGTGACATGACTGAGAATGCCGCCTATCCATTCACTAGAGATCAGTGGTGACATCACTGAGAATGCCGCCTATCCATCATTAGAGATCAGCGGTGACATCACTGAGAATGCCGCCTATCCATCACTAGAGATCAGCGGTGACATCACTGAGAATGCCGCCTATCCACCACTAGAGATCAGCGGCGCTGCGGTAATGATCGCGCAGTAGATTGGCTTGCACTTTTTCGTGGCGTTTTCTCAGCCTCTGTAGAACTTTCTTCCGATCCGCGCTGAATCTTCCGGGAAATGGCGAGGAGTTCATTACTGAAAACCTTTAATTTGATTGTTTCTTGATCTTTCTCGGAGGAATTCCTTCTATTATCACAGAAGTGGAAGGAGAATCCTCGGCCGCCCCGACGTCTGTGCAGCGGAGAATAGGAATAATGACACCAATAACAATGTAACAGTTTGATGGACAATACATAATAACAATAAACAATGTGGGGATCAGCGGCGCGGACTCTGATGTAAAGCAGGTGCCGGACTCACGTCTCCCCCGTCTGTAAACCATCAGACTCTTCACAGCTCGGGGGTTGGAGGTCTTCTCACCTTTCTGGCGGTGACGGTACAACATCTGGCGCACCTGAGGTCATGTGATTACTGTGTCAGTGCCGATCAGCTCTGGGCGCGGTGATGCGAGGTTCTGCCGGTGATTTATAGGTTCAGGCCGCTTCTTCAATACGTTTTGCGTCATTTTCTTCATAGGTTACATTAATATCGGGGAACATGGCTACACGGAGCGAGAACATGGCTACACGTATGTATGTGCGGGCCCGGCGCAGGGGAAGATGAAAAGGAATCACTGCATATGGAAAGCAGAATCTACAGGTATCTGATAGAGGTCGTGTTTCCGATTCTCACCATCTTAAGATCTCTGATTGCTGTCAGTGGCAGTGAACCTGTACACGGCTAATCCTGCTCTCAGCTGAGAAGTGCACAATGTACCAGCATTGCTGAGACTACCACTCCCAGCATGCACACTTGCTTGACTGTTGTCAGAACTCCTATAGAAGTGAATGGAGCATGCTGGGAGTGGTAGTTTCGCCACAGCTGGAGGGTCGGAGGTTGCTGATCCCAGATCTACAAGCAGATTCACTGAGAGTGATCAAGTCGGTCGGAATCTCTCTATTAGAATAGGAATCGATGCCTGACGCAGGGTGGAGCGACCGCTGGATTCTAGATTGTCCATCTGGTCAATACCTTCACCCCAGGAGGGCCCTCCGCTGTCCGGTCACCCTATGGCGGTATCCTCAGGACACCCAAAAACTAGGAGCTTATTTACCCCCGGATGATATACAGCCCCACAGATGGAGGACCCCCTATGTATACATACGGGAGTCCCTGGCCCTCAAACACAAGGGGCCCCACAAACCTCCCTCACCAACATGTAGCGCTCACTTCAGAGGGCCCTCAGCTGGGAGCAGCAGCGGCCATACTGCCATAAAACCGACCGTGTCTGTAATAATGTCACCAATGGCCCTGACCGGAGCCTTGATGCAAGTGGTGAAGTCCTCGGCTGTCCTACTGCGAGGTTAGGACCCCTGAAGTCTCTAGTGTGAGGGATGGAAAGTGACAGGATTATATACATCGGGAAAGTCCTCACACCCCTCGCTGGCCTCACATTCTGCTCTCTCACTCCTTATGTCCTGAGTAAAGGGGCTGAAGACTTATGTCCCGAGTAAAGGGTCTGAAGACTTATGTCCCAAGTAAAGGGGCTGAAGACTTATGTTCCCGAGTAAAGGGGGCTGAAGACTTATGTCCTGAGTAAAGGGGCTGAAGACTTATGTCCCAAGTAAAGGGGCTGAAGACTTATGTCCCGAGTAAAGGGGCCGAAGACTTATGTCCCGAGTAAAGGGGCTGAAGACTTATGTCCCGAATAAAGGGGCTGAAGACTTATGTCCCGAGTAAAGGGGCTGAAGACTTATGTCCCGAGTAAAGGGGCTGAAAACTTATGTCCTGAGTAAAGGGGCTGAAGACTTATGTCCGGAGTAAAGGGGCCGAAGACTTATGTCCGGAGTAAAGGGGGCTGAAGACTTATGTCCTGAGTAAAGGGGCTGAAGACTTATGTCCGGAGTAAAGGGGCTGAAGACTTATGTCCGGAGTAAAGGGGCTGAAGACTTATGTCCCGAGTAAAGGGGCTGAAGACTTATGTCCCGAGTAAAGGGGCCGAAGACTTATGTCCTGAGTAAAGGGTCTGAAGACTTATGTCCCGAGTAAAGGGGTCGAAGACTTATGTCCCGAGTAAAAGGGGTGAAGACTTATGTCCCGAGTAAAGGGGCCGAAGACTTATGTCCTGAGTAAAGGGGCTGAAGACTTATGTCCTGAGTAAAGGGTCTGAAGACTTATGTCCCGAGTAAAGGGGCCGAAGACTTATGTCCTGAGTAAAGGGGCCGAAGACTTATGTCCCGAGTAAAGGGGCTGAAGACTTATGTCCTGAGTAAAGGGACTGAAGACTTATGTCCCGAGTAAAGGGGCTGAAGACTTATGTCCTGAGTAAAGGGACTGAAGACTTATGTCCCGAGTAAAGGGGCCGAAGACTTATGTCCTGAGTAAAGGGGCTGAAGACTTATGTCCTGAGTAAAGGGGCTGAAGACTTATGTCCTGAGTAAAGGGGCTGAAGACTTATGTCCTGAGTAAAGGGGCTGAAGACTTATGTCCTGAGTAAAGGGGCCGAAGACTTATGTCCCGAGTAAAGGGTCTGAAGACTTATGTCCCGAGTAAAGGGGCTGAAGACTTATGTCCTGAGTAAAGGGACTGAAGACTTATGTCCCGAGTAAAGGGGTCGAAGACTTATGTCCTGAGTAAAGGGGCTGAAGACTTATGTCCTGAGTAAAGGGGTCGAAGACTTATGTCCTGAGTAAAGGGGCTAAAGACTTATGTCCTGAGTAAAGGGGCTGAAGACTTTATGTCCCGAGTAAAGGGGCTGAAGACTTATGTCCTGAGTAAAGGGGCCGAAGACTTATGTCCCGAGTAAAGGGGCTGAAGACTTATGTCCCGAGTAAAGGGGTCGAAGACTTATGTCCCGAGTAAAGGGGCTGAAGACTTATGTCCCGAGTAAAGGGGCTGAAGACTTATGTCCCGAGTAAAGGGGCTGAAGACTTATGTCCTGAGTAAAGGGGCCGAAGACTTATGTCCTGAGTAAAGGGGCTGAAGACTTATGTCCTGAGTAAAGGGGCCGAAGACTTATGTCCTGAGTAAAGGGGCTGAAGACTTATGTCCCGAGTAAAGGGGCTGAAGACTTATGTCCTGAGTAAAGGGGCCGAAGACTTATGTCCTGAGTAAAGGGACTGAAGACTTATGTCCCGAGTAAATGGGCTGAAGACTTATGTCCTGAGTAAAGGGGCCGAAGACTTATGTCCTGAGTAAAGGAACTGAAGACTTATGTCCCGGGTAAAGGGGCTGAAGACTTATGTCCCGAGTAAAGGGGCTGAAGACTTATGTCCCGAGTAAAGGGGCTGAAGACTTATGTCCTGAGTAAAGGGGCCGAAGACTTATGTCCTGAGTAAAGGGGCTGAAGACTTATGTCCTGAGTAAAGGGGCCGAAGACTTATGTCCTGAGTAAAGGGGCTGAAGACTTATGTCCTGAGTAAAGGGGCTGAAGACTTATGTCCTGAGTAAAGGGGCCGAAGACTTATGTCCCGAGTAAAGGGTCTGAAGACTTATGTCCCGAGTAAAGGGGCTGAAGACTTATGTCCTGAGTAAAGGGACTGAAGACTTATGTCCCGAGTAAAGGGGTCGAAGACTTATGTCCTGAGTAAAGGGGCTGAAGACTTATGTCCTGAGTAAAGGGGCTAAAGACTTATGTCCTGAGTAAAGGGGCTGAAGACTTATGTCCCGAGTAAAGGGGCTGAAGACTTATGTCCTGAGTAAAGGGGCTGAAGACTTATGTCCTGAGTAAAGGGGCCGAAGACTTATGTCCCGAGTAAAGGGTCTGAAGACTTATGTCCCGAGTAAAGGGGTCGAAGACTTATGTCCCGAGTAAAGGGGCTGAAGACTTATGTCCCGAGTAAAGGGGCTGAAGACTTATGTCCTGAGTAAAGGGGCCGAAGACTTATGTCCTGAGTAAAGGGGCTGAAGACTTATGTCCTGAGTAAAGGGGCCGAAGACTTATGTCCTGAGTAAAGGGACTGAAGACTTATGTCCCGAGTAAAGGGGCTGAAGACTTATGTCCCGAGTAAAGGGGCTGAAGACTTATGTCCCGAGTAAAGGGGCTGAAGACTTATGTCCTGAGTAAAGGGTGTGAAGATTTCTCACCTTCTTCTCACTTTCTCATTCTGGGGACTGAGGGCAGAACGATGGGGAACTGATAGCACAAGGAGCGAGAGAGCAGAATGTGAGGACCCTGAGGGTGTGAGGACTTTCTCAATGCACTGTATATGATGGGGGAACTGATAGCACAAGGAGCGAGAGAGCAGAATGTGAGGACACTGAGGGTGTGAGGACTTTTCAGATGCACTGTACTGAGGGGTGTGAGGACTTTGCAGCTGCACTGTACTGAGGGGTGTGAGGACTTTGCGGCTGCACTATACTGAGGGGTGTGAGGACTTTCCGGATGCATTGTACTGAGGGGTGTGAGGACTTTCCGGATGCATTGTACTGAGGGGTGTGAGGACTTTCCGGATGCATTGTACTGAGGGGTGTGAGGACTTTCCGGATGCATTGTACTGAGGGTGTGAGGACTTTCTGGGAGCACTGTACTGAGGGTGTGAGGACTTTCCAGATGCATTGTACTGAGGGTGTGAGGACTTTCCAGATGCACTGTACTGAGGGGTGTGAGGACTTTGCGGATGTACTGAGGGGTGTGAGGACTTTCCAGATGCATTGTACTGAGGGGTGTGAGGACTTTGCGGATGTACTGAGGGGTGTGAGGACTTTTTGGAGGCATTGTTACCCTCTGAACTGTGATCACATTCCAGCCCATTATCTTACACACAGATACAGTATGAAATGCGTCCATATTCCTTTTGACAAGCACAGATGAGATTACCGCCTTGTTGACACTTTGGTTTTTCGCGGACAGCGCACGGACCCATTGATTTGAATGTGTTTGTTGACACTTCAGGAGACATGCGCTACGTTGGTCCATGATGAAGACCAAACACAACACAGGTGGCATCCGTGTTCTTGCCGTGTTTCACGAACCATTGACAGGAGGCTCTGGAAATGATTCTTCAGCTGCACAGCGTCTGCGGAATAAGGACGTCACGCAAAGGGCAAAAACCCGACACACGGACCGAACACGGATGAAACACGGATGGATTTCAAAAAGCATCAAACAGATATTGAAATGTGAACGAGACCCTAACCGGATCGCTCAGGGTTGGTGTCTGTGTCCTGTCCGTTTTTCTCAGAGCCGCGCGGCTGGCAGGGCTCATGTGAATTGGTCGGCGTCCAGTCCTTTCTACGCTCGGATGTGATGAATCGGCTGATAACAGAGAACGCGCGTCTGGACATCGGCTCCGGAGTCAGCAGGAAGCTCTTTGTCTTCTCAGTTTTCCTCCTTCAGCCGCGATTCTCATCAGGTGCAGAACGAGTAATTAACAGCGACATTAATTGGCTTGAGAAGTAATTTATTGGAAAATGAGATGATGCTGAGAACGGCTGGAGGCTCCGAAAATGGACAAACTGGATCTGCAGGGAAGGTCGGCGCCGCACATGTTGGCAGCAAGTCAGACGAGGATTAATGCCGGATGAAGAATAATAGCAGGAGATCCACGACCACCGCACTCTGCCGAGAGAACGCCGACCCGTCAGCACGCGTCCTCCATGGGGCTGCGTATCCATTCCGCTAATTACAGAACATGTCCCATTCCTGTCCGTATTGTGGATGAGAAGAGTCTACTAATGGGGGAGAGAAAAATGCAGATCACATTCAGGAGCGCAACCTTCCAGATCCGTAATTTGTGGCTCCAACTGGGCGTGATCCCCAACGGCTACAGTGTTAATTCCCACAATATCTGTCCGTACGAGCGGATATTTCAGTCTATAGGAGGTAGATACGCTGACGGCGACCACAGGCCGCGCCGCCTTCTATAGGGGGTAGATACACTGACGGCGACCACAGGCCGCACCGCCGTCTATAGGAGGAGGTAGATACACTGACGGTGATCACAGGCCGCACCGCCGTCTATAGGAGGTAGATACACTGACAGTGATCACAGGCCGCACCGCTGTCTATAGGAGGTAGATACACTGACAGTGATCACAGGCCGCACCGCCGTCTATAGGAGGTAGATACACTGACGGCGACCACAGGCCGCGCCGCCGTCTATAGGAGGAGGTAGATACACTGACGGTGAACACAGGCCGCACCGCCGTCTATAGGAGGTAGATACACTGACAGTGATCACAGGCCGCACCGCCGTCTATAGGGGGTAGATACACTGACAGCGATCACAGGCCGCACCGCCGTCTATAGGAGGTAGATACACTGACAGCGATCACAGGCCGCACCGCCGTCTATAGGAGGTAGATACACTGACAGTGATCACAGGCCGCACCGCCATCTATAGGAGGTAGATACACTGACAGTGATCACAGGCCGCACCGCCATCTATAGGAGGTAGATACACTGACAGCGATCACAGGCCGCACCGCCGTCTATAGGAGGTAGATACACTGACAGTGATCACAGGCCGCACCGCCGTCTATAGGAGGTAGATACACTGACAGTGACCACAGGCCGCACCGCCGTCTATAGGAGGTAGATACACTGACAGTGATCACAGGCCGCACCGCCGTCTATAGGAGGTAGATACACTGACAGCGATCACAGGCCGCACCGCCGTCTATAGGAGGTAGATACACTGACAGTGATCACAGGCCGCACCGCCATCTATAGGAGGTAGATACACTGACAGCGATCACAGGCCGCACCGCCGTCTATAGGAGGTAGATACACTGACAGTGATCACAGGCCGCACCGCCGTCTATAGGAGGTAGATACACTGACAGTGATCACAGGCCGCACCGCCGTCTATAGGAGGTAGATACACTGACAGCGATCACAGGCCGCACCGCCGTCTATAGGAGGTAGATACACTGACAGTGATCACAGGCCGCACCGCCGTCTATAGGAGGTAGATACACTGACAGTGATCACAGGCCGCACCGCTGTCTATAGGAGGTAGATACACTGACAGTGATCACAGGCCGCACCGCCGTCTATAGGAGGTAGATACACTGACAGTGATCACAGGCCCGCACCGCCGTCTATAGGAGGTAGATACACTGACAGTGATCACAGGCCGCACCGCCGTCTATAGGAGGTAGATACACTGACAGTGATCACAGGCCGCACCGCCGTCTATAGGAGGTAGATACACTGACAGTGATCACAGGCCGCACCGCCGTCTATAGGAGGTAGATACACTGACTGTGATCACAGGCCGCACCGCCGTCTATAGGAGGTAGATACACTGACAGTGATCACAGGCCGCACCGCCATCTATAGGAGGTAGATACACTGACATCGATCACAGGCCGCACCGCTGTCTATAGGAGGTAGATACACTGACAGTGATCACAGGCCGCACCGCCATCTATAGGAGGTAGATACACTGACAGCGATCACAGGCCGCACCGCCGTCTATAGGAGGTAGATACACTGACAGTGATCACAGGCCGCACCGCCATCTATAGGAGGTAGATACACTGACAGTGATCACAGGCCGCACCGCCGTCTATAGGAGGTAGATACACTGACTGTGATCACAGGCCGCACCGCCGTCTATAGGAGGTAGATACACTGACAGTGATCACAGGCCGCACCGCCGTCTATAGGAGGTAGATACACTGACAGTCGATCACAGGCCGCACCGCTGTCTATAGGAGGTAGATACACTGACAGTGATCACAGGCCGCACCGCCATCTATAGGAGGTAGATACACTGACAGCGATCACAGGCCGCACCGCCGTCTATAGGAGGTAGATACACTGACAGTGATCACAGGCCGCACCGCCGTCTATAGGAGGTAGATACACTGACAGTGATCACAGGCCGCACCGCCATCTAATAGGAGGTAGATACACTGACAGTGATCACAGGCCGCACCGCCGTCTATAGGAGGTAGATACACTGACAGTGATCACAGGCCGCACCGCCGTCTATAGGAGGTAGATACACTGACAGTGAACACAGGCCGCACCGCCGTCTATAGGAGGTAGATACACTGACAGTGATCACAGGCCGCACCGCCATATATAGGAGGTAGATACACTGACAGTGATCACAGGCCGCACCGCCGTCTATAGGAGGTAGATACACTGACAGCGATCACAGGCCGCACCGCCGTCTATAGGAGGTAGATACACTGACAGTGATCACAGGCCGCACCGCTGTCTATAGGAGGTAGATACACTGACAGTGATCACAGGCCGCACCGTCTATAGAGGAGGTAGATACACTGACAGTGATCACAGGCCGCACCGCCGTCTATAGGAGGTAGATACACTGACAGTGATCACAGGCCGCACCGCCGTCTATAGGAGGTAGATACACTGACAGCGATCACAGGCCGCACCGCCGTCTATAGGAGGTAGATACACTGACAGTGATCACAGGCCGCACCGCCGTCTATAGGAGGTAGATACACTGACAGTGATCACAGGCCGCACCGCCGTCTATAGGAGGTAGATACACTGACAGTGATAACAGGCCGCACCGCCGTCTATAGGAGGTAGATACACTGACAGCGATCACAGGCCGCACCGCCGTCTATAGGAGGTAGATACACTGACAGTGATCACAGGCCGCACCGCCGTCTATAGGAGGTAGATACACTGACAGTGATCACAGGCCGCACCGCCATCTATAGGAGGTAGATACACTGACAGTGATCACAGGCCGCACCGCCGTCTATAGGAGGTAGATACACTGACAGCGATCACAGGCCGCACCGCCGTCTATAGGAGGTAGATACACTGACAGCGATCACAGGCCGCACCGCCGTCTATAGGAGGTAGATACACTGACAGCGATCACAGGCCGCACCGCCGTCTATAGGAGGTGGATACACTGACAGTGATCACAGGCCGCACCGCCGTCTATAGGAGGTAGATACACTGACAGTGATCACAGGCCGCACCGCCGTCTATAGGAGGTAGATACACTGACAGTGATCACAGGCCGCACCGCTGTCTATAGGAGGTAGATACACTGACAGTGATCACAGGCCGCACCACCGTCTATAGGAGGTAGATACACTGACAGTGATCACAGGCCGCACCGCCGTCTATAGGAGGTAGATACACTGACAGCGATCACAGGCCGCACCGCCGTCTATAGGAGGTAGATACACTGACAGTGATCACAGGCCGCACCGCTGTCTATAGGAGGTAGATACACTGACAGTGATCACAGGCCGCACCGCCGTCTATAGGAGGTAGATACACTGACAGTGACCACAGGCCGCACCGCCGTCTATAGGAGGTAGATACACTGACAGTGATCACAGGCCGCACCGCCGTCTATAGGAGGTAGATACACTGACAGTGATCACAGGCCGCACCGCTGTCTATAGGAGGTAGATACACTGACAGTGATCACAGGCCGCACCGCCGTCTATAGGAGGTAGATACACTGACAGTGACCACAGGCCGCACCGCCGTCTATAGGAGGTAGATACACTGACAGTGATCACAGGCCGCACCGCTGTCTATAGGAGGTAGATACACTGACAGTGATCACAGGCCGCACCGCCGTCTATAGGAGGTAGATACACTGACAGTGATCACAGGCCGCACCGCCGTCTATAGGGGGTAGATACACTGACAGTGATCACAGGCCGCACCGCCGTCTATACGAGGTAGATACACTGACAGTGATCACAGGCCGCACTGTCTATAGGAGGTAGATACACTGACAATGATCACAGGCCGCACCGCTGTCTATAGGAGGTAGATACACTGACAATGATCACAGGCCGCACCGCTGTCTATAGGAGGTAGATACACTGACAGTGATCACAGGCCGCACCGCCATCTATAGGAGGTAGATACACTGACAGTGATCACAGGCCGCACCGCCGTCTATAGGAGGTAGATACACTGACAGCGATCACAGGCCGCACCGCCGTCTATAGGAGGTAGATACACTGACAGCGATCACAGGCCGCACCGCCGTCTATAGGAGGTAGATACGCTGACGGCGACCACAGGCCGCACCGCCGTCTATAGGGGGTAGATACACTGACGGCGATCACAGGCCGCACCGCCGTCTATAGGAGGTAGATACACTGACAGTGATCACAGGCCGCACCGCCGTCTATAGGGGGTAGATACACTGACAGTGATCACAGGCCGCACCGCCATCTATAGGGGGTAGATACACTGACGGCGATCACAGGCCGCACCGCCGTCTATAGGGGGTAGATACACTGACAGTGATCACAGGCCGCACCGCCGTCTATAGGGGGTAGATACACTGACGGCGATCACAGGCCGCACCGCCGTCTATAGGAGGTAGATACACTGACAGTGATCACAGGCCGCACCGCCGTCTATAGGAGGTAGATACACTGACAGCGATCACAGGCCGCACCGCCGTCTATAGGAGGTAGATACACTGACAGTGATCACAGGCCGCACCGCCGTCTATAGGAGAGGTAGATACACTGACAGTGATCACAGGCCGCACCGCCGTCTATAGGAGGTAGATACACTGACAGTGATCACAGGCCGCACCGCTGTCTATAGGAGGTAGATACACTGACAGTGATCACAGGCCGCACCGCCGTCTATAGGAGGTAGATACACTGACAGTGATCACAGGCCGCACCGCCGTCTATAGGAGGTAGATACACTGACAGCGATCACAGGCCGCACCGCCGTCTATAGGAGGTAGATACACTGACAGTGATCACAGGCCGCACCGCCGTCTATAGGAGGTAGATACACTGACAGTGATCACAGGCCGCACCGCCGTCTATAGGAGGTAGATACACTGACAGTGATCACAGGCCGCACCGCCGTCTATAGGAGGTAGATACACTGACAGCGATCACAGGCCGCACCGCCGTCTATAGGAGGTAGATACACTGACAGTGACCACAGGCCGCACCGCCGTCTATAGGAGGTAGATACACTGACAGTGATCACAGGCCGCACCACCATCTATAGGAGGTAGATACACTGACAGTGATCACAGGCCGCACCGCCATCTATAGGAGGTAGATACACTGACAGTGACCACAGGCCGCACCGCCGTCTATAGGAGGTAGATACACTGACAGTGATCACAGGCCGCACCGCCATCTATAGGAGGTAGATACACTGACAGTGACCACAGGCCGCACCGCCATCTATAGGAGGTAGATACACTGACAGTGATCACAGGCCGCACCGCCGTCTATAGGAGGTAGATACACTGACTGTGATCACAGGCCGCACCGCCGTCTATAGGAGGTAGATACACTGACAGTGATCACAGGCCGCACCGCCGTCTATAGGAGGTAGATACACTGACAGTGATCACAGGCCGCACCGCCGTCTATAGGAGGTAGATACACTGACAGCGATCACAGGCCGCACCGCCGTCTATAGGAGGTAGATACACTGACAGTGATCACAGGCCGCACCGCCGTCTATAGGAGGTAGATACACTGACAGTGATCACAGGCCGCACCGCCGTCTATAGGAGGTAGATACACTGACAGTGATCACAGGCCGCACCGCCGTCTATAGGAGGTAGATACACTGACAGCGATCACAGGCCGCACCGCCGTCTATAGGAGGTAGATACACTGACAGTGACCACAGGCCGCACCGCCGTCTATAGGAGGTAGATACACTGACAGTGATCACAGGCCGCACCGCCATCTATAGGAGGTAGATACACTGACAGTGATCACAGGCCGCACCGCCATCTATAGGAGGTAGATACACTGACAGTGACCACAGGCCGCACCGCCGTCTATAGGAGGTAGATACACTGACAGTGATCACAGGCCGCACCACCATCTATAGGAGGTAGATACACTGACAGTGACCACAGGCCGCACCGCCATCTATAGGAGGTAGATACACTGACAGTGACCACAGGCCGCACCGCCGTCTATAGGAGGTAGATACACTGACAGTGATCACAGGCCGCACCGCCATCTATAGGAGGTAGATACACTGACAGTGACCACAGGCCGCACCGCCATCTATAGGAGGTAGATACACTGACAGTGATCACAGGCCGCACCGCCGTCTATAGGAGGTAGATACACTGACTGTGATCACAGGCCGCACCGCCCTCTATAGGAGGTAGATACACTGACAGTGATCACAGGCCGCACTGCCGTCTATAGGAGGTAGATACACTGACAGTGATCACAGGCCGCACCGCCCTCTATAGGAGGTAGATACACTGACAGTGATCACAGGCCGCACCGCCGTCTATAGGAGGTAGATACACTGACAGTGATCACAGGCCGCACCGCCATCTATAGGAGGTAGATACACTGACAGTGATCACAGGCCGCACCGCCGTCTATAGGAGGTAGATACACTGACAGTGATCACAGGCCGCACCGCCGTCTATAGGAGGTAGATACACTGACAGAGATCACAGGCCGCACCGCCGTCTATAGGAGGTAGATACACTGACAGCGATCACAGGCCGCACCGCCGTCTATAGGAGATAGATACACTGACAGAGATCACAGGCCGCACCGCCGTCTATAGGAGGTAGATACACTGACAGCGATCACAGGCCGCACCGCCGTCTATAGGAGGTAGATACACTGACAGTGATCACAGGCCGCACCGCCGTCTATAGGAGGTAGATACACTGACAGCGATCACAGGCCGCACCGCCGTCTATAGGAGGTAGATACACTGACAGTGATCACAGGCCGCACCGCCGTCTATAGGAGGTAGATACACTGACAGTGATCACAGGCCGCACCGCCGTCTATAGGAGGTAGATACACTGACAGTGATCACAGGCCGCACCACCGTCTATAGGAGGTAGATACACTGACTGTGATCACAGGCCGCACCGCCATCTATAGGAGGTAGATACACTGACAGTGATCACAGGCCGCACCGCCGTCTATAGGAGGTAGATACACTGACAGTGATCACAGGCCGCACCGCCTTCTATAGGAGGTAGATACACTGACAGTGATCACAGGCCGCACCGCCGTCTGTAGGAGGTAGATACACTGACAGTGATCACAGGCCGCACCGCCATCTATAGGAGGTAGATACACTGACAGTGATCACAGGCCGCACCGCCGTCTATAGGAGGTAGATACACTGACAGTGATCACAGGCCGCACCGCCGTCTATAGGAGGTAGATACACTGACAGTGACCACAGGCCGCACCGCCGTCTATAGGAGGTAGATACACTGACAGTGACCACAGGCCGCACCGCCGTCTATAGGAGGTAGATACACTGACAGTGATCACAGGCCGCACCGCCGTCTATAGGAGGTAGATACACTGACAGTGATCACAGGCCGCACCGCCGTCTATAGGGGGTAGATACACTGACAGTGACCACAGGCCGCACCGCTGTCTATAGGAGGTAGATACACTGACAGTGATCACAGGCCGCACCGCCGTCTATAGGAGGTAGATACACTGACAGTGATCACAGGCCGCACCGCCGTCTATAGGAGGTAGATACACTGACGGTGATCAAAGGCCGCACCGCCGTCTATAGGAGGTAGATACACTGACAGCGATCACAGGCCGCACCGCCGTCTATAGGAGGTAGATACACTGACAGCGATCACAGGCCGCACCGCCGTCTATAGGAGGTAGATACACTGACAGTGATCACAGGCCGCACCGCCGTCAATAGGAGGTAGATACACTGACAGTGATCACAGGCCGCACCGCCATCTATAGGAGGTAGATACACTGACAGTGACCACAGGCCGCACCGCCGTCTATAGGAGGTAGATACACTGACAGTGATCACAGGCCGCACCGCCATCTATAGGAGGTAGATACACTGACAGTGACCACAGGCCGCACCGCCGTCTATAGGAGGTAGATACACTGACAGTGATCACAGGCCGCACCGCCGTCTATAGGAGGTAGATACACTGACAGTGACCACAGGCCGCACCGCCGTCTATAGGAGGTAGATACACTGACAGTGACCACAGGCCGCACCGCCGTCTATAGGAGGTAGATACACTGACAGTGATCACAGGCCGCACCGCCGTCTATAGGAGGTAGATACACTGACAGTGATCACAGGCCGCACCGCCGTCTATAGGAGGTAGATACACTGACAGTGATCACAGGCCGCACCGCCGTCTATAGGGGGTAGATACACTGACAGTGACCACAGGCCGCACCGCTGTCTATAGGAGGTAGATACACTGACAGTGATCACAGGCCGCACCGCCGTCTATAGGAGGTAGATACACTGACAGTGATCACAGGCCGCACCGCCGTCTATAGGAGGTAGATACACTGACGGTGATCAAAGGCCGCACCGCCGTCTATAGGAGGTAGATACACTGACAGCGATCACAGGCCGCACCGCCGTCTATAGGAGGTAGATACACTGACAGCGATCACAGGCCGCACCGCCGTCTATAGGAGGTAGATACACTGACAGTGATCACAGGCCGCACCGCCGTCTATAGGAGGTAGATACACTGACAGTGATCACAGGCCGCACCGCCGTCTATAGGGGGTAGATACACTGACAGTGACCACAGGCCGCACCGCCGTCTATAGGAGGTAGATACACTGACAGTGATCACAGGCCGCACCGCCATCTATAGGAGGTAGATACACTGACAGTGACCACAGGCCGCACCGCCATCTATAGGAGGTAGATACACTGACAGCTGATCACAGGCCGCACCGCCGTCTATAGGAGGTAGATACACTGACAGTGATCACAGGCCGCACCGCCGTCTATAGGAGGTAGATACACTGACAGTGATCACAGGCCGCACCGCCGTCTATAGGAGGTAGATACACTGACAGTGATCACAGGCCGCACCGCCGTCTATAGGAGGTAGATACACTGACAGTGATCACAGGCCGCACCGCCAGTCTATAGGAGGTAGATACACTGACAGTGATCACAGGCCGCACCGCCATCTATAGGAGGTAGATACACTGACAGTGATCACAGGCCGCACCGCCGTCTATAGGAGGTAGATACACTGACAGTGATCACAGGCCGCACCGCCATCTATAGGAGGTAGATACACTGACAGTGACCACAGGCCGCACCGCCGTCTATAGGAGGTAGATACACTGACAGTGATCACAGGCCGCACCGCCGTCTATAGGAGGTAGATACACTGACAGTGATCACAGGCCGCACCGCCGTCTATAGGAGGTAGATACACTGACAGTGATCACAGGCCGCACCGCCGTCTATAGGGGTAGATACACTGACAGTGATCACAGGCCGCACCGCCGTCTATAGGAGGTAGATACACTGACAGCGATCACAGGCCGCACCGCCGTCTATAGGAGATAGATACACTGACAGTGATCACAGGCCGCACCGCCGTCTATAGGAGGTAGATACACTGACAGCGATCACAGGCCGCACCGCCGTCTATAGAGGTAGATACACTGACAGTGATCACAGGCCGCACCGCAGTCTATAGGAGGTAGATACACTGACAGCGATCACAGGCCGCACCGCCGTCTATAGGAGGTAGATACACTGACAGCGATCACAGGCCGCACCGCCGTCTATAGGAGGTAGATACACTGACAGTGATCACAGGCCGCACCTCCGTCTATAGGAGGTAGATACACTGACAGTGATCACAGGCCGCACCGCCGTCTATAGGAGGTAGATACACTGACAGCGATCACAGGCCGCACCGCCGTCTATAGGAGGTAGATACACTGACAGTGATCACAGGCCGCACCACCGTCTATAGGAGGTAGATACACTGACAGTGATCACAGGCCGCACCGCCGTCTATAGGAGGTAGATACACTGACAGTGATCACAGGCCGCACCGCCGTCTATAGGAGGTAGATACACTGACAGTGATCACAGGCCGCACCGCCGTCTATAGGAGGTAGATACACTGACAGTGATCACAGGCCGCACCGCCGTCTATAGGAGGTAGATACACTGACAGTGATCACAGGCCGCACCGCCGTCTATAGGAGGTAGATACACTGACAGTGATCACAGGCCGCACCGCCGTCTATAGGAGGTAGATACACTGACAGTGATCACAGGCCGCACCGCCGTCTATAGGAGGTAGATACACTGACAGTGATCACAGGCCGCACCGCCATCTATAGGAGGTAGATACACTGACAGTGATCACAGGCCGCACCGCCGTCTATAGGAGGTAGATACACTGACAGTGATCACAGGCCGCACCGCCGTCTATAGGAGGTAGATACACTGACAGTGATCACAGGCCGCACCGCCGTCTATAGGAGGTAGATACACTGACAGTGATCACAGGCCGCACCGCCGTCTATAGGAGGTAGATACACTGACAGTGATCACAGGCCGCACCGCCGTCTATAGGAGGTAGATACACTGACAGTGATCACAGGCCGCACCGCCGTCTATAGGAGGTAGATACACTGACAGTGATCACAGGCCGCACCGCCGTCTATAGGAGGTAGATACACTGACAGTGACCACAGGCCGCACCGCCGTCTATAGGAGGTAGATACACTGACAGTGATCACAGGCCGCACCGCCGTCTATAGGAGGTAGATACACTGACAGTGATCACAGGCCGCACCGCCGTCTATAGGAGGTAGATACACTGACGGTGATCACAGGCCGCACCGCCGTCTATAGGAGGTAGATACACTGACAGCGATCACAGGCCGCACCGCCGTCTATAGGAGGTAGATACACTGACAGCGATCACAGGCCGCACCGCCGTCTATAGGAGGTAGATACACTGACGGCGATCACAGGCCGCACCGCCATCTATAGGAGGTAGATACACTGACAGTGATCACAGGCCGCACCGCCGTCTATAGGAGGTAGATACACTGACAGTGATCACAGGCCGCACCGCCGTCTATAGGAGGTAGATACACTGACAGTGATCACAGGCCGCACCGCGTCTATAGGAGGTAGATACACTGACAGTGATCACAGGCCGCACCGCCGTCTATAGGAGGTAGATACACTGACAGTGATCACAGGCCGCACCGCCGTCTATAGGAGGTAGATACACTGACAGTGATCACAGGCCGCACCGCCGTCTATAGGAGGTAGATACACTGACAGTGATCACAGGCCGCACCGCCGTCTATAGGAGGTAGATACACTGACAGTGATCACAGGCCGCACCGCCGTCTATAGGAGGTAGATACACTGACAGTGATCACAGGCCGCACCGCCGTCTATAGGAGGTAGATACACTGACAGTGATCACAGGCCGCACCGCCGTCTATAGGGGGTAGATACACTGACAGTGATCACAGGCCGCACCGCCGTCTATAGGAGGTAGATACACTGACAGTGATCACAGGCCGCACCGCCGTCTATAGGAGGTAGATACACTGACAGTGATCACAGGCCGCACCGCCGTCTATAGGAGGTAGATACACTGACAGTGATCACAGGCCGCACCGCCGTCTATAGGAGGTAGATACACTGACAGTGATCACAGGCCGCACCGCCGTCTATAGGAGGTAGATACACTGACAGTGATCACAGGCCGCACCGCCGTCTATAGGAGGTAGATACACTGACAGTGATCACAGGCCGCACCGCCGTCTATAGGAGGTAGATACACTGACAGTGATCACAGGCCGCACCGCCGTCTATAGGAGGTAGATACACTGACAGTGATCACAGGCCGCACCGCCGTCTATAGGAGGTAGATACACTGACAGTGATCACAGGCCGCACCGCCGTCTATAGGAGGTAGATACACTGACAGTGATCACAGGCCGCACCGCCGTCTATAGGAGGTAGATACACTGACAGTGACCACAGGCCGCACCGCAGTCTATAGGAGGTAGATACACTGACAGTGATCACAGGCCGCACCGCCGTCTATAGGAGGTAGATACACTGACAGTGATCACAGGCCGCACCGCCGTCTATAGGAGGTAGATACACTGACAGTGATCACAGGCCGCACCGCCGTCTATAGGAGGTAGATACACTGACAGCGAACACAGGCCGCACCGCCGTCTATAGGGGGTAGATACACTGACGGTGATCACAGGCCGCACCGACGTCTATAGGAGGTAGATACACTGACAGCGATCACAGGCCGCACCGCCGTCTATAGGAGGTAGATACACTGACAGTGATCACAGGCCGCACCGCCGTCTATAGGAGGTAGATACACTGACAGTGATCACAGGCCGCACCGCCGTCTATAGGAGGTAGATACACTGACAGCGATCACAGGCCGCGCCGCTGTCTATAGGAGGTAGATACACTGACAGCGATCACAGGCCGCACCGCCGTCTATAGGAGGTAGATACACTGACAGTGATCACAGGCCGCACCGCCGTCTATAGGAGGTAGATACACTGACAGTGATCACAGGCCGCACCGCCGTCTATAGGAGGTAGATACACTGACAGTGATCACAGGCCGCACCGCCGTCTATAGGGGTAGATACACTGACAGTGATCACAGGCCGCACCGCCGTCTATAGGAGGTAGATACACTGACAGTGATCACAGGCCGCACCGCAGTCTATAGGAGGTAGATACACTGACAGTGATCACAGGCCGCACCGCCGTCTATAGGAGGTAGATACACTGACAGTGACCACAGGCCGCACCACCGTCTATAGGAGGTAGATACACTGACAGTGATCACAGGCCGCACCGCCGTCTATAGGAGGTAGATACACTGACAGTGATCACAGGCCGCACCGCCGTCTATAGGAGGTAGATACACTGACAGTGATCACAGGCCGCACCGCCGTCTATAGGAGGTAGATACACTGACAGTGATCACAGGCCGCACCGCCGTCTATAGGAGGTAGATACACTGACAGTGATCACAGGCCGCACCGCCGTCTATAGGAGGTAGATACACTGACAGTGATCACAGGCCGCACCGCCGTCTATAGGAGGTAGATACACTGACAGTGAACACAGGCCGCACCGCCGTCTATAGGAGGTAGATACACTGACAGTGATCACAGGCCGCACCGCCGTCTATAGGAGGTAGATACACTGACAGGTGATCACAGGCCGCACCGCCGTCTATAGGAGGTAGATACACTGACAGTGATCACAGGCCGCACCGCCGTCTATAGGAGGTAGATACACTGACAGTGATCACAGGCCGCACCGCCGTCTATAGGAGGTAGATACACTGACAGTGATCACAGGCCGCACCGCCGTCTATAGGAGGTAGATACACTGACAGTGATCACAGGCCGCACCGCCGTCTATAGGAGGTAGATACACTGACAGTGACCACAGGCCGCACCGCCGTCTATAGGAGGTAGATACACTGACAGTGACCACAGGCCGCACCGCCGTCTATAGGAGGTAGATACACTGACAGTGATCACAGGCCGCACCGCCGTCTATAGGAGGTAGATACACTGACAGTGATCACAGGCCGCACCGCCGTCTATAGGAGGTAGATACACTGACAGCGATCACAGGCCGCACCGCCGTCTATAGGAGGTAGATACACTGACAGTGATCACAGGCCGCACCGCCGTCTATAGGAGGTAGATACACTGACAGTGATCACAGGCCGCACCGCCGTCTATAGGAGGTAGATACACTGACAGCGATCACAGGCCGCACCGCCGTCTATAGGAGGTAGATACACTGACAGCGATCACAGGCCGCACCGCCGTCTATAGGAGGTAGATACACTGACAGTGATCACAGGCCGCACCGCCGTCTATAGGAGGTAGATACACTGACAGCGATCACAGGCCGCACCGCCGTCTATAGGAGGTAGATACACTGACAGTGATCACAGGCCGCACCGCCGTCTATAGGAGGTAGATACACTGACAGTGATCACAGGCCGCACCGCCGTCTATAGGAGGTAGATACACTGACAGTGATCACAGGCCGCACCGCCGTCTATAGGAGGTAGATACACTGACAGTGATCACAGGCCGCACCGCCGTCTATAGGAGGTAGATACACTGACAGTGATCACAGGCCGCACCGCCGTCTATAGGAGGTAGATACACTGACAGTGATCACAGGCCGCACCGCCGTCTATAGGAGGTAGATACACTGACAGTGATCACAGGCCGCACCGCCGTCTATAGGAGGTAGATACACTGACAGTGATCACAGGCCGCACCGCCGTCTATAGGAGGTAGATACACTGACAGTGATCACAGGCCGCACCGCCGTCTATAGGAGGTAGATACACTGACAGTGATCACAGGCCGCACCGCCGTCTATAGGAGGTAGATACACTGACAGTGATCACAGGCCGCACCGCCGTCTATAGGAGGTAGATACACTGACAGTGATCACAGGCCGCACCGCCGTCTATAGGAGGTAGATACACTGACAGTGATCACAGGCCGCACCGCCGTCTATAGGAGGTAGATACACTGACAGTGATCACAGGCCGCACCGCCGTCTATAGGAGGTAGATACACTGACAGTGATCACAGGCCGCACCGCCGTCTATAGGAGGTAGATACACTGACAGTGATCACAGGCCGCACCGCCGTCTATAGGAGGTAGATACACTGACAGTGATCACAGGCCGCACCGCCGTCTATAGGAGGTAGATACACTGACAGTGATCACAGGCCGCACCGCCGTCTATAGGAGGTAGATACACTGACAGTGATCACAGGCCGCACCGCCGTCTATAGGAGGTAGATACACTGACAGTGATCACAGGCCGCACCGCCGTCTATAGGAGGTAGATACACTGACAGTGATCACAGGCCGCACCGCCGTCTATAGGAGGTAGATACACTGACAGTGATCACAGGCCGCACCGCCGTCTATAGGAGGTAGATACACTGACAGTGATCACAGGCCGCACCGCTGTCTATAGGAGGTAGATACACTGACGGCGACCACAGGCTGCACCACTGTCTATAGGAGGTAGATACACTGACAGCGATCACAGGCCGCACCGCCGTCTATAGGAGGTAGATACACTGACAGTGATCACAGGCCGCACCGCCGTCTATAGGAGGTAGATACACTGACAGTGATCACAGGCCGCACCGCTGTCTATAGGAGGTAGATACACTGACAGTGACCACAGGCCGCACCGCTGTCTATAGGAGGTAGATACACTGACAGTGATCACAGGCCGCACCGCCATCTATAGGAGGTAGATACACTGACGGCGATCACAGGCCGCACCGCCGTCTATAGGAGGTAGATACACTGACAGTGATCACAGGCCGCACCGCCGTCTATAGGAGGTAGATACACTGACAGTGATCACAGGCCGAACCGCTATGTATAGGAGGTAGATACACTGACAGTGATCACAGGCCGCACCGTCTATAGGAGGTAGATACACTGACAGTGATCACAGGCCGCACCGCCGTCTATAGGAGGTAGATACACTGACAGTGACCACAGGCCGCACCGCCGTCTATAGGAGGTAGATACACTGACAGTGATCACAGGCCGCACCGCCGTCTATAGGAGGTAGATACACTGACAGTGATCACAGGCCGCACCGCCGTCTATAGGAGGTAGATACACTGACAGTGATCACAGGCCGCACCGCCGTCTATAGGAGGTAGATACACTGACAGTGATCACAGGCCGCACCGCCGTCTATAGGAGGTAGATACACTGACAGTGATCACAGGCCGCACCGCCGTCTATAGGAGGTAGATACACTGACAGTGATCACAGGCCGCACCGCCGTCTATAGGAGGTAGATACACTGACAGTGATCACAGGCCGCACCGCCGTCTATAGGAGGTAGATACACTGACAGTGATCACAGGCCGCACCGCCGTCTATAGGAGGTAGATACACTGACGGCGATCACAGGCCGCACCGCCGTCTATAGGAGGTAGATACACTGACAGCGATCACAGGCCGCACGCCGTCTATAGGAGGTAGATACACTGACAGTGATCACAGGCCGCACCGCCGTCTATAGGAGGTAGATACACTGACAGTGATCACAGGCCGCGCCGCCGTCTATAGGAGGTAGATACACTGACAGTGATCACAGGCCGCACCGCCGTCTATAGGAGGTAGATACACTGACAGTGATCACAGGCCGCACCGCCGTCTATAGGAGGTAGATACACTGACAGTGATCACAGGCCGCACCGCCGTCTATAGGAGGTAGATACACTGACAGTGATCACAGGCCGCACCGCCGTCTATAGGAGGTAGATACACTGACAGTGATCACAGGCCGCACCGCTGTCTATAGGAGGTAGATACACTGACAGTGATCACAGGCCGCACCGCCTGTCTATAGGAGGTAGATACACTGACAGTGATCACAGGCCGCACCGCCAGTCTATAGGAGGTAGATACACTGACGGCGATCACAGGCCGCACCGCCGTCTATAGGAGGTAGATACACTGACAGTGATCACAGGCCGCACCGCCGTCTATAGGAGGTAGATACACTGACAGTGATCACAGGCCGAACCGCTATTATAGGAGGTAGATACACTGACAGTGATCACAGGCCGCACCGTCTATAGGAGGAGGTAGATACACTGACAGTGATCACAGGCCGCACCGCCGTCTATAGGAGGTAGATACACTGACAGTGACCACAGGCCGCACCGCCGTCTATAGGAGGTAGATACACTGACAGTGATCACAGGCCGCACCGCCGTCTATAGGAGGTAGATACACTGACAGCGATCACAGGCCGCACCGCCGTCTATAGGAGGTAGATACACTGACAGTGATCACAGGCCGCACCGCCGTCTATAGGAGGTAGATACACTGACAGTGATCACAGGCCGCACCGCCGTCTATAGGAGGTAGATACACTGACAGTGATCACAGGCCGCACCGCTGTCTATAGGAGGTAGATACACTGACAGTGATCACAGGCCGCACCGCCGTCTATAGGAGGTAGATACACTGACAGTGATCACAGGCCGCACCGCTGTCTATAGGAGGTAGATACACTGACAGTGATCACAGGCCGCACCGCCGTCTATAGGAGGTAGATACACTGACAGCGATCACAGGCCGCACCGCCGTCTATAGGAGGTAGATACACTGACAGTGATCACAGGCCGCACCGCCGTCTATAGGAGGTAGATACACTGACAGTGATCACAGGCCGCACCGCCGTCTATAGGAGGTAGATACACTGACAGTGATCACAGGCCGCACCGCCGTCTATAGGAGGTAGATACACTGACAGTGATCACAGGCCGCACCGCCGTCTATAGGAGGTAGATACACTGACAGTGATCACAGGCCGCACCGCCGTCTATAGGAGGTAGATACACTGACAGTGATCACAGGCCGCACCGCCGTCTATAGGAGGTAGATACACTGACAGTGATCACAGGCCGCACCGCCGTCTATAGGAGGTAGATACACTGACAGTGATCACAGGCCGCACCGCTGTCTATAGGAGGTAGATACACTGACAGTGATCACAGGCCGCACCGCCATCTATAGGAGGTAGATACACTGACAGTGATCACAGGCCGCACCGCCGTCTATAGGAGGTAGATACACTGACAGTGATCACAGGCCGCACCGCCAGTCTATAGGAGGTAGATACACTGACAGTGATCACAGGCCGCACCGCCGTATATAGGAGGTAGATACACTGACAGTGATCACAGGCCGCACCGCTGTCTATAGGAGGTAGATACACTGACAGTGATCACAGGCCGCACCGCCGTCTATAGGAGGTAGATACACTGACAGTGATCACAGGCCGCACCGCCGTCTATAGGAGGTAGATACACTGACAGTGATCACAGGCCGCACCGCCGTCTATAGGAGGTAGATACACTGACAGTGATCACAGGCCGCACCGCCGTCTATAGGAGGTAGATACACTGACAGTGATCACAGGCCGCACCTCGTCTATAGGAGGTAGATACACTGACAGTGATCACAGGCCGCACCGCCGTCTATAGGAGGTAGATACACTGACAGTGATCACAGGCCGCACCGCCGTCTATAGGAGGTAGATACACTGACAGTGATCACAGGCCGCACCGCCTATCTATAGGAGGTAGATACACTGACAGCGATCACAGGCCGCACCGCCATCTATAGGAGGTAGATACACTGACAGTGATCACAGGCCGCACCGCCGTCTATAGGAGGTAGATACACTGACAGTGATCACAGGCCGCACCGCCGTCTATAGGAGGTAGATACACTGACAGCGATCACAGGCCGCACCGCCGTCTATAGGAGGTAGATACACTGACAGTGATCACAGGCCGCACCGCCGTCTATAGGAGGTAGATACACTGACAGTGATCACAGGCCGCACCGCCGTCTATAGGAGGTAGATACACTGACAGTGATCACAGTCCGCACCGCTGTCTATAGGAGGTAGATACACTGACAGTGATCACAGGCCGCACCGCCGTCTATAGGAGGTAGATACACTGACAGTGATCACAGGCCGCACCGCCGTCTATAGGAGGTAGATACACTGACAGCGATCACAGGCCGCACCGCCGTCTATAGGAGGTAGATACACTGACAGTGATCACAGGCCGCACCGCCGTCTATAGGAGGTAGATACACTGACAGTGATCACAGGCCGCACCGCCGTCTATAGGAGGTAGATACACTGACAGTGATCACAGGCCGCACCGCCGTCTATAGGAGGTAGATACACTGACAGCGATCACAGGCCGCACCGCCGTCTATAGGAGGTAGATACACTGACAGTGATCACAGGCCGCACCGCCGTCTATAGGAGGTAGATACACTGACAGTGATCACAGGCCGCACCGCCGTCTATAGGAGGTAGATACACTGACAGTGATCACAGGCCGCACCGCCGTCTATAGGAGGTAGATACACTGACAGTGATCACAGGCCGCACCGCTGTCTATAGGAGGTAGATACACTGACAGTGATCACAGGCCGCACCGCCGTCTATAGGAGGTAGATACACTGACAGTGACCACAGGCCGCACCGCCGTCTATAGGAGGTAGATACACTGACAGTGATCACAGGCCGCACCGCTGTCTATAGGAGGTAGATACACTGACAGTGATCACAGGCCGCACCGCCGTCTATAGGAGGTAGATACACTGACAGTGATCACAGGCCGCACCGCCGTCTATACGAGGTAGATACACTGACAGTGATCACAGGCCGCACCGCCGTCTATAGGGGGTAGATACACTGACAGTGATCACAGGCCGCACCGCCGTCTATAGGGGGTAGATACACTGACAGTGATCACAGGCCGCACTGTCTATAGGAGGTAGATACACTGACAGTGATCACAGGCCGCACCGCCATCTATAGGAGGTAGATACACTGACAGTGATCACAGGCCGCACCGCCGTCTATAGGAGGTAGATACACTGACAGTGATCACAGGCCGCACCGCTGTCTATAGGAGGTAGATACACTGACAGTGATCACAGGCCGCACCGCCATCTATAGGAGGTAGATACACTGACAGCGATCACAGGCCGCACCGCCATCTATAGGAGGTAGATACACTGACAGTGATCACAGGCCGCACCGCCGTCTATAGGAGGTAGATACACTGACAGTGATCACAGGCCGCACCGCCGTCTATAGGAGGTAGATACACTGACAGTGATCACAGGCCGCACCGCCGTCTATAGGAGGTAGATACACTGACAGCGATCACAGGCCGCACCGCCGTCTATAGGAGGTAGATACACTGACAGCGATCACAGGCCGCACCGCCGTCTATAGGAGGTAGATACGCTGACGGCGACCACAGGCCGCACCGCCGTCTATAGGAGGTAGATACACTGACGGCGATCACAGGCCGCACCGCCGTCTATAGGAGGTAGATACACTGACAGTGATCACAGGCCGCACCGCCGTCTATAGGGGGTAGATACACTGACAGTGATCACAGGCCGCACCGCCGTCTATAGGAGGTAGATACACTGACAGCGATCACAGGCCGCACCGCCGTCTATAGGAGGTAGATACACTGACAGTGATCACAGGCCGCACCGCCGTCTATAGGAGGTAGATACACTGACAGTGATCACAGGCCGCACCGCCGTCTATAGGAGGTAGATACACTGACAGTGATCACAGGCCGCACCGCCGTCTATAGGAGGTAGATACACTGACAGTGATCACAGGCCGCACCGCCGTCTATAGGAGGTAGATACACTGACAGCGATCACAGGCCGCACCGCCGTCTATAGGAGGTAGATACACTGACAGTGATCACAGGCCGCACCGCCGTCTATAGGAGGTAGATACACTGACAGTGATCACAGGCCGCACCGCCGTCTATAGGAGGTAGATACACTGACAGTGATCACAGGCCGCACCGCCGTCTATAGGAGGTAGATACACTGACAGCGATCACAGGCCGCACCGCCATCTATAGGAGGTAGATACACTGACAGTGATCACAGGCCGCACCGCCGTCTATAGGAGGTAGATACACTGACAGCGATCACAGGCCGCACCGCCCTCTATAGGAGGTAGATACACTGACAGTGATCACAGGCCGCACCGCCGTCTATAGGAGGTAGATACACTGACAGTGATCACAGGCCGCACCGCCGTCTATAGGAGGTAGATACACTGACAGTGATCACAGGCCGCACCGCCATCTATAGGAGGTAGATACACTGACAGTGATCACAGGCCGCACCGCCATCTATAGGAGGTAGATACACTGACAGTGATCACAGGCCGCACCGCCGTCTATAGGAGGTAGATACACTGACAGTGATCACAGGCCGCACCGCCATCTATAGGAGGTAGATACACTGACAGTGATCACAGGCCGCACCGCCATCTATAGGAGGTAGATACACTGACAGTGATCACAGGCCGCACCGCCGTCTATAGGAGGTAGATACACTGACAGTGATCACAGGCCGCACCGCCTTCTATAGGAGGTAGATACACTGACAGTGACCACAGGCCGCACCGCCATCTATAGGAGGTAGATACACTGACAGTGATCACAGGCCGCACCGCCGTCTATAGGAGGTAGATACACTGACAGTGATCACAGGCCGCACCGCCGTCTATAGGAGGTAGATACACTGACAGAGATCACAGGCCGCACCGCCGTCTATAGGAGGTAGATACACTGACAGTGATCACAGGCCGCACCGCCGTCTATAGGAGGTAGATACACTGACAGCGATCACAGGCCGCACCGCCGTCTATAGGAGGTAGATACACTGACAGTGATCACAGGCCGCACCGCAGTCTATAGGAGGTAGATACACTGACAGCGATCACAGGCCGCACCGCCGTCTATAGGAGGTAGATACACTGACAGTGATCACAGGCCGCACCGCCGTCTATAGGAGGTAGATACACTGACAGTGATCACAGGCCGCACCGCCGTCTATAGGAGGTAGATACACTGACTGTGATCACAGGCCGCACCGCCATCTATAGGAGGTAGATACACTGACAGTGATCACAGGCCGCACCGCCGTCTATAGGAGGTAGATACACTGACAGTGATCACAGGCCGCACCGCCGTCTATAGGAGGTAGATACACTGACAGTGATCACAGGCCGCACCGCCATCTATAGGAGGTAGATACACTGACAGTGATCACAGGCCGCACCGCCGTCTATAGGAGGTAGATACACTGACAGTGATCACAGGCCGCACCGCCGTCTATAGGAGGTAGATACACTGACAGTGATCACAGGCCGCACCGCCGTCTATAGGAGGTAGATACACTGACAGTGATCACAGGCCGCACCGCCGTCTATAGGAGGTAGATACACTGACAGTGATCACAGGCCGCACCGCCGTCTATAGGAGGTAGATACACTGACAGTGATCACAGGCCGCACCGCCGTCTATAGGAGGTAGATACACTGACAGTGATCACAGGCCGCACCGCCGTCTATAGGAGGTAGATACACTGACAGTGATCACAGGCCGCACCGCAGTCTATAGGAGGTAGATACACTGACAGTGATCACAGGCCGCACCGCCGTCTATAGGAGGTAGATACACTGACAGTGATCACAGGCCGCACCGCCGTCTATAGGAGGTAGATACACTGACAGTGATCACAGGCCGCACCGCCGTCTATAGGAGGTAGATACACTGACAGTGATCACAGGCCGCACCGCCGTCTATAGGAGGTAGATACACTGACAGTGATCACAGGCCGCACCGCCGTCTATAGGAGGTAGATACACTGACAGTGATCACAGGCCGCACCGCCGTCTATAGGAGGTAGATACACTGACAGCGATCACAGGCCGCACCGCCGTCTATAGGAGGTAGATACACTGACAGTGATCACAGGCCGCACCGCCATCTATAGGAGGTAGATACACTGACAGTGATCACAGGCCGCACCGCCGTCTATAGGAGGTAGATACACTGACAGTGATCACAGGCCGCACCGCCGTCTATAGGAGGTAGATACACTGACAGCGATCACAGGCCGCACCGCCGTCTATAGGAGGTAGATACACTGACAGTGATCACAGGCCGCACCGCCATCTATAGGAGGTAGATACACTGACAGTGATCACAGGCCGCACCGCCGTCTATAGGAGGTAGATACACTGACAGTGATCACAGGCCGCACCGCCGTCTATAGGAGGTAGATACACTGACAGTGATCACAGGCCGCACCGCCGTCTATAGGAGGTAGATACACTGACAGTGATCACAGGCCGCACCGCCGTCTATAGGAGGTAGATACACTGACAGCGATCACAGGCCGCACCGCTGTCTATAGGAGGTAGATACACTGACAGCGACCACAGGCCGCACCGCCATCTATAGGAGGTAGATACACTGACAGTGATCACAGGCCGTACCGCCGTCTATAGGAGGTAGATACACTGACAGCGATCACAGGCCGCACCGCCGTCTATAGGGGGTAGATACACTGACAGTGATCACAGGCTGCACCGCTGTCTATAGGAGGTAGATACACTGACAGTGATCACAGGCCGCACCGCCGTCTATAGGAGGTAGATACACTGACAGTGATCACAGGCCGCACCGCTGTCTATAGGAGGTAGATACACTGACAGTGATCACAGGCCGCACCGCCGTCTATAGGAGGTAGATACACTGACAGTGATCACAGGCCGCACCGCCGTCTATAGGAGGTAGATACACTGACAGTGATCACAGGCCGCACCGCCGTCTATAGGAGGTAGATACACTGACAGTGATCACAGGCCGCACCGCCGTCTATAGGAGGTAGATACACTGACAGCGATCACAGGCCGCACCGCCGTCTATAGGAGGTAGATACACTGACAGTGAACACAGGCCGCACCGCCATATATAGGAGGTAGATACACTGACAGTGATCACAGGCCGCACCGCTGTCTATAGGAGGTAGATACACTGACAGCGATCACAGGCCGCACCGCCGTCTATAGGGGGTAGATACACTGACAGTGATCACAGGCTGCACCGCCGTCTATAGGAGGTAGATACACTGACAGTGATCACAGGCCGCACCGCCGTCTATAGGGGGTAGATACACTGACAGTGATCACAGGCCGCACCGCCGTCTATAGGAGGTAGATACACTGACAGCGATCACAGGCCGCACCGCCGTCTATAGGAGGTAGATACACTGACAGCGATCACAGGCCGCACCGCCGTCTATAGGAGGTAGATACACTGACAGTGATCACAGGCCGCACCGCCGTCTATAGAAGGTAGATACACTGACAGTGATCACAGGCCGCACCGCCGTCTATAGGAGGTAGATACACTGACAGTGATCACAGGCCGCACCGCCGTCTATAGGAGGTAGATACACTGACAGTGATCACAGGCCGCACCGCCGTCTATAGGAGGTAGATACACTGACAGTGATCACAGGCCGCACCGCCGTCTATAGGAGGTAGATACACTGACAGTGATCACAGGCCGCACCGCCGTCTATAGGAGGTAGATACACTGACAGTGATCACAGGCCGCACCGCCGTCTATAGGAGGTAGATACACTGACAGTGATCACAGGCCGCACCGCCATCTATAGGAGGTAGATACACTGACAGTGATCACAGGCCGCACCGCCGTCTATAGGAGGTAGATACACTGACAGTGATCACAGGCCGCACCGCCATCTATAGGAGGTAGATACACTGACAGTGATCACAGGCCGCACCGCCGTCTATAGGAGGTAGATACACTGACAGTGAACACAGGCCGCACCGCCATATATAGGAGGTAGATACACTGACAGTGATCACAGGCCGCACCGCTGTCTATAGGAGGTAGATACACTGACAGCGATCACAGGCCGCACCGCCGTCTATAGGAGGTAGATACACTGACAGCGATCACAGGCCGCACCGCCGTCTATAGGAGGTAGATACACTGACAGTGATCACAGGCCGCACCGCTGTCTATAGGAGGTAGATACACTGACAGCGATCACAGGCCGCACCGCCGTCTATAGGAGGTAGATACACTGACAGTGAACACAGGCCGCACCGCCGTCTATAGGAGGTAGATACACTGACGGTGATCACAGGCCGCACCGCCGTCTATAGGAGGTAGATACACTGACAGCGATCACAGGCCGCACCGCTGTCTATAGGAGGTAGATACACTGACAGCGATCACAGGCCGCACCGCTGTCTATAGGAGGTAGATACACTGACGGCGATCACAGGCCGCACCGCCGTCTATAGGAGGTAGATACACTGACAGCGATCACAGGCCGCACCGCCGTCTATAGGAGGTAGATACACTGACAGCGATCACAGGCCGCACCGCCGTCTATAGGAGGTAGATACACTGACAGTGATCACAGGCCGCACCGCTGTCTATAGGAGGTAGATACACTGACGGCGATCACAGGCCGCACCGCCGTCTATAGGAGGTAGATACACTGACAGTGATCACAGGCCGCGCCGCCGTCTATAGGAGGTAGATACACTGACAGTGACCACAGGCCGCACTGTCTATAGGAGGTAGATACACTGACAGTGATCACAGGCCGCACCGCCATCTATAGGAGGTAGATACACTGACAGTGATCACAGGCCGCACCGCCGTCTATAGGAGGTAGATACACTGACAGTGATCACAGGCCGCACCGCCGTCTATAGGAGGTAGATACACTGACAGCGATCACAGGCCGCACCGCCGTCTATAGGAGGTAGATACACTGACAGTGATCACAGGCCGCACCGCCATCTATAGGAGGTAGATACACTGACAGTGATCACAGGCCGCACCGCTGTCTATAGGAGGTAGATACACTGACAGTGATCACAGGCCGCACCGCCGTCTATAGGAGGTAGATACACTGACAGCGATCACAGGCCGCACTGCCGTCTATAGGAGGTAGATACACTGACATCGATCACAGGCCGCACCACCATCTATAGGAGGTAGATACACAGACAGTGACCACAGGCCGCACCGCCGTCTATAGGAGGTAGATACACTGACAGTGACCACAGGCCGCACCGCCGTCTATAGGAGGTAGATACACTGACAGTGATCACAGGCCGCACCGCCGTCTATAGGAGGTAGATACACGGACGGCGATCACAGGCCGCACCGCCGTCTATAGGAGGTAGATACACTGACAGTGATCACAGGCCGCACCGCCGTCTATAGGAGGTAGATACACTGACAGTGATCACAGGCCGCACCGCCGTCTATAGGAGGTAGATACACTGACAGTGATCACAGGCCGCACAGCCGTCTATAGGAGGTAGATACACTGACAGTGATCACAGGCCGCACCGCCGTCTATAGGGGGTAGATACACTGACAGTGATCACAGGCCGCACCGCCGTCTATAGGAGGTAGATACACTGACAGTGATCACAGGCCGCACCGCCGTCTATAGGAGGAGGTAGATACACTGACAGTGATCACAGGCCGCACCGCCGTCTATAGGAGGTAGATACACTGACAGTGATCACAGGCCGCACCGCTGTCTATAGGAGGTAGATACACTGACAGTGACCACAGGCCGCACCGCCGTCTATAGGAGGTAGATACACTGACAGCGATCACAGGCCGCACCGCTGTCTATAGGAGGTAGATACACTGACAGCGATCACAGGCCGCACCGCCGTCTATAGGAGGTAGATACACTGACAGTGATCACAGGCCGCACCGCCATCTATAGGAGGTAGATACACTGACAGTGATCACAGGCCGCACCGCCGTCTATAGGAGGTAGATACACTGACAGTGATCACAGGCCGCACCGCCGTCTATAGGAGGTAGATACACTGACAGTGATCACAGGCCGCACCGCCGTCTATAGGAGGTAGATACACTGACAGTGATCACAGGCCGCACCGCCGTCTATAGGAGGTAGATACACTGACAGCGATCACAGGCCGCACTGTCTATAGGAGGTAGATACACTGACAGCGATCACAGGCCGCACTGTCTATAGGAGGTAGATACACTGACAGTGATCACAGGTCGCACCGCTGTCTATAGGAGGTAGATACACTGACAGTGATCACAGGCCGCACCGCCGTCTATAGGAGGTAGATACACTGACAGCGATCACAGGCCGCACCGCCGTCTATAGGAGGTAGATACACTGACAGCGATCACAGGCCGCACCGCCGTCTATAGGAGGTAGATACACTGACAGCGACCACAGGCCGCACCGCCGTCTATAGGAGGTAGATACACTGACAGCGATCACAGGCCGCACCGCTGTCTATAGGAGGTAGATACACTGACAGCGATCACAGGCCGCACCGCCGTCTATAGGAGGTAGATACACTGACAGTGATCACAGGCCGCACCGCCGTCTATAGGGGGTAGATACACTGACAGTGATCACAGGCCGCACCGCCGTCTATAGGAGGTAGATACACTGACGGTGATCACAGGCCGCACCGCCGTCTATAGGAGGTAGATACACTGACAGTGATCACAGGCCGCACCACCGTCTATAGGAGGTAGATACACTGACAGCGATCACAGGCCGCACTGCCGTCTATAGGAGGTAGATACACTGACAGTGATCACAGGCCGCACCGCCGTCTATAGGAGGTAGATACACTGACAGTGATCACAGGCCGCACCGCCGTCTATAGGAGGTAGATACACTGACAGGCGATCACAGGCCGCACCGCCGTCTATAGGAGGTGGATACACTGACAGCGATCACAGGCCGCACCGCCGTCTATAGGAGGTAGATACACGGACGGCGATCACAGGCCGCACCGCCGTCTATAGGAGGTAGATACACTGACAGCGATCACAGGCCGCACCGCCATCTATAGGAGGTAGATACACGGACGGCGATCACAGGCCGCACTGCTGTCTATAGGAGGTAGATACACTGACAGTGATCACAGGCCGCACCGCCGTCTATAGGAGGTAGATACACTGACAGTGATCACAGGCCGCACCGCCGTCTATAGGAGGTAGATACACTGACAGCGATCACAGGCCGCACCGCCGTCTATAGGAGGTAGATACACTGACAGTGATCACAGGCCGCACCGCCGTCTATAGGAGGTAGATACACTGACAGTGATCACAGGCCGCACCGCCGTCTATAGGAGGTAGATACACTGACAGTGATCACAGGCCGCACCGCCGTCTATAGGAGGTAGATACACTGACAGCGATCACAGGCCGCACCGCCGTCTATAGGAGGTAGATACACTGACAGTGACCACAGGCCGCACCGCCGTCTATAGGAGGTAGATACACTGACAGCGATCACAGGCCGCACCGCTGTCTATAGGAGGTAGATACACTGACAGCGATCACAGGCCGCACCGCCGTCTATAGGAGGTAGATACACTGACAGTGATCACAGGCCGCACCGCCGTCTATAGGAGGTAGATACACTGACAGTGATCACAGGTCGCACCGCCGTCTATAGGAGGTAGATACACTGACAGTGACCACAGGCCGCACCGCCGTCTATAGGAGGTAGATACACTGACAGTGATCACAGGCCGCACCGCCATCTATAGGAGGTAGATACACTGACAGTGATCACAGGCCGCACCGCCGTCTATAGGAGGTAGATACACTGACAGTGATCACAGGCCGCACCGCCGTCTATAGGAGGTAGATACACTGACAGTGATCACAGGCCGCACCGCCGTCTATAGGAGGTAGATACACTGACAGCGATCACAGGCCGCACCGCCGTCTATAGGAGGTAGATACACTGACAGTGATCACAGGCCGCACCGCCGTCTATAGGAGGTAGATACACTGACAGCGATCACAGGCCGCACCGCTGTCTATAGGAGGTAGATACACTGACAGCGATCACAGGCCGCACCGCCGTCTATAGGAGGTAGATACACTGACAGTGATCACAGGCCGCACCGCCGTCTATAGGGGGTAGATACACTGACAGTGATCACAGGCCGCACCGCTGTCTATAGGAGGTAGATACACTGACGGTGATCACAGGCCGCACCGCCGTCTATAGGAGGTAGATACACTGACAGTGATCACAGGCCGCACCGCCGTCTATAGGGGGTAGATACACTGACAGTGATCACAGGCCGCACCGCTGTCTATAGGAGGTAGATACACTGACGGTGATCACAGGCCGCACCGCCGTCTATAGGAGGTAGATACACTGACAGTGATCACAGGCCGCACCACCGTCTATAGGAGGTAGATACACTGACAGCGATCACAGGCCGCACCGCCGTCTATAGGAGGTAGATACACTGACAGTGATCACAGGCCGCACCGCCATCTATAGGAGGTAGATACACGGACGGCGATCACAGGCCGCACCGCCGTCTATAGGGGGTAGATACACTGACGGTGATCACAGGCCGCACCGCCGTCTATAGGAGGTAGATACACTGACAGCGATCACAGGCCGCACCGCCATCTATAGGAGGTAGATACACGGACGGCGATCACAGGCCGCACTGTTGTCTATGGGAGGTAGATACACTGACAGTGATCACAGGCCGCACCGCCGTCTATAGGAGGTAGATACACTGACAGTGATCACAGGCCGCACCGCCGTCTATAGGAGGTAGATACACTGACAGTGATCACAGGCCGCACCGCCGTCTATAGGAGGTAGATACACTGACAGTGATCACAGGCCGCACCGCCGTCTATAGGAGGTAGATACACTGACAGTGATCACAGGCCGCACCGCTGTCTATAGGAGGTAGATACACTGACAGTGATCACAGGCCGCACCGCCGTCTATAGGAGGTAGATACACTGACAGTGATCACAGGCCGCACCGCCGTCTATAGGAGGTAGATACACTGACAGTGATCACAGGCCGCACCGCCGTCTATAGGAGGTAGATACACTGACAGTGATCACAGGCTGCACCGCCGTCTATAGGAGGTAGATACACTGACAGTGATCACAGGCCGCACCGCCATATATAGGAGGTAGATACACTGACAGTGATCACAGGCCGCACCGCCGTCTATAGGAGGTAGATACACTGACAGTGATCACAGGCCGCACCGCCGTCTATAGGAGGTAGATACACTGACAGTGATCACAGGCCGCACCGCCATATATAGGAGGTAGATACACTGACAGCGATCACAGGCTGCACCGCCGACTATAGGAGGTAGATACACTGACAGTGATCACAGGCCGCACCGCCGTCTATAGGAGGTAGATACACTGACAGTGATCACAGGCCGCACCGCCGTCTATAGGAGGTAGATACACTGACAGTGATCACAGGCTGCACCGCCGTCTATAGGAGGTAGATACACTGACAGTGATCACAGGCTGCACCGCCGTCTATAGGAGGTAGATACACTGACAGTGATCACAGGCCGCACCGCCGTCTATAGGAGGTAGATACACTGACAGTGATCACAGGCCGCACCACCATCTATAGGAGGTAGATACACTGACAGTGATCACAG
This sequence comes from Bufo bufo, assembly GCF_905171765.1. Taxonomy (NCBI): domain Eukaryota; kingdom Metazoa; phylum Chordata; class Amphibia; order Anura; family Bufonidae; genus Bufo; species Bufo bufo. Next base: position 228,977,416 of record NC_053396.1, read on the forward strand.
GCCGCACCGCCATCTATAGGAGGTAGATACACTGACAGCGATCACAGGCCGCACCGCCGTCTATAGGAGGTAGATACACTGACGGCGATCACAGGCCGCACCGCCGTCTATAGGAGGTAGATACACTGACAGCGATCACAGGCCGCACCGCCGTCTATAGGAGGTAGATACACTGACGGTGACCACAGGCCGCACCGCCGTCTATAGGAGGTAGATACACTGACGGTGATCACAGGCCGCACCGCCGTCTATAGGAGGTAGATACACTGACAGTGATCACAGGCCGCACCGCCATATATAGGAGGTAGATACACTGACAGTGATCACAGGCCGCACCGCCGTCTATAGGAGGTAGATACACTGACAGTGATCACAGGCCGCACCGCCGTCTATAGGAGGTAGATACACTGACAGTGATCACAGGCCGCACCGCCATATATAGGAGGTAGATACACTGACAGTGATCACAGGCCGCACCGCCGTCTATAGGAGGTAGATACACTGACAGCGATCACAGGCCGCACCACCATCTATAGGAGGTAGATACACTGACAGCGATCACAGGCCGCACCGCCGTCTATAGGAGGTAGATACACTGACAGTGACCACAGGCCGCACCGCCGTCTATAGGAGGTAGATACACTGACGGTGATCACAGGCCGCACCGCCGTCTATAGGAGGTAGATACACTGACAGTGATCACAGGCCGCACCGCCATATATAGGAGGTAGATACACTGACAGTGATCACAGGCCGCACCGCCGTCTATAGGAGGTAGATACACTGACAGTGATCACAGGCCGCACCGCCGTCTATAGGAGGTAGATACACTGACAGTGATCACAGGCCGCACCGCTGTCTATAGGAGGTAGATACACTGACAGTGATCACAGGCCGCACCGCCGTCTATAGGAGGTAGATACACTGACGGCGATCACAGGCCGCACCGCCGTCTATAGGAGGTAGATACACTGACAGTGACCACAGGCCGCACCGCCGTCTATAGGAGGTAGATACACTGACAGTGATCACAGGCCGCACCGCCGTCTATAGGAGGTAGATACACTGACAGTGATCACAGGCCGCACCGCCGTCTATAGGAGGTAGATACACTGACAGTGATCACAGGCCGCACCGCCGTCTATAGGAGGTAGATACACTGACAGTGATCACAGGCCGCACCGCCATATATAGGAGGTAGATACACTGACAGTGATCACAGGCCGCACCGCCGTCTATAGGAGGTAAATACACTGACAGTGATCACAGGCCGCACCGCTGTCTATAGGAGGTAGATACACTGACAGCGATCACAGGCCGCACCGCCGTCTATAGGAGGTAGATACACTGACAGTGATCACAGGCCGCACCGCCGTCTATAGGAGGTAGATACACTGACGGCGATCACAGGCCGCACCGCCGTCTATAGGAGGTAGATACACTGACAGTGACCACAGGCCGCACCGCCGTCTATAGGAGGTAGATACACTGACAGTGATCACAGGCCGCACCGCCGTCTATAGGAGGTAGATACACTGACAGTGATCACAGGCCGCACCGCCGTCTATAGGAGGTAGATACACTGACAGTGATCACAGGCCGCACCGCCGTCTATAGGAGGTAGATACACTGACAGCGATCACAGGCCGCACCGCTGTCTATAGGAGGTAGATACACTGACAGTGATCACAGGCCGCACCGCCGTCTATAGGAGGTAGATACACTGACAGCGATCACAGGCCGCACCGCTGTCTATAGGAGGTAGATACACTGACAGCGACCACAGGCCGCACCGCCATCTATAGGAGGTAGATACACTGACAGCGATCACAGGCCGCACCGCCGTCTATAGGAGGTAGATACACTGACAGTGATCACAGGCTGCACCGCTGTCTATAGGAGGTAGATACACTGACAGTGATCACAGGCCGCACCGCCGTCTATAGGAGGTAGATACACTGACAGTGATCACAGGCCGCACCGCTGTCTATAGGAGGTAGATACACTGACAGTGATCACAGGCCGCACCGCCGTCTATAGGAGGTAGATACACTGACGGCGATCACAGGCCGCACCGCCGTCTATAGGAGGTAGATACACTGACAGTGACCACAGGCCGCACCGCCGTCTATAGGAGGTAGATACACTGACAGTGATCACAGGCCGCACCGCCGTCTATAGGAGGTAGATACACTGACAGTGATCACAGGCCGCACCGCCGTCTATAGGAGGTAGATACACTGACAGTGATCACAGGCCGCACCGCCGTCTATAGGAGGTAGATACACTGACAGTGATCACAGGCCGCACCGCCGTCTATAGGAGGTAGATACACTGACAGCGATCACAGGCCGCACCGCTGTCTATAGGAGGTAGATACACTGACAGTGATCACAGGCCGCACCGCCGTCTATAGGAGGTAGATACACTGACAGCGATCACAGGCCGCACCGCTGTCTATAGGAGGTAGATACACTGACAGCGACCACAGGCCGCACCGCCATCTATAGGAGGTAGATACACTGACAGTGATCACAGGCCGCACCGCTGTCTATAGGAGGTAGATACACTGACAGTGATCACAGGCCGCACCGCCGTCTATAGGAGGTAGATACACTGACAGCGATCACAGGCCGCACCGCTGTCTATAGGAGGTAGATACACTGACAGCGACCACAGGCCGCACCGCCATCTATAGGAGGTAGATACACTGACAGCGATCACAGGCCGCACCGCCGTCTATAGGGGGTAGATACACTGACAGTGATCACAGGCTGCACCGCTGTCTATAGGAGGTAGATACACTGACAGTGATCACAGGCCGCACCGCCGTCTATAGGAGGTAGATACACTGACAGTGATCACAGGCCGCACCGCTGTCTATAGGAGGTAGATACACTGACAGTGATCACAGGCCGCACCGCCGTCTATAGGAGGTAGATACACTGACAGTGATCACAGGCCGCACCGCCGTCTATAGGAGGTAGATACACTGACAGTGATCACAGGCCGCACCGCCGTCTATAGGAGGTAGATACACTGACAGTGATCACAGGCCGCACCGCCGTCTATAGGAGGTAGATACACTGACAGCGATCACAGGCCGCACCGCCGTCTATAGGAGGTAGATACACTGACAGTGAACACAGGCCGCACCGCCATATATAGGAGGTAGATACACTGACAGTGATCACAGGCCGCACCGCTGTCTATAGGAGGTAGATACACTGATAGCGATCACAGGCCGCACCGCCGTCTATAGGGGGTAGATACACTGACAGTGATCACAGGCTGCACCGCCGTCTATAGGAGGTAGATACACTGACAGTGATCACAGGCCGCACCGCCGTCTATAGGGGGTAGATACACTGACAGTGATCACAGGCCGCACCGCCGTCTATAGGAGGTAGATACACTGACAGCGATCACAGGCCGCACCGCCGTCTATAGGAGGTAGATACACTGACAGCGATCACAGGCCGCACCGCCGTCTATAGGAGGTAGATACACTGACAGTGATCACAGGCCGCACCGCTGTCTATAGGAGGTAGATACACTGACAGTGATCACAGGCCGCACCGCCGTCTATAGGAGGTAGATACACTGACAGTGATCACAGGCCGCACCGCCGTCTATAGGAGGTAGATACACTGACAGTGATCACAGGCCGCACCGCCGTCTATAGGAGGTAGATACACTGACAGTGAACACAGGCCGCACCGCCATATATAGGAGGTAGATACACTGACAGTGATCACAGGCCGCACCGCTGTCTATAGGAGGTAGATACACTGACAGCGATCACAGGCCGCACCGCCGTCTATAGGAGGTAGATACACTGACAGCGATCACAGGCCGCACCGCCGTCTATAGGAGGTAGATACACTGACAGTGATCACAGGCCGCACCGCTGTCTATAGGAGGTAGATACACTGACAGCGATCACAGGCCGCACCGCCGTCTATAGGAGGTAGATACACTGACAGTGATCACAGGCCGCACCGCCGTCTATAGGAGGTAGATACACTGACGGTGATCACAGGCCGCACCGCCGTCTATAGGAGGTAGATACACTGACAGCGATCACAGGCCGCACCGCTGTCTATAGGAGGTAGATACACTGACAGCGATCACAGGCCGCACCGCTGTCTATAGGAGGTAGATACACTGACGGCGATCACAGGCCGCACCGCCGTCTATAGGAGGTAGATACACTGACAGCGATCACAGGCCGCACCGCCATCTATAGGAGGTAGATACACTGACAGCGATCACAGGCCGCACCGCCGTCTATAGGAGGTAGATACACTGACAGTGATCACAGGCCGCACCGCTGTCTATAGGAGGTAGATACACTGACGGCGATCACAGGCCGCACCGCCGTCTATAGGAGGTAGATACACTGACAGTGATCACAGGCCGCGCCGCCGTCTATAGGAGGTAGATACACTGACAGTGACCACAGGCCGCACTGTCTATAGGAGGTAGATACACTGACAGTGATCACAGGCCGCACCGCCATCTATAGGAGGTAGATACACTGACAGCGATCACAGGCCGCACCGCCGTCTATAGGAGGTAGATACACTGACAGTGATCACAGGCCGCACCGCCGTCTATAGGAGGTAGATACACTGACAGCGATCACAGGCCGCACCGCCGTCTATAGGAGGTAGATACACTGACAGTGATCACAGGCCGCACCGCTGTCTATAGGAGGTAGATACACTGACAGTGATCACAGGCCGCACCGCCGTCTATAGGAGGTAGATACACTGACAGCGATCACAGGCCGCACTGCCGTCTATAGGAGGTAGATACACTGACATCGATCACAGGCCGCACCGCTGTCTATAGGAGGTAGATACACAGACAGTGATCACAGGCCGCACCGCCGTCTATAGGAGGTAGATACACTGACAGTGACCACAGGCCGCACCGCTGTCTATAGGAGGTAGATACACGGACGGCGATCACAGGCCGCACCGCCGTCTATAGGAGGTAGATACACTGACAGTGATCACAGGCCGCACCGCCGTCTATAGGAGGTAGATACACTGACAGTGATCACAGGCCGCACCGCCGTCTATAGGAGGTAGATACACTGACAGTGATCACAGGCCGCACCGCCGTCTATAGGAGGTAGATACACTGACAGTGATCACAGGCCGCACCGCCGTCTATAGGGGGTAGATACACTGACAGTGATCACAGGCCGCACCGCCGTCTATAGGAGGTAGATACACTGACAGTGATCACAGGCCGCACCGCCGTCTATAGGAGGAGGTAGATACACTGACAGTGATCACAGGCCGCACCGCCGTCTATAGGAGGTAGATACACTGACAGTGACCACAGGCCGCACCGCCGTCTATAGGAGGTAGATACACTGACAGCGATCACAGGCCGCACCGCTGTCTATAGGAGGTAGATACACTGACAGCGATCACAGGCCGCACCGCCGTCTATAGGAGGTAGATACACTGACAGTGATCACAGGCCGCACCGCCATCTATAGGAGGTAGATACACTGACAGTGATCACAGGCCGCACCGCCGTCTATAGGAGGTAGATACACTGACAGTGATCACAGGCCGCACCGCCGTCTATAGGAGGTAGATACACTGACAGTGATCACAGGCCGCACCGCCGTCTATAGGAGGTAGATACACTGACAGTGATCACAGGCCGCACCGCCGTCTATAGGAGGTAGATACACTGACAGCGATCACAGGCCGCACTGTCTATAGGAGGTAGATACACTGACAGTGATCACAGGACGCACCGCCGTCTATAGGGGGTAGATACACTGACAGTGATCACAGGCCGCACCGCCATCTATAGGAGGTAGATACACTGACAGCGATCACAGGCCGCACCGCCGTCTATAGGAGGTAGATACACTGACGGCGATCACAGGCCGCACCGCCATCTATAGGAGGTAGATACACTGACAGCGATCACAGGCCGCACCGCCATCTATAGAAGGTAGATACACTGACAGTGATCACAGGCCGCACCGCCATATATAGGAGGTAGATACACTGACAGTGATCACAGGCCGCACCGCCGTCTATAGGAGGTAGATACACTGACAGTGATCACAGGCCGCACCGCCGTCTATAGGAGGAGGTAGATACACTGACAGCGATCACAGGCCGCACCGCCATATATAGGAGGTAGATACACTGACAGTGATCACAGGCCGCACCGCCGTCTATAGGAGGTAGATACACTGACAGTGACCACAGGCCGCACTGCCGTCTATAGGAGGTAGATACACTGACAGTGATCACAGGCCGCACCGCCGTCTATAGGAGGTAGATACACTGACAGTGATCACAGGCCGCACCGCCGTCTATAGGAGGTAGATACACTGACGGCGATCACAGGCCGCACCGCCGTCTATAGGAGGTAGATACACTGACAGCGATCACAGGCCGCACCGCCGTCTATAGGAGGTAGATACACTGACGGCGATCACAGGCCGCACCGCCGTCTATAGGAGGTAGATACACTGACAGCGATCACAGGCCGCACCGCCGTCTATAGGAGGTAGATACACTGACAGTGATCACAGGCCGCACCGCCGTCTATAGGAGGTAGATACACTGACAGTGATCACAGGCCGCACCGCCGTCTATAGGAGGTAGATACACTGACAGTGATCACAGGCCGCGCCGCCGTCTATAGGAGGTAGATACACTGACAGTGATCACAGGCCGCACCGCCGTCTATAGGAGGTAGATACACTGACAGTGATCACAGGCCGCACCGCCGTCTATAGGAGGTAGATACACTGACGGCGATCACAGGCCGCACCGCCGTCTATAGGAGGTAGATACACTGACAGCGATCACAGGCCGCACCGCCGTCTATAGGAGGTAGATACACTGACGGTGATCACAGGCCGCACCGCCGTCTATAGGAGGTAGATACACTGACAGTGATCACAGGCCGCACCGCCGTCTATAGGAGGTAGATACACTGACAGTGATCACAGGCCGCACCGCCGTCTATAGGAGGTAGATACACTGACAGTGATCACAGGCCGCACCGCCGTCTATAGGAGGTAGATACACTGACAGTGATCACAGGTCGCACCGCTGTCTATAGGAGGTAGATACACTGACAGTGATCACAGGCCGCACCGCCGTCTATAGGAGGTAGATACACTGACAGTGATCACAGGCCGCACCGCCGTCTATAGGAGGTAGATACACTGACAGCGATCACAGGCCGCACCGCCGTCTATAGGAGGTAGATACACTGACAGCGATCACAGGCCGCACCGCCGTCTATAGGAGGTAGATACACTGACAGCGACCACAGGCCGCACCGCCGTCTATAGGAGGTAGATACACTGACAGCGATCACAGGCCGCACCGCTGTCTATAGGAGGTAGATACACTGACAGCGATCACAGGCCGCACCGCTGTCTATAGGAGGTAGATACACTGACAGTGATCACAGGCCGCACCGCCGTCTATAGGGGGTAGATACACTGACAGTGATCACAGGCCGCACCGCCGTCTATAGGGGGTAGATACACTGACAGTGATCACAGGCCGCACCGCTGTCTATAGGAGGTAGATACACTGACGGTGATCACAGGCCGCACCGCCGTCTATAGGAGGTAGATACACTGACAGTGATCACAGGCCGCACCACCGTCTATAGGAGGTAGATACACTGACAGCGATCACAGGCCGCACTGCCGTCTATAGGAGGTAGATACACTGACAGCGATCACAGGCCGCACCGCCGTCTATAGGAGGTAGATACACTGACAGTGATCACAGGCCGCACCGCCATCTATAGGAGGTAGATACACGGACGGCGATCACAGGCCGCACCGCCGTCTATAGGGGGTAGATACACTGACGGTGATCACAGGCCGCACCGCCGTCTATAGGAGGTAGATACACTGACAGCGATCACAGGCCGCACCGCCATCTATAGGAGGTAGATACACGGACGGCGATCACAGGCCGCACTGTTGTCTATAGGAGGTAGATACACTGACAGTGATCACAGGCCGCACCGCCGTCTATAGGAGGTAGATACACTGACAGTGATCACAGGCCGCACCGCCGTCTATAGGAGGTAGATACACTGACAGCGATCACAGGCCGCACCGCCGTCTATAGGAGGTAGATACACTGACAGTGATCACAGGCCGCACCGCCGTCTATAGGAGGTAGATACACTGACAGTGATCACAGGCCGCACCGCCGTCTATAGGAGGTAGATACACTGACAGTGATCACAGGCTGCACCGCCGTCTATAGGAGGTAGATACACTGACAGTGATCACAGGCCGCACCGCCGTCTATAGGAGGTAGATACACTGACAGTGATCACAGGCCGCACCGCCGTCTATAGGAGGTAGATACACTGACAGTGATCACAGTCTGCACCGCCGTCTATAGGAGGTAGATACACTGACAGCGATCACAGGCCGCACCGCCGTCTATAGGAGGTAGATACACTGACTGTGATCACAGGCCGCACCGCCGTCTATAGGAGGTAGATACACTGACAGTGATCACAGGCCGCACCGCCATATATAGGAGGTAGATACACTGACAGTGATCACAGGCCGCACTACTGTCTATAGGAGGTAGATACACTGACAGTGATCACAGGCTGCACCGCCGTCTATAGGAGGTGGATACACTGACAGTGATCACAGGTCGCACCGCTGTCTATAGGAGGTAGATACACTGACAGTGATCACAGGCCGCACCGCCGTCTATAGGAGGTAGATACACTGACAGTGATCACAGGCCGCACCGCCATATATAGGAGGTAGATACACTGACAGTGATCACAGGCCGCACTACTGTCTATAGGAGGTAGATACACTGACAGTGATCACAGGCCGCACCGCCGTCTACAGGAGGTAGATACACTGACAGTGATCACAGGCTGCACCGCCGTCTATAGGAGGTGGATACACTGACAGTGATCACAGGTCGCACCGCTGTCTATAGGAGGTAGATACACTGACAGTGATCACAGGCCGCACCGCCGTCTATAGGAGGTAGATACACTGACAGTGATCACAGGCCGCACCGCCGTCTATAGGAGGTAGATACACTGACAGTGATCACAGGCCGCACCGCCGTCTATAGGAGGTAGATACACTGACAGCGATCACAGGCCGCACCGCTGTCTATAGGAGGTAGATACACTGACAGTGACCACAGGCCGCACCGCCGTCTATAGGAGGTAGATACACTGACAGCGATCACAGGCCGCACCGCTGTCTATAGGAGGTAGATACACTGACAGCGATCACAGGCCGCACCGCCGTCTATAGGAGGTAGATACACTGACAGTGATCACAGGCCGCACCGCCGTCTATAGGGGGTAGATACACTGACAGTGATCACAGGCCGCACCGCTGTCTATAGGAGGTAGATACACTGACGGTGATCACAGGCCGCACCGCCGTCTATAGGAGGTAGATACACTGACAGTGATCACAGGCCGCACCGCCGTCTATAGGGGGTAGATACACTGACAGTGATCACAGGCCGCACCGCTGTCTATAGGAGGTAGATACACTGACGGTGATCACAGGCCGCACCGCCGTCTATAGGAGGTAGATACACTGACAGTGATCACAGGCCGCACCACCGTCTATAGGAGGTAGATACACTGACAGCGATCACAGGCCGCACCGCCGTCTATAGGAGGTAGATACACTGACAGTGATCACAGGCCGCACCGCCATCTATAGGAGGTAGATACACGGACGGCGATCACAGGCCGCACCGCCGTCTATAGGGGGTAGATACACTGACGGTGATCACAGGCCGCACCGCCGTCTATAGGAGGTAGATACACTGACAGCGATCACAGGCCGCACCGCCATCTATAGGAGGTAGATACACGGACGGCGATCACAGGCCGCACTGTTGTCTATGGGAGGTAGATACACTGACAGTGATCACAGGCCGCACCGCCGTCTATAGGAGGTAGATACACTGACAGTGATCACAGGCCGCACCGCCGTCTATAGGAGGTAGATACACTGACAGTGATCACAGGCCGCACCGCCGTCTATAGGAGGTAGATACACTGACAGCGATCACAGGCCGCACCGCCGTCTATAGGAGGTAGATACACTGACAGTGATCACAGGCCGCACCGCCGTCTATAGGAGGTAGATACACGGACGGCGATCACAGGCCGCACCGCCGTCTATAGGAGGTAGATACACTGACAGTGATCACAGGCCGCACCGCCGTCTATAGGAGGTAGATACACTGACAGTGATCACAGGCCGCACCGCCGTCTATAGGAGGTATATACACTGACAGCGATCACAGGCCGCACCGCCGTCTATAGGGGGTAGATACACTGACAGTGATCACAGGCCGCACTGCCGTCTATAGGAGGTAGATACACTGACAGTGATCACAGGCCGCACCGCCGTCTATAGGAGGTAGATACACTGACAGTGATCACAGGCTGCACCGCCGTCTATAGGAGGTAGATACACTGACAGTGATCACAGGCCGCACCGCCGTCTATAGGAGGTAGATACACTGATAGTGATCACAGGCCGCACCGCCGTCTATAGGAGGTAGATACACTGACAGTGATCACAGGCCGCACCGCCGTCTATAGGAGGTAGATACACTGACAGCGATCACAGGCCGCACCGCCGTCTATAGGAGGTAGATACACTGACAGTGATCACAGGCCGCACCGCCGTCTATAGGAGGTAGATACACTGACAGCGATCACAGGCCGCACCGCCGTCTATAGGAGGTAGATACACTGACAGTGACCACAGGCCGCACCGCCGTCTATAGGAGGTAGATACACTGACAGTGATCACAGGCCGCACCGCCGTCTATAGGAGGTAGATACACTGACAGTGATCACAGGCCGCACCGCCGTCTATAGGAGGTAGATACACTGACAGTGATCACAGGCCGCACCGCCGTCTATAGGAGGTAGATACACTGACAGTGATCACAGGCTGCACCGCCGTCTATAGGAGGTAGATACACTGACAGTGATCACAGGCCGCACCGCCGTCTATAGGAGGTAGATACACTGATAGTGATCACAGGCCGCACCGCCGTCTATAGGAGGTAGATACACTGACAGTGATCACAGGCCGCACCGCCATATATAGGAGGTAGATACACTGACAGTGATCACAGGCCGCACCGCCGTCTATAGGAGGAGGTAGATACACTGACAGTGATCACAGGCCGCACCGCTGTCTATAGGAGGTAGATACACTGACAGTGATCACAGGCTGCACCGCCGTCTATAGGAGGTAGATACACTGACAGTGATCACAGGCTGCACTGTCTATAGGAGGTAGATACACTGACAGTGATCACAGGCCGCACCGCCGTCTATAGGAGGTAGATACACTGACAGTGATCACAGGCCGCACCGCCGTCTATAGGAGGTAGATACACTGACAGCGATCACAGGCCGCACTGTCTATAGGAGGTAGATACACTGACAGTGACCACAGGCCGCACTGTCTATAGGAGGTAGATACACTGACAGTGATCACAGGCCGCACCGCCGTCTATAGGAGGTAGATACACTGACAGTGATCACAGGCCGCACCGCCGTCTATAGGAGGTAGATACACTGACAGTGATCACAGGCCGCACCGCCGTCTATAGGAGGTAGATACACTGACAGTGATCACAGGCTGCACCGCCGTCTATAGGAGGTAGATACACTGACAGTGATCACAGGCCGCACCGCCGTCTATAGGAGGTAGATACACTGACAGTGATCACAGGCCGCACTGTCTATAGGAGGTAGATACACTGACAGCGATCACAGGCCGCACCGCCGTCTATAGGAGGTAGATACACTGACAGTGATCACAGGCCGCACCGCTGTCTATAGGAGGTAGATACACTGACAGTGATCACAGGCCGCACCGCCGTCTATAGGAGGTAGATACACTGACAGTGATCACAGGCCGCACCGCCGTCTATAGGAGGTAGATACACTGACAGTGATCACAGGCCGCACCGCCGTATATAGGAGGTAGATACACTGACAGTGATCACAGGCCGCACCGCTGTCTATAGGAGGTAGATACACTGACAGTGATCACAGGCCGCACCGCCGTCTATAGGAGGTAGATACACTGACATCGATCACAGGCCGCACCGCCGTCTATAGGAGGTAGATACACTGACGGCGATCACAGGCCGCACCGCCGTCTATAGGAGGTAGATACACTGACAGTGACCACAGGCCGCACCGCCGTCTATAGGAGGTAGATACACTGACAGTGATCACAGGCCGCACCGCCGTCTATAGGAGGTAGATACACTGACAGCGATCACAGGCCGCACCGCCGTCTATAGGAGGTAGATACACTGACAGTGATCACAGGCCGCACCGCCGTCTATAGGAGGAGGTAGATACACTGACGGTGATCACAGGCCGCACCGCCGTCTATAGGAGGTAGATACACTGACAGCGATCACAGGCCGCACCGCCGTCTATAGGAGGTAGATACACTGACGGCGATCACAGGCCGCACCGCTGTCTATAGGAGGTAGATACACTGACGGTGATCACAGGCCGCACCGCCGTCTATAGGAGGTAGATACACTGACAGTGATCACAGGCCGCACCGCCGTCTATAGGAGGTAGATACACTGACAGTGACCACAGGCCGCACCGCCGTCTATAGGAGGTAGATACACTGACGGTGATCACAGGCCGCACCGCCGTCTATAGGAGGTAGATACACTGACAGTGATCACAGGCCGCACCGCCGTCTATAGGAGGTAGATACACTGACGGCGATCACAGGCCGCACCGCCATCTATAGGAGTGAGATACACTGACAGTGATCACAGGCCGCACCGCCGTCTATAGGAGGATTTTCTCTTGTTAAATAGCCGATTACTCTTCTTCCTCGCAGGTATAATATTTTGCACTTACACCAAAGAAACAGTAAGTAACACAGATATATTTGGGATTCCCATAATAACCCATTCAGTAGCTTTCTGAGCAGTGCCCACATCTTCCACCAGTTTGAAGCCGCCTCTTATTTTCGGGTTTTGTTCACAAGTGTCAGTGTTTAGTTTTGTTTTTCTTTAGTAAGAATTAGACAAATACTCGCATCATGTGAGAAGAAAAGAACTTCACTGGTGACATTGTTGTATAATATAGTGGGGGGTGAAAGGTTGATTCATCAGGGGCCACGTCTTATGTACACCTGGACCGGCCCTAGTATTGGCCACGTCCATCATCATCACCGGAACTCCATGTTCCGTCTCTTCAGGTCTGGGTCATTGGCCGTTTACAACCAGTAAGGGTACAGCGACATGATGACATTTGTCCTGTAAGTCACGCGACAAAAAGCATACAGCTGCACCTACGTCGCGCTACGTTTCTTGTAATGATCTTCAATGGTGACACAAAAGGCGCAGCACATGTAATTGACTATCATTACAAAAAAATGTTGTGCGATAAACGTCACTGTGTCACCCAGGTCACTTCCTGCAGGACGCGCCATATCCACGGTTATTGTACTTTTATTAAAAAGCTTTTACGTTGTGATTAAATTAACCTTTGGATACTAATAAGGCTCCTATTGTGAGGGGGATTTCTGGCTGGCGGGGTCTTCGTGGAGATTTGATTGTTGATTATAGAACGATCCTGCGCTGATCATCTCAGTGATTGCTCTCGGTGGGAGCCGCCGCTTCCCTTCTGTTGACCGTTAAAGCTACAAGATGAATGAAAATGTAACATTGTATCACAAAAGAAGTCTTATCAACTCATAATAATGTATGAAATGCAAAAAACTGGGTATCTGTCTACATAACATATCAGCAATATACAATAATACGCCTGTATACACCACATGACGGTCATGTAATACGCCTGTATACACCGCATGACGGTAATATAATACGCCTGTATACACTGCAGGACAGTCATGTAATACCCCTGTATACACCGCATGACGGTAATATAATACGCCTGTATACACCGCAGGACAGTCATGTAATACACCTGTATACACCACATGACAGTAATATAATACGCCTATATACGTGCCTGTATAGTGGTGTAGAACACTGTGCCTGTATAGTGGTGTAGAACACTGTGCCTGTATAGCGGTGTAGAACACTGTGCCTGTATAGTGGTGTAGAACACTCTGCCTGTATAGCGGTGTAGAACACTGTGTGCCTGTATAGCGGTGTAGAACATTGTGCCTGTATAGCGGTGTAGAACACTGTGCCTGTATAGCGGTGTAGAACACTGTGCCTGTATAGTGGTGTAGAACACTGTGCCTGTATAGTGGTGTAGAACACTGTGCCTGTATAGCGGTGTAGAACATTGTGCCTGTATAGTGGTGTAGAACACTGTGCCTGTATAGTGGTGTAGAACACTGTGCCTGTATAGCGGTGTAGAACACTCTGCCTGTATAGTGGTGTAGAACACTGTGCCTGTATAGCGGTGTAGAACATTGTGCCTGTATAGCGGTGTAGAACACTGTGTGCCTGTATAGGGGTGTAGAACACTGTGCCTGTATAGCGGTGTAGAACACTGTGCCTGTATAGCGGTGTAGAACACTGTGCCTGTATAGCGGTGTAGAACACTGTGCCTGTATAGCGGTGTAGAACACTGTGCCTGTATAGCGGTGTAGAACACTGTGCCTGTATAGCTGTGTAGAACACTGTGCCTGTATATCGGTGTAGAGCACTGTGCCTGTATAGTGGTGTAGAACACTGTGCCTGTATAGTGGTGTAGAACACTGTGCCTGTATAGGGGTGTAGAACACTGTGCCTGTATAGCGGTGCAGAACACTGTGCCTGTATAGCGGTGTAGAACACTGTGCCTGTATAGCGGTGTTCCTGTATAGTGGTGTAGAACACTGTGCCTGTATAGCGGTGTAGAACACTGTGCCTGTATAGCGGTGTAGAACACTGTGCCTGTATAGTGGTGTAGAACACTGTGCCTGTATAGCGGTGTAGAACACTGTGCCTGTATAGCGGTGTAGAACACTGCGCCTGTATACTGGTGCAGAACGCTGTGCCTGTATAGTGGTGTAGAACGCTGTGCCTGTATAGCGGTGTAGAACACTGTGCCTGTATAGTGGTGTAGAACACTGTGCCTGTATAGTGGTGTAGAACACTGTGCCTGTATAGTGGTGTAGAACACTGTGCCTGTATAGCGGTGTAGAACACTGTGCCTGTATAGTGGTATAGAACACTGTGCCTGTATAGTGGTGTAGAACACTGTGCCTGTATAGCGGTGTAGAACACTGTGCCTGTATAGCGGTGTAGAACACTGTGCCTGTATAGTGGTGTAGAACACTGTGCCTGTATAGTGGTGTAGAACACTGTGCCTGTATAGAGGTGTAGAACACTGTGCCTGTATAGCGGTGTAGAACACTGTGCCTATATAGCGGTGTAGAACACTGTGCCTGTATAGTGGTGTAGAACACTGTGCCTGTATAGCGGTGTAGAACGCTGTGCCTGTATAGCGGTGTAGAACACTGTGCCTGTATAGCGGTGTAGAACACTGTGCCTGTATAGCGGTGTAGAACACTGTGCCTGTATAGCGGTGTAGAACACTGTGCCTGTATAGCGGTGTAGAACACTGTGCCTGTATAGCGGTGTAGAACACTTTTCCTGTATAGCGGTGTAGAACACTGTGCCTGTATAGCGGTGTAGAACACTGTGCCTGTATAGTGGTGTAGAACACTGTGCCTGTATAGCGGTGTAGAACACTGTGCCTGTATAGCGGTGTAGAACACTGTGCCTGTATAGTGGTGTAGAGCACTGTGCCTGTATAGCGGTGTAGAACGCTGTGCCTGTATAGCGGTGTAGAACACTGTGCCTGTATAGCGGTGTAGAACACTGTGCCTGTATAGCGGTGTAGAACACTGTGCCTGTATAGCGGTGTAGAACACTGTGCCTGTATAGCGGTGTAGAACACTGTGCCTGTATAGCGGTGTAGAACACTTTTCCTGTATAGAGGTGTAGAACACTGTGCCTGTATAGCGGTGTAGAACACTGTGCCTGTATAGCAGTGTAGAACACTGTGCCTGTATATCGGTGTAGAACACTGTGCCTGTATAGCGGTGTAGAACACTGTGCCTGAATAGCGGTGTAGAGCACTGTGCCTGTATAGCGGTGTAGAGCACTGTGCCTGTATATCGGTGTAGAACACTGTGCCTGTATAGCGGTGTAGAACACTGTGCCTGTATAGAGGTGTAGAACACTGTGCCTGTATAGCGGTGTAGAACACGGTGCCTGTATATCGGTGTAGTACACTGTGCCTGTATAGCGGTGTAGAACACTGTGCCTGAATAGCGGTGTAGAGCACTGTGCCTGTATAGCGGTGTAGAGCACTGTGCCTGTATAGTGGTGTAGAGCACTGTGCCTGTATAGCGGTGTAGAGCACTGTGCCTGTATAGCGGTGTAGAACACTGTGCCTGTATAGCGGTGTAGAACACTGTGCCTGTATATCGGTGTAGAACACTGTGCCTGTATAGCGGTGTAGAACACTGTGCCTGTATAGAGGTGTAGAACACTGTGCCTGTATAGCGGTGTAGAACACGGTGCCTGTATATCGGTGTAGTACACTGTGCCTGTATAGCGGTGTAGAACACTGTGCCTGTATAGCGGTGTAGAGCACTGTGCCTGTATAGCGGTGTAGAACACTGTGCCTGTATAGTGGTGTAGAACACTGTGCCTGTATAGCGGTGTAGAACACTGTGCCTGTATAGCGGTGCAGAACACTGTGCCTTTATAGCGGTGTAGAACACTGTGCCTGTATAGCGGTGTAGAACACTATGTCTGTATAGCGGTGTAGAGCACTGTGCCTGTATAGCGGTGTAGAACACTGTGTCTGTATAGCGGTGTAGAACACTGTGCCTGTATAGCGGTGTAGAACACTGTGCCTGTATAGCGGTGTAGAACACTGTGCCTGTATAGCGGTGTAGAACACTGTGCCTGTATAGCGGTGTAGAGCACTGTGCCTGTATAGCGGTGTAGAGCACTGTGCCTGTATAGCGGTGTAGAACACTGTGTCTGTATAGCGGTGTAGAACACTGTGCCTGTATAGTGCTGTAGAGCACTGTGCCTGTATAGCGGTGTAGAACACTGTGCCTGTATAGTGGTGTAGAACACTGTGCCTGTATAGTGGTGTAGTACACTGTGCCTGTATAGTGGTGTAGAACACTGTGCCTGTATAGTGGTGTAGAACACTGTGCCTGTATAGTGGTGTAGAACACTCTGCCTGTATAGTGGTGTAGAACACTGTGCCTGTATAGCGGTGTAGAACACTGTGCCTGTATAGTGGTGTAGAACACTCTGCCTGTATAGTGGTGTAGAACACTGTGCCTGTATAGCGGTGTAGAACACTGTGCCTGTATAGTGGTGTAGAACACTGTGCCTGTATAGCGGTGTAGAACACTCTGCCTGTATAGCGGTGTAGAACACTGTGCCTGTATAGCGGTGTAGAACACTGTGCCTGTATAGTGGTGTAGAACACTCTGCCTGTATAGTGGTGTAGAACACTGTGCCTGTATAGCGGTGTAGAACATTGTGCCTGTATAGCGGTGTAGAGCACTGTGCCTGTATAGCGGTGTAGAGCACTGTGCCTGTATAGCGGTGTAGAACACTGTGCCTTGCAGTAACACACATAGGGAGTCTGCTGTGGTAGTGAAGTAATACTGTGAGTCCGTATGACATGCAGATGACAGGCGTCGCTCTTAGAATCACTGCACTCTTCATTTATTTGGGCAATCATGGGGCCAAAACTGACCAAATAACTCACATGTGAACTCAGCCTTACAGGTCGATGTTAGCGCCAAGAAGAAGCGCGCTCCTTTTACACCGTCCTCAGCTGACTCCACATAGATGTCTACAGAACCTGTTCTATTAACCCCTTATACAAGTAGAGCCCCCCCGACAGAGAGGAGAGGGGGTCAGCAGTAAGTTTGTGCTGATGTCACTGATTATTTTGCCCTTCTTCTGATCCTTCAGAACAATAACTCCCAAAAAACGGATCCTGTCTGTGGAGCATCCGCCTTCACTCGGTCAGCATTTGGTCAGTAATCCATCAGTATTGCTAAAGCCAAAAAAAACAGGAGTAGATCCAAAACAGAGATGACACGTGAATGGAATATTTGCATGTCTTCTGTGTTTTGTACCCACTCCTGTTTTTGGCTACCAAATTACAAGCCAATTCTGATGGGACCGTACAGGCCTTACAGCTGCTACACAGACAGGATCCGTGGTGCGTCTCATTGTTCCTTCCTTCTGACAGATCAGAAGAAGGGTCAAATAAATTATGATGTCAGCCAGGCCGAAAGGCAAAATAGTGGCCCAGTCATGGAGTGGGGAGGGTGGGAACCGCAGGAGAAGTCCACAGAGTGGACCTATGACTGAGTGGTGAGGTGGAAGCAGCATGAGGAGGCCACAGAGTGGTCAAATGACAGTGTGAAGGTGGCGGCAGCATCAGGAGATCACAGAGTGGGGAGGTGGAAGCAGCATGGTGAGGAGGCCACAGAGTGACCCAGTGACAGAGTGGGGAGGTGGGTGGCAATACCAGTACCAGCTGAAGATGGTGGGTGAAAGAAGGAGCAATTGGCATCAGATGTGTGGCATCAGGCAGGTGGCAGCATCAGAATAGTAACTGATGCAGGTAGCCAGAAGAAACCAGTCTCTTTTGTCAAAGTGTTAGTGTGGCACCATGGATGATTTAATCTGATGCATCAGGCATTGGTGGGTGGAAAGGGTAATTACTATTACAGTTAATTGGATTTTCCAATAGCCTCCCCAACAGCACTCAACAGGAGGGTGTCCCCGCCCCCCGGACAGGAAACAACATGGAAGGTGAAGTTTAAAAGGCCTCCTCTCCTTACCTAGGTCAGTAAATAACAAAGTGCACAGTAGATGTCAAACAAAAATGTATATATTAATTCATATACGAAAAAACAAAGAGACTGAAACTTCAGAGAAAGTTTGGATAAGGGAGGGAAATCCCAGTGCCGTTGGGGAGGCTATTGGAAAATCTAATTACCGGTAAGAGTAATTAACCCTTTTCCCGGCGCCTCCCCAACGGGAAATAAACTAAGGGGGGACTACTCCAAAAGAGAGGTCCTGGTTATGGACCACGTCCAATCTATAATGCTTGAAAAAAGTCATCGGATTTGCCCACGCTGCCGCTCTACAGATCTGTTCAATAGAGACAGAGGCAGATTCAGCCCAGGAAGCGGACACGGCTCTTGTTGAGTGGGCTTTTAGGCCTGCTGGGCATCCTTATTCCGCCGATTATAACATAAAGTGATAGTGTTTCTGATCCATCTGGCGGTTGAAGCTTTACTGGCTGCTTTACCTTTATTAGGCCCCGGAACTGGACAAAGAGATGACCTGAAATCCTGAACTTCTCCGAATATTTGAGATAGGCCAGTACGCACCGCCTTACATCTAAGTTATGAAACTCTTCCTCTTGATCTGATGAAGGATTGGGGCAAAACGATGGTAAGGCAATTTCTAGGTTACAGTAGAAACTAGATACCACTTTTGGGAAAAAGGACGGGCAGTGCTTCAGTATGATGCGATCATCAAAAATCTGGAGATAAGGAGAGCGTCCGGAGAAAGCCTGGATTTCCCCAATTCTTCTGGCTGTAGTGATGGCGAGAAGGAAGATGGTCTCCAGAGTTAGAAGTTTCAGAGAGATTTCCTCAATGGGCTCAAAAGGAGATTTCATCAGGACCAAGAGGACTAAATTTAAGTCCCAGGGAGGGACAGAAGTACGGATGGAAGGGAAGTCTCTGATTGCCCCTTTAATAAAACGTTTGACTAAGGGGTGTTCTGTTAGTTTAGTATCTAAGAAGACCCCTAGAGCCGTAATCTGGACTTTAAGGGTGAAGGGCTTGAGACCTTTTTCCAGGCCAGTCTGTAAAAAATCTAGGATTTTGGGGATGTTCTCTAAAGGTTCCTGGTGAACTTCATCTCCAACAAACAGCAAAGAAGCCTTCCAAGCCCTGAGGTATAATCTGGAGGTTATTTTCTTACTGCTTTTCAGTAAGGTGGATATTACAGTGTCAGAGAGCCCTTTCTTCTTCAAACTTAGCCGCTCAATTTCCAGGCTGTCAATCTCAGATGAGAGACCTCTGGATGAGGTACCGGACCTTATTGTAAGAGACCTGGACTCACAGGAAGGGTCCAGGATATTCCGGACGACAGACTTAGAAGTAGCGGAAACCAGGCCCTTCTGGGCCAGTAAGGAGCAATCATAATTATTTGCGCTTTCTCTTCTACCACCTTCATCAAGGTCTTCGGAATCAGGCTGAAGGAGGGAAATGCGTACAAGAGCCCCTGAGGCCAAGAGCAAGACAGAGCGTCTAAGATATCCGGATGATCCTGAGGAGATAGGGAACAAAATCGTGCCACTTTTCGGTTGGCTTTGTTTGTGAATGGATCCATGATAGGCATGCCCCATTTTTCCGTAATTTTATGAAATACCTCGGTGTTCAAAGACCACTCGCCTTCCTTCAGAGTTTGTCTGCTGAGGAAGGCTGCTATTAAATTGTTGCTCCCTTTCAGGTGAACCGCTGTAAGAGACAGCAGGTGGTCTTCTGCCCACAGAAATATTCTTCTTGCCACAGATGCCAGGGCTTTGTTTCGGGTACCCCCCTGTCTGTTTAGGTAGGCCACAGTGGTAGTATTGTCCGAGAGGACCCTTATGTGACCAAGAGGCCTTTTTGCTTGAAGTGCTAGAAGGACCTTGTGAACCGCCGTGAGCTCCCTTAAATTTGAAGAGGCGTCTGACATGGATTGGTCCCAGATACCTTGAACCACTAAGTCCTTGGTGCGACCTCCCCAGCCTCGACTGCTGGTGTCTGTAGTAACCACAAGCTGATCTTCCTGACTCCAAAAGACTCTTAATTGTAAATTTTTCTTTACCTTCCACAAGGCCAGAGAGTATTTCACTCGCGGTGGAATAACAACTTTTTTGTCTAAGGTCCTTTTGTCGCCGTCCCAGGAATCCAGAAGAAAAGCCTGTAGAATTCTGCTGTGGCTTTGTGCCCACCTGACTGCGGGAATTGTTGCTGTTAGTGATCCTAATATGGTCATGACATTCCTGATGGTCGTGGTTCTTAACTTGCAGAAACGACTTACTTTTTGATAAAGGGTTATCTGCTTGTCTTCGGGGAGAAAGGACATTAGTGAGCGGGAGTCGAGGAGGACTCCTATAAAGACCTTTCGAGAGGGAGCGAAATTGGAACTTTTGAAATTTATTACCCATCCTAGTTCTGAGAAAGTGGCTTGTACGATGCTTAGATGAGAGATGAGACAGTCTTCTGAGTCTGCTGCAATTAAAAAATCATCCAGGTATGGGACAATAAGGATCCCTTGTAGATGTAAATGAGCTGTTACCTCTGCGATCATTTTTGTGAAAATTCTTGGGGCCGATGCTAAGCCAAAGGGGGAGAGCCTGAAATTGGAAGTGACTGAGGTGGCCTCTTACAAAGACTGCAATTCTGAGGAATTTCTGATGGTCTCTTCATATGGGCACATGATAGTAGGCATCTTGCAAGTCCATAGTCACCATGTAACAAAACTGAGGCAGAAGATTTTCTGTCGATCTGATGGTTTCCATTTTGAACCTCTTGTAGGTCAAGGATCCGTTTAGTTTTTTTTAGATTTATGATTAGTCTGAAGGAGCCTCCAGGTTTCTGGACCAGAAATACTGGGGAATAAAATCCCTGTAGATGTTGGTGCTTCCGGAACAGGAAGCAAGACTTCTTTTTGGATCAGGCTCATTATTTCGGATTCCAGACACAGTTGTTCTTCCTTTCTGGGTAATGGCTTGTTTAGAATGAAATGATGTGGTGGGTAAGAATCGAATTCTAGCTTGAATCCTTGAATGGCGGCCAGTATCCAAGGAGAGGTTCCCATTTTCTTCCAGCTTGGAGCGAACTTTTTTAGTCTTGCCCCCACCTGACCTCTGGCATCATTGGGAGGATTTTGATGACTTATCTGGATTAAAAAGGAAATCTTTGCCTCTGCCTTTCAAAGCCTGCCATCTTCCTGAGGATCCTCTCCTTTTCTAGTCTCCTCTGGACTCGTTTTGAGAACGAAAGGACCCTCTCTGGTGAAAATATTTTGGCTCCAATGGGAAACCTTTTTTCTTATCGGACGCTTTTTCTAATATGTCGTCCAAGACTGAGCCAAAAAGTCTATCCTGCTCGCAAGGGATTAAGCAAAGGCAGTTCTTCGAACCTGTATCGCCACAAGGCTCTACGGGTGGCATTTGATATAGCTGCGGATCTTGCAGAAAGCTTCACCAAGTCTGCTGAGGCGTCTGCCAAAAAATTTGAAGCTTGTTTAAGTACCGATAGGGATGCCAGGATCTCTTCTCTGGGAGTACCTGCCGCCAAATGACCTTCTAGCTGAGATAACCACACAGATAATGATCTTGTGGTGCAGGTCACTGAAATACTAGGCCTGAACATGGCTGTGTTCGTCTCCCAGGCTCTTTTCAACAGGCTCTCGCATTTCTTACCCATCGGATCCCGGAGTAGGCCCATGTCTTCAAACGGGAGTGAGGACTTTTAAGAAATCCGAGCCACTGGAGCATCAATCTTTGGGGTCTTGTCCCAAAGACCGGAATCGGACTCTGCAAACGGGTATTTTCTTTTGAAAGAACCGGAAATAGGTATACGTTTTTCAGGATACCCTGGAACATCTGGTCTTGTAAGGATACGCTTTCCTTGGTATCTTCCAGGTTCATAGTGGCTCTTATAGTTTTCAAGAGACCCTGGGTGTCTTCTGGGAGAAATAATGGTCTGCCCGACTCATCTTCTGAGGAGTCAGAATTGTTACTGGAGGTAATTACTCCTTCATCTAACTCCAACCCATATGACAGGGAGCCCAGAGATCTATGGGAAGTAGAGGCCTGAGGAGATGAAGGCGGCCGTCTGGACTCCACTGCTGCATTCACTTCTTCTTTAATTATATTGCGCAGAGAATCCAAAATATAGAGGGGGATTCTTCAGACACAATTTTTTCGCTACATTTTGTACATAAAAATGTCTTGCCCTTAGGGACAAAAGATTTCCAGGAAATAGAAAATTTTTTGCGGCTTGATTCAGCCCCTGGTGCCTTGGCTATGGAGGTTTCTCTGCCCTAAGAGTAATCACAAGAAAGGATTAAATGGAACTTCCCCCAGCACCAGGCACCCAGGGTGAAAAAAGGTGCATAGCCTAGATACAGAGAGGAGGCTTACTGGGCTAAGGGCGACTGAGGCTGGATCCATTGGCTTGCGGGCCGCGTCCAAATCAATAGGAGCTGACATAACCAGAGCCGGATACACCGCAGGAAGAACGCCAGCGTTCCCAGCTTTTTTCAAATGCCGGCATATAACGTGACGTCACGGCGCACGTCCCCACGTGACGCAGAGAAGACGTCATCACGCAAGCACCGCTTAGCCAATAGGAGACTCTCCCCGCTCCGACATGGGGAGTCTCTGCCCACAGAACGCCTGCTAAGACTATTCCTTGCTTCGGCTACATGGAGCAAGCGACTAGAGCCCGGGGCTGCCTTGCAATGAAGGACTTACCCCGGAGGATGGAGAAGGGAGGCACCGCGTCCCCGAGGTCCCCTATCCTGTGCACGACCCTCCCAGAATCTAGGGAAGAGACCAGACCGTGCACCGACGAAAAAAATTCCTGGAACACAACAGGAGGAGCTTCCGCGTGACCCGGGGCCAGGAAACAACGCTGACCTAGGTAAGGAGAGGAGGCCTTTTAAACTTCAGCTTCCATGTTGTTTCCAGTCCGGGGGGCGGGGACACCCTCCTGTTGAGTGCCGTTGGGGAGGCCTGGGAAAATCCACGCCTGATTCATCTTGACAAAGGTCAGTCTCTCCACATTTTGAGTGGACAGGTGAGTTCTCCTTGGGGTAACTATGGCCCCTGCCGCACTAAACAGCCGCCACACTACTGGCCAGGCAGGACAGCTTTTCCAGGGCAAACTCGGTCAGTTGCGGCCACAAATCCAGTTTGGCTGCCCAGTAGTCCAGCGGATCTTCAATGTGGGGTGGCAGGATGTTGTCCAAGTATGCCACCACCTGCTGGTTCAGGTCCTGCTCCAGGTCTAGCTGCTGCTGCTGCTGGTGAGTAGTTTCTTCACTATGCGGGTGAAAAACGCTGCTCATCAGCGACTGTAGACTCAGGCTGCTGCTTATGGAGGTGGAACTGCTCCTACCCCCCACCCTGCCACAGCAGCCATGGCAGAGGAACGTGAGTGCAGAGGGCCACCCTGGTCAGACCTTCGAGAGGATAGACGATGGTGCAGATAGGCAGCGGCCAACTGACTACATAGGATGTCTCTATAGTAGTTCAGTTTGTCCTCCCTCTCAGCGGGTGTAAAAAAAAGTCCCCCATTCTGGACCGGTAGCGAGGGTCCAACAAAGTGGAGAGCCAGAAGTCATCCCATTTGTGCAAGTGACTCGGAGGGACTCCCTTTCTCCATCTCCACTGCATACTGCCACGGTGTGTCTGGGTCATCTGCCTCATCTTCCTCATCGCCCTGTAGCTCCTCCGGCTGCTCCTGCTCCTCCTCCTGTCACCTGTGTAGAAAAACCACCCATTTTGCTACACATTGCTTGTGCTCCAATGTCCTCCTCCTCCTCCAGTTCAGCCCCCACAGGGCTCATGTGGCCGTGAGATGTAGGCTCCACGTCTTCACTCTTCAGTCCCCTGACCAGCCAGATTTACCAGCATTGTTCCAGGACATGGAGCAGTGGAATGGCATTGTTCATCCCGTAGTCCTGGCGACTGACAAATAACATGGCGTCCTCAAAGGGCCTGAGCAAATGGCAGGTGTCACGCATGAGCTGCCACTGGCTGACATCAAAGTTACACAGGGGAGTACTCCTGTCCGCTTGGATCATCAAGAAATCGTTGATGGCCTTTCTCTGTTCGTATGGTCGGTCCAACTTATGGAGGGTGGAATTCCAATGGGTGGAAACGTCGCATATCAGCCTAAGTTGGGTGATGCCATTCTGCCGATGCAGCTCAAGGAGGGTGTGCTTGGCGGTGTACGAATGGCTGAAGTGTATGCAAAGTTTCATGGCCATATTTAGGATGTCTTGCAGATGGGTGGAAGACTTTAGGAACCGCTTGACAACCTGATTGAACACGTGTGCCATGCAGGGCGCATGGCTCAGCCTACCTTGACGCAGCGCAGACGCCATGTTCTTCTTGTTGTCCGTCACCATGGTTCCGATTTTGAGTTGTCGTGGAGAAAGCCAGGATTAGATTTCTCACCCAGGAAAACGAGGTGCAGAACAGCATGACACCACCATGCCCTGCACATGTGGTATGCTGGTGGGGCACTGTGAATTGTCCCTGCATTGGAGGCTGAGGACACGGTGGAGGATGAGGAGGCAGAGGCGGACATTGTAGCAGGACCAACGGTGTGAGAACTTGGAGGTGGAAGCGGCGTCACTTGGCCAAGTTGCTGGTGTTGCTGGGCAGGAACCACATTCACCCAGTGGGCCGTAAAGGACATATATTGTCCTTGACCGTAGTTATAGCTCCACACGTTGGCGCTGCCGTGCACTTTCGCAGACACCGACAGGCTCAAGGACTGGCCCACCTTCTGCTCTACATGTGTGTGTAGGACTGGTACTGCCTTTTTGGCAAAGAAATGATGGCTTGGGACTCTCCACCTCGGCTGGGCACAAGCCATCAGTTCTCTGGAAGGTGCAGAGTCCACCACTTGGAAAGGGAGGGACTGCAGCACCAGCAACTTGGACAGGAGCACGTTCAGCTTCTGCGCCGTTGGATGAGTGCACGCATACTGCTGTCTCTTGGCAATCACTTCGGTGATTGACGGAATGACTGACGAGGAGTAGGAGGAGCAGGAGCATCAGGACCAGCAGATGATGGGAAGGACCGACAGCTTCATTCACCTGAGGTGGTGGAGCCTTGACTGCCTGAAACCGGGTGCGCGCCGGATGCGGCAGGCTGGACCACCACATTGGACCCACCGTTCTCCCAGGCCACTTTTTGGTGACGCTGCATATGTTGACGCAGGGCCGTGGTGCCAACATTGGCACCCTGGCCACGCTTCACCTTCTGCCCACAAATACGTCAAATGGCCATATTCACTAGTGTTGATCACGAATATTCGAATTTCAAATTTTTATCGCGAATATAGGTACTATAGGTATATTCGTAATTTCGAATATTCTATTTTTTTTAAATCAGTACACATGATCCCTCCCTGCTTCTAGCTTGTGGGCCAATGAGAAGGCTGCAGTATATTTGACTTTAGGAGTAGTGTTGTTTGCGAATTTTCGTGATGCGAATTTTTATTGCGAATTTTTCAACTTACAACTATTTAGCTAATATAGTGCTATAATCTTTTTTTTTTTATAGTTGTAATTTTTTTCCAATCTGAACTTCAGATGAGAAAAAAATTACAACTATTAGACAAAGAAGATTATAGCACTATATTAGCTAAATTGCTCTATATTCGTTTTTTTCGAATATTCGCTATATATCGCTATATATTCTTGTTTTTGAATATTACGAATATTCGAAAAAATGAAGTTATAGCAATATAGCGAATATTCGAAAAAAAAATAATAAATATAGAGCAATTTAGCTAATATAGTGCTATAATCTTCTTTGTCTAATAGTTGAAAAATTCGCAATAAAAATTCGCATTACGAGAATTCACATATTACATGATCATTACCTTGCCGATTTTTCGAGTAAAAAAATCATTGAATATAACGAATATTCGAATTTGCAAATATTCTACAAAATATTCGCGAAATATCGCGAATTCGAATATGACCCCTGCCGCTCATCACTAATATTCACCTCCTCCGGCGGCTTAACAAAAAACTGCCACACTGAGTAGGTGATTTTACCCCCAACACTCCGCACTGACGGACTGCTACCGCTGCTGCCTCTGTGAA
This sequence comes from Bufo bufo, assembly GCF_905171765.1. Classification (NCBI taxonomy): domain Eukaryota; kingdom Metazoa; phylum Chordata; class Amphibia; order Anura; family Bufonidae; genus Bufo; species Bufo bufo. Next base: position 229,004,397 of record NC_053396.1, read on the forward strand.
CCCCTGCACCACTACTTTCCGGGTCGGTTGGCTCCTGCGAAGCGGGTGGTCTACCCCGGGCATGTTTTGCTCCCGACCTCCCACTGCTGCCACCCTGCTGACTCCCGGCCACACTAGCGTCTTGCTGGCTCCGCCGGTGCCTCACGGGCAAGCTGCCACCCTCTTCTCCCGATGATGATGAAGCCCCTTCTTCACCCGACTCCCAAGTGCGATCAGCTACATAATCATCGAGTAGTGTCTGCACGTCACTGATGTCCTCCCTGCACTAAGTACACTGGAAAATGGCAGAATCTAAGATGGCTGCCGCTATTTACAGGGCTGTGACATCACAGGGCTGGCTGGCTGCTGATTGGCTGCATGCAGAGTTCCTTGCTCCATGTCCTCACACATGCAGCAGCCATTTTCGGAAGAAATGCGATTCGTTAACACGAAGCGTGAGGAAATTTGGAGTGAATCAAATTTTTCCTGAAATTCGGATCGAATTCCACTTTGTCAACTTTGATTCGCTCATCTCTAACCATCACCGATCTGATAATGATTGATCCTGAGGAGTCATCGCTATATATTACTGGACAACCCTTCTTGGGGCCATAAATGATCGATGCAACATTAGTGAAATACAATGGACTCCTCCTGACCTTGTGAACCTGTACAGAAGATTGTGTGAGAAGCCAGAGGGAGATTATTGTACGGCTGGATGAGATTCCTCTGAGCTTTGCTTCTTGAGATTGTGCTGCTGGGACTTCCTCCTGGTAGAGGGGGAGAGAGCTGCTTCATTCATAACTCCTTCTCCTGCACCCGGAGAGTAATTATTTCTCTTGTTTCTCAAGAGAGATAATTATTGTAGCCACTAGGTGGCAGTATCGCACAGAGATGCAGCCTCCTACTGGTGTACATTGTACAGGAGGCCCCGCAGTATCTTCTAAACTTCCCGACTGCTGGCAGTGAAGGAGGAGAGAACATGTCTGGCCATCCTCCTGCCCTCCCTGCTGTCAGAAAACTGTGGCTGCTGGAGAGAAGGACTCCTCTGCGGTGCTGGGCTGATTTCTCAGGTGTGTGACAGTAGTGATCTGTAGGAGAATGTAAGGGGGAAATAGGGGATTTGTTTATAGCAGACTCAGATCTATGAATGTGTGCTGCTCTCTGCAGAGTTCAGAGTGGCATTGGAGGGACTCTGCCCTAGGTCCCCCAATGACTCTGCTTTAGGTGCACCCCCATAAGTGCCCCAGCTCCAGATGCCCCCACTCTAAATGCACCCCTAATATTGCCTCTTCTCCAGTTGCCCCCCTAATACCTCTGCTCCAGGATCCCCACTGTAACCCTGCCTCATGCGACCCTAATGCCTCTGCTTTAGGTGCACCCCCATAAGTGCCCCAGCTCCAGATGCCCGCACTCTAAATGGACCCGTAATACCCGCCTCTTCTCCAGTTACCCCCTAATACCTCTGCTCTAGGATCCCCACTATTACCCTTCCTCATGTGACCCTAACGCCTCTGCTTCACTTATGACCCTCCGTTTGTGCCCTTTGCTCACGTTGCTCCTCTAGCGCCTTTGTTGAAGGTTATGACCTGCAAAGGGGATTGGACTTATGCCCGAAAAATTCTGCCCAGTGCGTCACATCCTCCAGTACTGACACGTATGGTGTACATGGCGGCAGCGATGATATTCCGTATTTACAGACATCACTGCTGCCATGTAAAGAGATACTGGTGGTGGAGCGGTGGAGGATTTAAAGGGGTTGTCCAGGTTTTCAAGTTATCCTCTCCACACCATAGGGCATAACTATATGATTAGTGGGGTCCGATTCTGTGACCCCCACTGATCCCCCTTTTTGATGGTGTGACAGGCCACATGGAATAAAAAGAAGTTAGTGTGCAGGAGCCCTAAGGTGGGCCCCCGGAATCTGTTACACTGGTGGCCCTAAGTAGCCCAGTCCGACACTGGGTCACATGTTAGATTATCTGGGTCATACACGTGGCATCCATCATGACATAACACCCATACAGCACCCACGGGGGGCATATTCGCCGGAGCACGTCCCCCTCTCGCAGTATGTAGATCAGACACATGGCGCTCATCCCTGTAGGTCTTATTATTCTAATGAGGCAGCTCATTATACAGTATGGCGGAGCTCCTATAGGCACAATGTATGGTCCGTCCCCAGAGGCCCCTGATGAATGGCGCCCCCTCCTCCTGTGAGGGATCGACGCACATAGAAGACCTCCATCTGTGGGGACAAGGAGGCGAGGACCCAAAAATAGAGAAGCAATATAGGCAGTAACGAGTCAGGAACCCTCGTACCCTCGCTGACCGGCCGCGTGCCACAAAGCCACAGACCCCGAGATATCTACAAACAGGGAGTCACAAGATTTTCCGAAAAGGAGAAAAATAAACCCGCAGCGACCCATCTGACCCCAAGACCTCAGGACAGCAGGGGTCTCAAAACCTCAGGACAGCGGGGGTCCCAAAACCTCAGGACAGCGGGGGTCCCAAAACCTCAGGACAGCGGGGGTCCCAAAACCTCAGGACAGCGGGGGTCCCAAAACCTCAGGACAGCGGGGGTCCCAAAACCTCAGGACAGCGGGGGTCCCAAAACCTCAGGACAGCGGGGGTCCCAAAACCTCAAGATAGCAGGGGGCTCACATATGCCACTGGTTAGTCCCCACTAGAAGTTTCCGTAAACCTGAGCCTTATGTCTCAATTCCCACTATCTCTGCTTACTGCGAGTGACTGGAAGCATTCCATTTACATCTACAGACCAAAACCCTGATAATTCTCACAGCTGAAGGTTTGTTACAATTGTGTCCAGTCTGTAGAAACCTCTGGACGCTCTGCACTCCAGAATGATACATTATAGCAAACTACCAGGACAGGAGAGAGAGTTTATAACTAAACTGATATATTGTAACAAACCCTCAGCTGTGAGAAGTATTAGGCCAGGAGGGTTAAGTATGGACTGTAGCCACCTGATCCATGGAAGGTACAGAGATTCCAATCTCCCCCGGGCCCTGGTGTCTCTGGGACCCAACATTTCCATGGCTACAGAGGCATCACTGAGGCCAGGGAGGAGACACTGGAACAGACAGTGTTGTATTGGGGACCTGCCCCTGTCACATGGGAGTATAATGCCCATCAGATTCACACACATAACCGAATGAGACACTGGAGGATCACGCTGAACCCCCAGACCGACCACCAGCCTCAGCTCCTCCCCCAAGAGGAATAACTGGAGTAGACTCCGGGGTTAAATCTGTCATGATGCACAGGCATCTATGGTAGTAGACATGACAATAAGGGGGCCCTTTGATAGGGGTAGATTTAAGTAATTCCCCTCTATCAGTGGTCTTGGCCCTATTGAAAGCTCTTTTATCCAGAGGGGATACCCTATGGCCCCCATTAAAAGAGCTTTCAATAGGGCCAAGACCACTGATAGAGGGGAATTACTTAAATCTACCCCTATCAAAAAGAATGAGACCATCAGATGCATCGGCACCTTTGATGGCTACAACAAAGAAATCTGTCGCATTCTGGGTAAATATTGGCACATTATCCAGACAGACAGAGATTTAAAATCAGTTCTTACCCCAAATCCAAGCATCACCTATAGGAGAGGTCCCAATTTAAAGGACCAATTGGTTCACAGCCACCTGAAAGAAAGAGAAACGGAGAATACATCAGTTAAAGGTAAATACAGCGGTTCAACTCCAAGTGGAGATTGTTCATTTTGTAAATATATCCCCGTATAAAGAAATTTATTAACCCCGGAGACAGAAAGGAGTATCATATCAGAGAGTTGATCACATGTAAGACCACGGGGGTTACACTGTATATATATAGCATCATGCCCCTGCCCTATGTTATACGTTGGCAAGACCACACAGGAGCTAAGACGTCGCATCTCGGGCCACCTGAGCTCCATCGAGACGGGCAAAGATACCCCAATCGCGAGACATATTAAATATGTACATGAGAACAAAACATCAGTCTTACGCTTTTGGGGTATTGAGAAATTACACTTAGGCCCAAGAGGTGGAAACCTAGATAGGAAGCTCCTGCAGTGTGAAGCACGATGGATAGACAGACTGAACACAATGAGCCCCAATGGCCTCAACGAAGGTTTCTCTTTCACAGCATTCATATAACTATATAGGTGAAGAAATACTATCAATCCTAAGTACTGCATAAATGACATCTAGCTTAATGAATAAAACTATTTAGCTCTCCTTCAATTACAAATAAGATATAATATAATAAAATAATAAAAAATAATAATGAACTATAGACATATGGAATTAGGGTATAGAAGTTGAGAATGACAAGGGCACAATCACCGCAATGATAGTTGTGTTGAAAACCATGCATTAATGATACCGGAATAGTGTAATGCACCATTTTCGGGTAGTGTTCGCTGTATTGGCTAAGAGGACAAATCAAAGATCTGATATAGGCTCCACCAAGTGAGGTTGCACTGGAAAACTGGACCAAAAATATGGTACATTTCTAAGGATAGTTTGATGTCTGAGGTCCTAGAATATCTATCTTAATGTATGAAGAACCCCTGTGGCGTCAGGATCTGTACCTGATCGAGCAGATGGTACAGATGTGTCCTAGTGCCTAGCTAGTTAGAGTGGATGTTCCTCTTGCCAATATTAAGCATACCTGTAATGGACCTCTGTTCCGAATTATCTAAGTTCCGACGCATGCGCAAAGAGTGGTTTCGATAGTGAAACCTGTGACGCATGCGCCGTGTAAATCGTGTATTAGAGAAGACGATTTTCTAAGTTCTGACGCATGCTCAGTTGAGCTCGGAAATCAGAAGACTTTTTCAAAGTATCAGCGCATGCGCATGGGATCGTCCGGATCTGACCCTTATCTGATGATGTCATAAGGGAGAGACGGAGCGGAGATTGGCCCGAGTGACGCAAACAACACGAGAGTCTTGATTCTGAGTGGGTAAGACGAATTTTCGACCCGCCCTATGACTATAAAGTATTTCTTGCAGCAAACACTCGTGTTGTCTGTAGCTCCATTCCCCTGAAGAAGCCGCCGAGTGCGGTGAAACATGTCGGGGGAGCTGCGTCGCATTACCTTTTAGGATTATGTTAGGGATAGTGTGTCTGTAGCCCTGTTACCTGCAGAAGCAGTGTGCCGCAGACTTATATCACTAGGGTAGCAGCGATAATTGCAGTTGTGCTGACAGCGATTAGACTGTCATTCCACTTCAGTTGGATTATCCAAGTAGTAGTTACCAAATGAGAAAGCAGCACCATGAATATATCGGCTGAATGATAGCTTTAATCTGGTGAGAGATAACACCAGTGGGTCATCCAAAGTGACGATTCCATGCCACAGGCAAACTTTGGAAGGGTGACCATCTAAGGTTATAGATATCATTCCCAAAAAGATACAATCGATATCAAGAAACAGTGACACAGAGTCACGAATCTACCCAGTGTACACTATTTCCCTTCATATATATTTTTAAAGATCTCTCAATAGAGTCTTTTCTGTTTTTCTGTTTTGTCATATATGTTAATTAATAATAAAAGTTATGTTTTAAATTGACCAGAAACAGGAACTATTAGTCTCACGACTACTGGATTATAAATATTGACCTCCTGGGTCCAGTGGATCATTTGAATCCAATTATTCCATCCATGTAGCATCCACGTCATCCAATGGCTGCTGCAGGGTACGGCTGCTAGGAAATGCTTACGGTGGAGTTTTGGGGCTAATTTTCTTAAAGGGTCCAAGTTGATTTTAACCCCCTCATCTGCACTACTTCTCTGCCGCACAATATACCATAAGACGCAAGAACGGAGAAACGCCTTTGAAATGACCGGAGAACGCAGACGCCAAGTCTACAACTAAGAATGAATAGAATGGCGCCGAGCGCAGACAAATCCGCTGAGACCCGTCATGGATTCAATGCCATGTATCTTGACAAGTGAAGGCGAGCGCGATCAGCCCGGCGTCCACCACACGCTCCAGACAACTCGCAGAGGATTGCAAAAGCAGGATACATTGTAGCAAATCCTCTGCTGTATGAGCAGGAAACCGTAAAATGCAGGCATTTAATGTTCATTCATTGACAGCAAGTAGAGAACCTAAAATAATTATTATATTAAGCACACAGGTGATGAACTGTTACAATGTATCGCTGTCGGTAAGAGCCATCAGCCTGGTTCCGCTTACAGTAAATAAATTACATTGATACATTGTAACCAAACTTCAGCTGTGTGAGCAGGACTCGGCCCCGGGCAGGATTCAGCCTCTAAACAAGGTTTTCATTTACTAACAGCAAACAGAGATCTTGAAAACAGGGTGATTCCAAAACACAATGAAAGCTGATGGGCAGTTGCAATGTATTAGCGTATGGAAAAAATGGAGAGATCTGTGCTGCTATTAATACACTGTAACAACCCCTCAGCTTTGAGAAGTAGTAGGTCTAACAGGAGGAGGGGCCACATGTGAAGAAGCTCCTCCCCCAGAATCGGTGTCTAGTGCCCCACTTATCAGGCCCTAAAGGGCCCCTCCAGGACAGGCCGATGGCAGTAACCATGTATGGCAGGATGATGCACAACCACATTGTATAGATATAGGGGTCATACAGCGCAAGCGCTCAGGGCATGGAGCAGAAAGCAGCAGCGCCCCCAGTGGTGACCGCAGGGCAGGACCCAGGAGGACAGAATCTTCCAGCAGTTCCTTCCCTTCATTAAGATCATTGGCAGAAAGAGCAAAATCACAAGAAGAAAAATAACTGCACGTGAAGCCGCCAAATCCCCTGTAGAAATGACCAGAGCGGCAGTGACCCCTGCAGGCCACACGGGGCGCTGCAAGGTGACAGAAAAACGGAGGAGAAGCAACAGCCCTAAATCAATAGTGACCCCACAGCAAATCCGAAGGGGTAATAAATATAATGTCAGGTCTACAGGTATTAGGCCTCATTCACACGTCAGTGTTTGGTCAGTGATTGTGAGCCAAAACCAGGATTGGACCCTCCATAGAGATAAAGGCATAAATGAAAGATCTGCTCCTGTTCTGTGGTTTGGGCTCACAATAACTGATGGAAATCACTGAGCGAACGTGTGTGAACGAGGCCTGAGGTGATGAGAGGTTGTCAGGGCCCCGCCCCTTTTACTGACATCACTGAACAGTGTGGAGATCAGGAATGACATAATAGTGTATAGAAAATATAGGCATGACTGAGGGTCATTGAGCCGTTATCTGAACACTGTCAGGATTACAGGGAAGATTAGCAATGGAGACTATTACCTGCTGGGTGTCACTGCACAGTGTATTATTACACATCAGGTTATTATGTGATGAGCCGAACTATGCAGAAAGCTCTGTGGAGTTTATAGAGCTGATGCCGCCTCTCTGCCCGGAGAAGATGTTTCTGATATTTTCTGTACTTCATGTATTGCGGTCATTAATAATTAAGTCAATTATATGTATGAGGTTCACGTATTATGCATATCAGCCACCACTAGGGGGAGCTCACTACATACAGATTATACAGCCACCACTAGAGGGAGCTCACTACATACAGAATATACAGTCACCACTAGAGGGAGCTCACTACATACAGATTATACAGCCACCACTAGAGGGAGCTCACTACATACAGATTATACAGCCACCACTAGAGGGTGCTCACTACATACAGATTATACAGCCACCACTAGGGGGAGCTCACTACATACAGATTATACAGCCACCACTAGAGGGAGCTCACTACATACAGAATATACAGTCACCACTAGAGGGAGCTCACTACATACAGATTATACAGCCACCACTAGAGGGAGCTCACTACATACAGATTATACAGCCACCACTAGAGGGAGATCACTACATACAGATCATACAGCCACCACTAGAGGGAGCTCACTACATACAGATTATACAGCCACCACTAGGGGGAGCTCACTACATACAGATTATACAGCCACCACTAGAGGGAGCTCACTACATACAGATTATACAGCCACCACTAGAGGGAGGTCACTGCATACAGATTATACAGCCACCACTAGAGGGAGCTCACTACATACAGATTATACAGCCACCACTAGAGGGAGCTCACTACATACAGATTATACAGCCACCACTAGGGGGAGCTCACTACATACAGATTATACAGCCACCACTAGGGGAGCTCACTACATACAGATTATACAGCCACCACTAGAGGGAGCTCACTACATACAGATTATACAGCCACCACTAGGGGGAGCTCACTACATACAGATTATACAGCCACCACTAGGGGGAGCTCACTACATACAGATTATACAGCCACCACTAGGGGGAGCTCACTACATACAGATTATACAGCCACCACTAGGGGGAGCTCACTACATACAGAATATACAGCCACCACTAGGGGGAGCTCACTACATACAGATTATACAGCCACCACTAGAGGGAGCTCACTACATACAGAATATACAGTCACCACTAGAGGGAGCTCACTACATACAGATTATACAGCCACCACTAGAGGGAGCTCACTACATACAGATTATACAGCCACCACTAGAGGGAGCCCACTACATACAGATTATACAGCCACCACTAGGAGGAGATCACTACATACAGATTATACAGCCACCACTAGAGGGAGCTCACTACATACAGATTATACAGCCACCACTAGAGGGATCTCACTACATACAGATTATACAGCCACCACTAGAGGGAGCTCACTACATACAGATTATACAGCCACCACTAGAGGGAGCTCACTACATACAGATTATACAGCCACCACTAGAGGGAGCTCACTACATACAGATTATACAGCCACCACTAGAGGGAGCTCACTACATACAGATTATACAGCCACCACTAGAGGGAGCTCACTACATACAGATAATACAACCACCACTAGAGGGAGCTCACTACATACAGATTATACAGCCACCACTAGAGGGAGCTCACTACATACAGATTATACAGTCACCACTAGAGGGAGCTCACTACATACAGATTATACAGCCACCACTAGAGGGAGCTCACTACATACATATTATACAGCCACCACTAGAGGGAGCTCACTACATGTACATATACATCTATATAGGATCAGTAAACCTGCTGTCTTAGAAAGGATTTCTACATAAAATCTAATGCTGTCTATGTCTCAGGTGAGAACAGCGTCCGCGCTCATTACTGTTATTTACTGAGATATGGACATACAGAACGTGCCGCCATATTGGTAATAGCAAAACGGTCACACTGTTCTTCTTAACATACATACACAAGGGAAGAAAGAAGATTGTACGGTGGTCCTGGCACAAAAAACAGCAGCTCTTTGAATGTGTGTGTGTGGGGGGGGGGGGATCTTCTGTATCCTTTATGTATATATTATTACAGTTCTTGCTGATCTCACATCGAGGAGTCAAATATTCAGGAAGGCATTAGTACTGATTATTATTATTATTATTATTAGCATTGTTATTAGTAGCAGTGTATATTATTATTATTATTTGTATTTTAATTTATTATTTTTATTGTTTTACATTTAATATTTTGGTGACATTTTATTTATTATTTTTTATTTTATTTAATATTTTGGTGACATTTTATTTATTATTTTTTATTTTATTTAATATTTTGGTGACATTTTAGGTTCAGAGTATTATGTCGTTGTCCGTGTGGTTGTTCTCCCTGTAGTGAACTCCTCATCTTCTTATGCGAGTTCTACAATATTTATCAGCGGCAATAACTCGGAGACGAGTGGCGTGAAGAAATCCCAGTCCGCAGCGTCTCGTCCTCCGTCATCTCATTGTACAGAATATCAAATCCAATGTTTCCTGGTAGAAGTTTCTGATGGAGGGGAGAGCAGCGATATTAAGATGCGTCTGACGATTGCTGTGATCGCCCCCGTCCCTGCTGCCCCTTCCGCCCCAGCCCATCAAGGTATCTCCATTAACATCACCATCTGTGGTCGAGGTGGAACATTTTGGATCTGACACAAGTTCTTTTGTCTGGATCTTTCAAGAACATTCCAGCAAATGTGCAGAACACGTGTCCTGCCGCCTCTCCGGGGACGACTCCTATTATCCTGCTCTTCTGAGGACAGGAGGAGGCTGAGGGTTTGTGCTCACGAGGCCTCCGCTCGGCCGCAGAATCAGTGATATTTAATCTGCGTGCTCGGGGGCCCCTGGTGCGTGCCCTGCCTGCTCACCCGGATCAGGATGCTTGTTTTACTGGACAAATGTGTAACTTTAGAAATTGGCAGGAACCGTATTCGCCGTGGCCACCTGTCCGCACAGCGAGGAACGCTGTCCAAAGCTCTGAGTAAGCACAAACGTCTCCGACTCCTCTTCCTGCAGCTTCCTCACCCGTTCAAAGGAGCCATTTATAAGATCTCACAGTTCAAAGTGGCCCCGGTCCCTGCAGATCTGCTGTCCATACGTCCTCCGCGGCAGCAGCACAGCGTCCTACACGACACGTCCGCCTCCTTCATCCGAGCTCGTTACAGTCTCAGGATATCGGACAATGTGGACCTTCCTATTGAGGTCGGGGATACGCGGAGACTTTCGGACTAGAATAGATGATGGAGGTTACAGTTGCAAGAAAAAGTATGTGAACCCTTTGGAATGATATGGATTTCTGCACAAATGGGTCATAAAATGTGATCTGATCTTCATCTAAGTCACAACAATAGACAATCACAGTCTGCTTAACCTAATAACACACAAAGAGTTAAATGTTACCATGTTTTTATTGAACACACCATGTAAACATTCACAGTGCAGGTGGAAAAAGTATGTGAACCCTTGGATTTAATAACTGGTTGAACCTCCTTTGGCAGCAATAACTTCCACCAGACGTTTCCTGTAGTTGCAGATCAGACACAACGGTCAGGAGTAATTCTTCACCATTCCTCTTTACAGAACTGTTTCAGTTCAGCAATATTCTTGAGATGTCTGGTGTGAATCGCTTTCTTGAGGTCATGCCACAGCATCTCCATCGGGTTGAGGTCAGGACTCTGACTGGGCCACTCCAGAAGGCGGATTTTCTTCTGTTTAACCCATTCTGTGGTTGATTTACTTCTATGCTTTGGGTCGTTGTCCTGTTGCAGCACCCATCTTCTGTTGAGCTTCAGCTGGTGGACAGATGGCCTTAAGTTCTACTGCAAAATGTCTCGATAAACTTGGGAATTCCTTTTTCCTTCGATGATAGCAATCCGTCCAGGCCCTGATGCAGCAAAGCAGCCCCAAACCATGATGCCCCCACCACCATACTTCACAGTTGGCATGAGGTTTTGATGTTGGTGTGCTGTGCCTCTTTTTCTCCACACATAGTGTTGTGTTCTTCTTCCAAACAACTCCACTTTGGTTCCATCTGTCCACAGAATATTTTGCCAGTACTGCTGTGGAACATCCAGGTTCTCTTGTGCAAACTGTAAACGTGCAGCAATGTTTTTTTGGACAGCAGTGGCTTCCTCTGTGGTGTCCTCCCATGAAATCCATTCTTGTTTAGTGTTTTACGTATCGTAGATTCGCTAACAGGGATGTTAGCATATGCCAGAGACTTCTGTAAGTCTTTAGCTGACACTCTATGATTCTTCTTCACCTCATTGAGCAGTCTGCGCTGTGCTCTTGCAGTCATCTTTACAGGACGGCCACTCCTAGGGAGAGTAGCAGCAGTGCTGAACGTCCTCCATCTATAGACAATTTGTCTTACCGTGGACTCATGAACAGCAAGGCTTTTGGAGATACTTTTATAACCCTTTCCAGTTTTATGCAAGTCAACAATTCTTAATCGTAGGTCTTCTGAGAGCTCTTTTGTGCGAGGCATCATTCACATCAGGCAATGCTTCTTGTGAAAAGCAAACCCAGAACTGGTGTGTGTTTTTTATAGGGCAGGGCAGCTGTAACCAACACCTCCAACCTCATCTCATTGATTGGACTCCAGTTGGCTGACACCTCACTCCAATTAGCTCTTGGAGATGTCATTAGTCTAGGGGTTCACATACTTTCTCCACCTGCACTGTGAATGTTTACATGGTGTGTTCAATAAAAACATGGTAACATTTAACTCTTTGTGTGATATTAGTTTAAGCAGACTGTGATTGTCTATTGTTGTGACTTAGATGAAGATCAGATCACATTTTATGACCAATTTGTGCAGAAATCCATATCATTCCAAAGGGTTCACATACTTTTTCTTGCAGCTTGTATACTTACACCACGTGAACGGTGCGTCTCTCCGCAGGGCATCAACAGGGCGCCCAGCCGTATTCAGACTCAAACAATGCCAATCTCCATCGCTGCGGGTTCGGTCGCCATCATTTCACTGCATGAATTAATATTCCTAATAATTTGTAACTCCCCCCCATCCCCCGCCCGACCATTCGGCCCCTCATTCACACCACACATTGACGATGCTGGAATCAGTGGCAGCAGAGAAGTCGCATAAAGCGCTTTAGAATATTGGGGCAGCGGCGAGCTCCGTATTGTCATGGTCTTACCTGCTTGCTGCTCTCCTTCGTTTGACATGTGCTGGCGGCCATCTTGGATTCTGGGTTTCTTGTAGCCTTCCACCCTGCGGCTCCTCCTTCCCCTGGGAGGAGCTGGATGCCTAGCTCATATATATAGGAGGTCTGTGGCTTCAGTTCCTTGCTTGGTCCTCTTGTGTTCACATGCTTCTAAGACTGCTGCTGCTTCTGGTTCCTGATCCTGGCTTCGTCTGACTACCCTGCTGGTTCCTGATCCTGGCTTCGTCTGACTACCCTTCTGGTTCCTGACCTCTGGCTTCGCAAAGACTCTGCTCGGTTTCACCATCCGTTTGGACTTTTGCTTTACAGCTTTATTTTCAATAAAGCCTTCTCATTTTCACTTATCTCTTGTTGTACGTCTGGTTCATGGTTCCGTGACATTAGGACCAAGCCATGAATTCTGACGGTACAGGGCCATCCTCGCTACCCACGCTGGTTGCCAGACTTGATCAGCAGGATCACCTGTTGGGTCGGTTCGCTGTGGCGTTGCAAACCCTGCTTGAACGCACGGCTCATTTCGCTCCCGTTGCCGATGGGTCGGTTGTCGCTCCTGGGCTCGCTCCTACTGCCGCTCCTGTTGTTGCGCCAGAGTCTACCCCGACACCTGTTGTTGCGCCTGCGGTGTTTCGGGGTATGACCGGTTCTGCCCCTCTTCCACAGCGCTTTGGGGGAGAGCCAACTCAGTGCCGAGGTTTCCTTAACCAGGTGGGCATTTATTTCGAGTTGCTGCCACATGCCTTTCCTACTGAGAGATCAAAGGTGGGCTTCTTGATCTCGCTGCTCTCGGACAAGGCCTTGGCCTGGGCCAGCCCTTTATGGGAGAACAACAATCCGGTGGTTGCCGAGTTTTCCGGTTTTGTTGCTTCTCTTCGGAAGGTATTCGATGTGCCGGCTCGTGCTGCCTCTGCTGCGAAGCTCCTTATGTCCATCAGACAGGGTTCACGATCCGTAGCTGAATACGCCATTGAGTTTCGTACCCTGGCAGCAGAGGTGGGCTGGAATAATGAGGCTCTGGTCGCTGCTTTCTCTCATGGTCTCTCGGATGCCTTGAAGGATGAGGTTGCAGCTAAGGACCTACCAGTTGAGCTCGAGTCTCTTATTTCTTTCCTGATTTTGATTGACACCAGACTCAGGGAGAGACCTTCCTTTAAGGAGAACCTGCGGAGGTCTTCTAACAGATTGGTGCCTACGTTTGCTGTCCCACCCGTGCCTCCCTCTCCTCCCACGCCTCCTGGGGATGACTTGTCTGGGGGTGAACCCATGCAGCTGGGGTTTGCTCGCCTGTCCGAGGGGGAGAGGGCACTCCGGAGACGTGAGGGCCGATGCATGTACTGTGGTCTCGGTGGGCATTTTCGGTTGGCATGTCCGAACCGTCCGGGAAACGCTCGTACCCTGAGATCCTGTCGGGGGCAGATCTTGGGTGGAGTCTCCTCGTCCCCGGTTTCCCGTGTTGACAAACCACTGATCACTGTTGTCCTCTCCTGGGTCGGGGGCTCGGTGACGACCCAGGCGTTGGTGGACTCTGGTGCTGGTGGTTTGTTCATTGATAGTGTGTTCGCTGCCGCCAATTCCATTCCTCTGCAGGCTCGAGGTTCCCCACTGGCTCTTGAGGCGATAGACGGCAGACCCCTTCTGCCGCCACACGTGACTCATGAGACCCTTCCAGTGGGGATAGCCATTGGTGCCGTTCACAGAGAGTCGGTCTGCCTCCAGGTTATTTCGTCTCCACACTACTCGGTGGTCTTGGGGTACCCCTGGCTCCAGAAGCATAATCCGACTTTCGATTGGAGATCGGTCGAGATCCTCTCGTGGTCACCGCAGTGTGGGGCTAGTTGCATCCATGGGTCTGTCAAGTTGCTGTGTACTTCCTCGGACTCTCTGTTGCCTCCTGAATATGAGGAGTACCGGGATGTATTCGATAAGGTGCGTGCGGTTGCCCTACCTCCGCACCGCCCATATGATTGTGCCATAGAGTTACAATCTGGTGCCGTTCCTCCTCGTGGCAAAGTCTATCCACTGTCGGTAGCGGAGAATGAGGCCATGGAGGAGTACGTGAGGGAGGCGCTTTCACGCGGACACATTCGCAAATCTTCGTCCCCGGCAGGGGCTGGATTTTTCTTTGTGAAAAAGAAGGGCGGTGAGTTGAGGCCTTGCATCGATTACAGGGGTCTCAATCGCATCACGATCAAGAACGCTTACCCGATACCCTTGATTTCCGAGCTGTTCGATCGCCTTAAAGGGGCCACGGTCTTTACCAAACTCGACCTGAGGGCGGCATATAACCTGGTAAGGATCAAGGCGGGCGATGAGTGGAAGACCGCGTTTAACACCAGGACCGGTCATTACGAATCCTTGGTTATGCCCTTTGGGTTGTGCAATGCGCCCGCAGTCTTTCAGGAATTCATCAACGATGTTTTCCGTGACCTGTTGCAGCAGTGTGTGGTAGTCTATTTGGATGACATCTTGGTATATTCTGAATCCATGGAGGCCCACATTCTGGATGTCAGACGAGTGTTGCAACGGTTACGAGAGAACAAGCTGTTCGGTAAGCTTGAGAAATGCGAATTTCACCGATCCCAGGTAACCTTCTTAGGTTACATCATTTCCGCTGAGGGGTTCTCCATGGATCCTGAGAAGGTTTCGGCTGTCTTACAGTGGCCCCAGCCCAGTGGTCTTCGTTCCCTGCAGCGCTTTTTGGGCTTCGCCAATTATTATCGGAAGTTCATCAGGGACTTTTCCATGCTGGCCAAGCCTCTCACGGATCTGACCAGGAAGGGCAGTAATTCCCAGGTCTGGCCGCTCGAGGCCATCCGAGCTTTTGAGGCCCTAAAGTCCGCCTTTGTGTCGGCTCCGATTCTGTCGCATCCCAACCCTGGGTTGCCCTTTGTCCTCGAGGTGGACGCGTCTGAGACGGGAGTAGGCGCCCTTCTGTCTCAGCGTAGAACACCAGAGGGTCCTCTGCTTCCTTGTGGGTTTTACTCCCGGAAACTGTCTTCCGCGGAGTGCAACTATCAGATTGGTGACAGGGAGTTATTGGCCATCGTGCAGGCCCTTAAAGAATGGAGGCACTTGCTCGAGGGTTCGGTGGTTCCGGTTCTCATCCTGACGGACCACAAGAATCTGACCTACCTTTCTGAGGCCAAGAGATTGACACCACGTCAGGCCAGATGGGCTCTGTTCTTGTCACGTTTTAATTACGTGGTCTCCTACCTACCCGGTTCCAAGAACATCAGGGCGGATGCCTTATCACGGCAGTACTCCGAGCTGTCCAGGGAGGAGTCGATTCCGACTTCGGTCATACCTCCGAATCAGATCCTGGCCGCCATTCGCACCAGCCTGACCTCTCCCCTGGGTGAGCAGATTTTGGCGGCTCAATCTGGTGCTCCCTCTGGGAGACCCAACGGCAGATGTTTTGTGCCTGAGGAGTTGCGCACTCGGTTGTTGCGTACCTACCATAACTCCAAGACCGCGGGGCATCCTGGAAAGAATCAGCTGTCCTGGGCTGTTTCACGTCTGTTCTGGTGGCCTTCCCTACGTTCCGACATCGCCGCATATGTAGCGGCATGCTCCGTTTGTGCCCAGAGTAAGTCCCCTCGGCACCTTCCGTTGGGTCTTCTGCAACCCATAGCCACCGGGGAGCGTCCATGGTCACACCTGGGGATGGATTTCATTGTGGACCTCCCTGCATCCCGAGGCCATACGGTCATTCTCATGATTGTGGATCGGTTTTCCAAAATGTGCCACTGTGTTCCTCTCAAGAAGTTACCCTCTGCACAAGAGTTGGCCACGATTTTTGCCAGGGAGGTCTTCCGGTTGCACGGTTTGCCTAAGGAGATTGTGTCGGATCGGGGGAGTCAGTTTGTGTCCAGGTTCTGGCGCACCTTTTGCTCCCAGTTGGGGATTCATCTCTCCTTCTCCTCGGCCTACCACCCTCAGTCCAATGGGGCCGCAGAACGATCCAATCAGGCCTTGGAGCAATTCCTTCGTTGCTATGTCTCCGATCACCAAGACAATTGGGTTGACCTCCTGCCTTGGGCTGAGTTTGCCAGGAACACGGCGGTGAACTCTTCCTCTGGGACGTCTCCCTTCATGGCCAATTATGGGTTCCAACCTGCCGTGTTACCGGAGGTATTCTCTCCCCAGGATATTCCGGCTGTGGAGGATCACCTTTCCGTCCTACGTGCTTCTTGGGTACAGATCCAGAAGTCTCTTGAGGTCTCTGCGCAGCGCCAGAGACTCCAGGCTGATCGCAGACGAGCGCCTGCTCCTTCCTACCAGGTCGGAGACCGTGTATGGTTGTCCACCCGCAACCTCAACCTTCGAGTGCCCACTCCCAAGCTGGCGCCTCGCTTTGTTGGTCCCTTCCGAGTGCTTCGCAGGGTAAACCCGGTAGCCTATGCCCTTGCGCTTCCTCCTGGCATGCGGATCTCCAACGTGTTTCATGTCTCCCTGTTGAAGCCACTGGTGTGTAATCGTTTCACTTCCTCGGTTCCTCGGCCTCGTCCGGTCCAAGTGGGCAATCGTGAGGAATATGAGGTGAGCAATATCCTGGACTCACGCCTGGTCCGCGGTCGGTTGCAGTTTTTGGTCCATTGGCGTGGTTATGGTCCAGAGGAGCGTTCCTGGGTTCCCTCCGCAGATGTCCATGCTCCTGCCTTGCTCCGAGCCTTCCACGCACGCTTCCCTCAGAAACCGTTTTGTGCTCCGCGGAGGAGGGGTCCTTGAGGGGGAGGTACTGTCATGGTCTTACCTGCTTGCTGCTCTCCTTCGTTTGACATGTGCTGGCGGCCATCTTGGATTCTGGGTTTCTTGTAGCCTTCCACCCTGCGGCTCCTCCTTCCCCTGGGAGGAGCTGGATGCCTAGCTCATATATATAGGAGGTCTGTGGCTTCAGTTCCTTGCTTGGTCCTCTTGTGTTCACATGCTTCTAAGACTGCTGCTGCTTCTGGTTCCTGATCCTGGCTTCGTCTGACTACCCTGCTGGTTCCTGATCCTGGCTTCGTCTGACTACCCTGCTGGTTCCTGATCCTGGCTTCGTCTGACTACCCTGCTGGTTCCTGACCTCTGGCTTCGCAAAGACTCTGCTCGGTTTCACCATCCGTTTGGACTTTTGCTTTACAGCTTTATTTTCAATAAAGCCTTCTCATTTTCACTTATCTCTTGTTGTACGTCTGGTTCATGGTTCCGTGACACGTATTTATGGCGGCCTTGCGTCACTTTCTAGTTTTTGTTCTTTCCGTGCTGGAGATAAAGGACCGGAAGTCGCCCTCATAGATGTATTGGATATTTCATTACAATGATACATTTATTTTATTTGTAACCCCCCCCCCACCTCCCGCTGCCCATCCACACCCCGTTTCTAGATGCCGCGCTCCTCGCGCTTCTGCTCCTTTTCCCCTCATTACCTTCTTGAATTCATCGATGTATCAACTTTATTTCTTAAAGAGACATTAGCAATAAATATCTGAATAAACGAGACTCCAGACGATGGGGGGAGGCCCGGCGAGAGAATGGGGGTGATAGTACTCTCAGCATGTCACTTGTGTCCTCCAATCACCTCTCTGCAATTAACCCTGGTGATAAGCGTCTCACTGAGCGTCCCCCGCCACCAATCAAATACTCAGGAACTTAAGGACCGCTCCCCTCTCCTGACATCTCAGTTTTAACAACTATGTGCATTTCCCATGTAATAATTCTGGAGAATGCATTCTTATCAGTCTGTGGTGTATCATTCCTCTATTATTCCTGCTAGAAGTTATGAAGACATTTTTAGAAGTTTGCAATGAAGGTCCAGATGAGTGCTGTGGCCCCTGCTGTGTATCGGTACGGTAGGTGACCATTGTGCTGTGGCCCCTGCTGTGTATCGGTACGGTAGGTGACCATTGTGCTGTGGCACCTGCTGTGTATCGGTACAATAGGTGACCATTGTGCTGTGGCCCCTGCTGTGTATCGGTACGGTAGGTGACCATTGTGCTGTGGCCCCTGCTGTGTATTGGTACGGTAGGTGACCATTGTGCTGTGGCCCCTGCTGTGTATCGGTACGGTAGGTGACCATTGTGCTGTGGCACCTGCTGTGTATCGGTACAATAGGTGACCATTGTGCTGTGGCCCCTGCTGTGTATCGGTACGGTAGGTGACCATTGTGCTGTGGCCCCTGCTGTGTATCGGTACGGTAGGTGACCATTGTGCTGTGGCCCCTGCTGTGTATCGGTACGGTAGGTGACCATTGTGCTGTGGCCCCTGCTGTGTATTAGTACGGTAGGTGACCATTGTGCTGTGGCCCCTGCTGTGTATCGGTACGGTAGGTGACCATTGTGCTGTGGCCCCTGCTGTGTATCGGTACGGTAGGTGACCATTGTGCTGTGGCCCCTGCTGTGTATCGGTACGGTAGGTGACCATTGTGCTGTGGCCCCTGCTGGTAGTCACATGGACACTATGTATTCGCCCCCTTTATGTCCAGGGGTCTGTTGGGGGGTCTCTGGGTTGGTTGATATCTCCACCTCTAGGGGGCACCAGAGAGACAGGGAGTCATGTGACTGCGTCCTGCTGCCCTTGTTAAATATGTTAAATATCTGATCCTCCCGGGAACGCCCACAAAGACCTCTGGACACACCCACTTTTGGGCACATTTTTCATCAGGTCTCATTCATTGGGGATCCATTATATTCGCATTAACCCCTTCAGTCCTGTTACTGATCTCGTTAGGGCCGGAGGACCCGTCAAGGTCATAGATTCCGACCGTGATTAACCCTTTCCTGTAGGGGCCTCACAGTCCATGATGCAATCCGCCCTCTTCCCAGCGGCGCCTGCGTCATGTGATCCGTCCGATACATTGTAACAATAAAGGCAGCGCGGCTACAATGTATCCGGACCGCGCCTCCGCATATATTTGCGCCTTCGCTGTGATGTTTCGCCACTTCTTCTGGAAGCTCCGGGTCAGAGACACAAAGGTGACGTCCCTGATTGCAGAAAACAGCGCCGCGTGTTGTCGGCTTGATGAATTAAGAGGACGCTGCCGGCGTAATTACAGCGTAACCCTTCAATAAAGAAAGGGCAGCGCTGATTAACGGCGGAATAATTGGGGCTGATTGATGCGCCTCCGCGCCCCTCCACCCCCTACGTGTCATTATTTTGCCTTTGGGCCTCGTTTCGCTGCTGTTTGCTTCTACTTTTGTCATCAGCTGTAATTTATGAGCGCAGCCGGCAGCTCTGCGAGGAAGGAGGGCCAAGAAACGGAAATCTCTGCACCCCAGGACGCGGTGGCTGGAAATGGCCGGACGGGGGGGGGGGGCTACACCCCGAGATCCGTGAGGATCGTCCCAAACCAGAACTGATCAAGGCTGCAGCCCCCCCGCTGCCCCGACTACGGCTCCTGTCATTACTGCCCGGACAGCAGGGGGCAGCACTCGGGCTGTGCAGCGATATGCCGGGCGCACGCACGCAAACGTTTTTGTCCTCATCTGATCCGCACTTTAATGGGGCTGCAAAAGATGCGGACAGCGCGCCGTGTCCTGTCCACGTCAGTTCTGTCGCCCCGAAAAAATATAGAACCTCTCCGATTCTTGTCCGCATTACAAGGACAGGACAGTTCTGGCCCAGATGCTCCGTTCTGAAACCTGCAGGAAGCACGGAATCAGCGGAACAGGTGACCGCGCACAAGACCCGAGGCCGAGTTCACGTCAGTGTTCGGTCGCTGCAGCTTTAAACACAGAACAGGAGATCCTTCCGTTACTCCCGATGGCGGCGGAGGCTGCGCTGCTGGTGGAAATCACTGAAGTGTGAACTCGGCCTAACAGGAGCGGTAAATACAGCCTGGGGGAGGGGAGAGACGAAAGCTGCATCTCATCCACTCCGCAGGTATAACCAGTGACTGGGCCCCACAGCAAATGTTTAAACAGGGCCCCCCCTTCAATGCAACCCCCACTCTTGTGACAGTCACAGGAAATCCAGCCGTGTTTGATTTCTTGCAGCTGCCACAGTGATACCATGCATTTCTGCTCCACCCTTTCAGCAGGAAGCAGGACTGGCCCACTTCAGCCCAAAGGGGGAGAATGGAATGGTAGGTTCCATTCTATCTAAGGACAGCTCTGCCATTCGCACTGCCACCTGCTGGTGAACCAGGCACATTACATGTAATGAACAGTTGCACCACGTAGAGGAGCTGGACAGAAATACACAGATGGCATTTGGGTTAGACCATTAGAGATAGTAGCAGGGTGTAGGAATGGTAACAACGGGGCGTTACACTAACACATTCCTCTCCTCTCTCTGCCATGAGGCAGGGCACATACCTTCACAAGGCTGCCATGCCTTCTGGTCCTTCTGTTTGGTCTATGCGGCACCATATTAATCGGGGCCGGTACCAATGGTACCACATGTTGAGGGGCCCGATAGATACCCCACTGATGCCAGTTTTAGGCCCAGTTCACACAACTGACTTTGAGAAACATGTTTAAAAAAAATCAGCACGGAATATACTTTTACTAAGGGCTCTTTCACACCTGCGTTCTTGTCTTCCGGCATAGAGTTCCGTCGTCGGGGCTCTATGCCGGAAGAATCCTGATCAGGATTATCCTAATGCATTCTGAATGGAGAGAAATCCGTTCAGGATGCATCAGGACGTCTTCAGTCCTGGAACGGAACGTTTTTTGGCCGGAGAAGATACCGCAGCATGCTGCGCTTTTTGCTCCGGCCAAAAATCCTGAACACTTGCCGCAAGGCCGGATCCGGAATTAATGCCCATTGAAAGGCATTGATCCGGATCCGGCCTTAAGCTAAACGTCGTTTCGGCGCATTGCCGGATCCGACGTTTAGCTTTTTCTGAATGGTTACCATGGCTGCCGGGACGCTAAAGTCCTGACAGCCATGGTAAAGTGTAGCGGGGAGCGGGGGAGCAGTGTACTTACCGTCCGTGCGGCTCCCCGGGCGCTCCAGAGTGACATCAAGGCGCCCCAAGCGCATGGATCACGTGATCGCATGGGGCGCTCTGACGTCATTCTGGAGCGCCCCGGGAGCCGCACGGACTGTAAGTATACTGCTCCCCCGCTCCCCGCTCCTACTATGGCAACCAGGACTTTAATAGCGTCCTGGCTGCCATAGTAACACTGAACGCATTTTGAAGACGGATCCGTCTTCAAATGCTTTCAGTTCACTTGCGTTTTTCCGGCTCCGGCGGGCACCTC
Organism: Bufo bufo; assembly: GCF_905171765.1. Classification (NCBI taxonomy): domain Eukaryota; kingdom Metazoa; phylum Chordata; class Amphibia; order Anura; family Bufonidae; genus Bufo; species Bufo bufo. Next base: position 229,026,093 of record NC_053396.1, read on the forward strand.
CGGCAAATGGAGTACACGCCGGATCCGGACAACGCAAGTGTGAAAGAGGCCTTAGAGGGCTTCTGTCACCCCCAAAACCCTTCTTTTTTTTTTGGGCTTGTTAAAATCCTTATTTAATGACTATTCCCTATATAGGGCTCTTACCTTTGTCTGTTTTTTTTATGGATGTTCACTTCAATACAAAGTTCAGCTGGAGGATTTTAAGATCTGTGCCAAAAACTGCACCAGAAATACACAAATACTGCATGGACCGCCATGGAATGTTGTTTTTTCTGCTTCCGATTTATTTCAATGGGAGATTTAATGCCGATTCTGCCCCAGATCGGGTGCGCTGCGGCTTCTTTTTTATATGTGTGCTGCTTCCCATTGAAGTGAATGGAAGGTTGTCTTGAGACGTTTTCTGTGGCAGAAATGCTCCAAAATCAGCGCCAAAAATCTCAATGTGAACTGGCCCATAGGCTGTATTTACCTCCGATTTTTACCCCAGGTGAAGCACATATGCAATGAGCCGGGCTGTGGGTCAGTGGGTCAGCTATGCAGTGGGTCAGGATATATGTGTAGTAGTTCGTGACGCCAATTGCAGCTTGCGCAGGTACTGTAGCAGGGCCCTTTAAGATGTTATAGCTCATGTACCAGGTGAGGAATGCCAGGTGGGGATAGTGTCTCTGTGTAGTGTCAACAGTGTCTCCTACCTTGGTACGGCTGGACTCCTGTATCCTGGCTCACTTGCAATAAATTGAGTGTTGCTAGTAGGAGTAATTGAGTAACTTTGATAGCAGTTAACGAGATCCAAACAAGTAATATGGTCCAACTCGTCTTTACTGAATGGCAGCTTTGATCCATACAAGATACAGCAATAGTCTTGGGTCCCAGCAGGTAGTGGCAATATGTGGCAGGAATCTATATGTATTCTGCTTCTTATACATATGCCTAGTAGATCTGGCAGGTACCTATCTTCTGCTCTGACTTTAGTCTGCTTGGTTTGGGCCTGACTAGCTGAGGAGGTACTTGGTTTCTCTTGGTCTTTGGATCTATACTCACAGGACTGCTCGCAGGGTATGATGTCTTCTTCCTGGAGATCTATAGTTCTGTAGATAGCTGCTTACTTGTCTACTTGTCCACAGCTGAGGTAGATGACTCAGGCTGGGAAGAGGGATCCTGGGCCTCAGCCGAGGCTGGATTCTAGGTTGGGATCCCTGTTTCTGGGAGCTCCTACCAACACAGCCTTCCCCAAGGAGGGGGCTGGTTACACACTCACTAACTTCCTTCTCCTCCTCATGAGACAGGACATGGGAACATCCCACTTCTGCTCACACAGGGGAGGCTAACCTGGAATGGACTATTCCAGGCTAGGAATACTAACTGACTTTGGTCTGCTACATATTGCTGCCACCTGCTGGTGTACATTGAAATTACAGCAAATATATAATACAGGCCTGAAGATACATATAATGGCAAATGCAAAGTTAGATTACACAGAATGACAATACATACACACCTAACATAATGTAGCGGGGAAGCAGAAGTTTTAGTGACATACTTCAGGATGTTACACATACACATTACTCATACATTACACAGTTGCCTCAGACAGCGTCGTCACCTTAGGCTTCCATTGTAAAAAAAAAGGAAAATACGGATCCGTTTAACATATATATGTTCTTACTGGACTATGCAGGATGGAGGAGCGGAGTATACTGGACGTGTGCATCCTTTTCTCCACACGTTCATTGTATGTTACATGTGGGACAAAAATGTGATGTGAACTTGCAGAGCACTCGCAACCGTACTCGCCGGCTCCGCTCCGTTCTGTGATCGTCTAGTCCCCATTCTGTAAATGTTTGGGTGGATGGGGGTCAGATGACCGGCCGCATAATGGTGTGTCCCCAAGCAGCACATAGGCGCCCAGGGGACTGGGGCATCAGATGAGTAGGGGGCCTAGAGGGCTGGGGGCATCAGATAGGTAGGGGGCCTAGAGGGCTGGGGGCATCAGATGGGTAGGGGGCCTAGAGGGCTGGGGGCATCAGATGGGTAGGGGGCCTAGAGGGCTGGGGGCATCAGATGAGTAGGGGGCCTAGAGGGCTGGGGGCATCAGATGGGTAGGGGGCCTAGAGGGCTGGGGGCATCAGATGGGTAGGGGGCCTAGAGGGCTGGGGGCATCAGATGGGTAGGGGGCCTAGAGGGCTGGGGGCATCAGATGAGTAGGGGGCCTAGAGGGCTGGGGGCATCAGATGAGTAGGGGGCCTAGAGGGCTGGGGGCATCAGATGGGTAGGGGGCCTAGAGGGCTTGGGGCATCAGATGGGTAAGGGGCCTAGATGGCTGGGGGTGTAACATCCCAGAGTGGGGTTACTAACGCTTTTACCCCGCTACAATCTGCTAAGAGCATTATTATTGTCATCTGATGTGATTTCCTCATGTCATTCACCACTGTGCAGTTGAAACCATTTTAAATGTTATTTTTCCTTTGTAATGTCTCAGATCTACCAGCAGGTGGCGTCATCGTTGGTAGGCATAGTTTTAATGTTATGGCCATTCAGAATGGAACATTCCAGTTCTGTTCTGTTCCCCCCTGCTTAAGGGAAGTGGAGTTTCCCACGCCCTGCGGCAAGGGAGGGAAAAACCAGTTAGATCCAGTGTGTTCCAGCTCTCCCTGCATGGGGAAGGCTGTGCAAGTAGGAGCTCCCAGAAATAGGGATCCCAAGCCAGGATCTCGTCTCGGTTGAGGCCAAAGATCTTCATCCCCAGGCTGAGCCTTCAGCCTCAGCTGGTTGACAAGCAAGCAGCACCTCCAGAACTACAGATCTCCAGGACGAACCATTCCCTGTGAGTAACATACAGAGACCAGGAGAAGCCAAATTCCTCCTCAGCTAGTCAGGCCCATACACAGCAGAAGATAGACAGAGCAGAAGACAGATTCCTGCCATATTCTCCAGGCACATGATAGGAGCAGAAGAGATATTGATCCCTGCCACACATTGCCAATACCTGCTGGGACCTAAGACTAATGCTGTATCTCATATGGATTAAAGCTGCAACCAGTAAAGATAAGTTGAACTTTATTACAAGTCTGGATCTCATTCATTATTACCAAAATCCCTCAATTACTCCTACTAGCAACACTCATTTTATTGCAAGTGAGCCAGGAATCAGGAGTCCAGCCGCACCAAGGTAGGAGACACCGTTGACACTATACCTACTACCACACAGAGACATTACCCCACTCTGGCATTCCTCACCTGGTACGTGAGTTGCAACACCTTAAAGGGCCCTGAGACTGTAACCTGCGCACGCTGCAATTGGCGTCACAAACAAAAACTATAGATTTATATATCCATATCCGGACCCACTGCATATGTTGGCGTCCACCTAACCGTACCACGGTCCTGCTCATTGCAGGGGCATCAGATGAGTAGGGGGCCTAGAGGACAGGGCACATGGGTAGGGGGCCTAGAGGACAGGGCATCAGATGGGTAGGGGGCATAGAGGACAGGCATCAGATGGGTAGGGGGCCTAGAGGGGAGGGCATCAGATGGGTAGGAGGCCTAGAGGACAGAGCATCAGATGGGTAGGGGGCCTAGAGGACTGGGGCATCAGATGGGTAGGGACTCCAGGGGAATAGGGCATCAGATGGGTAGGGGGCCTAGAGGACAGGGCATCAGATGGGTAGGGGGCCTAGAGGACAGGGCATCAGATGGGTAGGAGGCCTAGAGGACAGGGCATCAGATGGGTAGGGGGCCTAGAGGACAGGGCATCAGATGGGTAGGGGGCCTAGAGGACAGGGCATCAGATGGGTAGGAGGCCTAGAGGACAGGGAATCAGATGGGTAGGGGGCCTAGAGGGGAGGGCATCAGATGGGTAGGGGGCCTAGAGGACAGGGCATCAGATGGGTAGGAGGCCTAGAGGACAGGGCATCAGATGGGCAGGGGGCCTAGAGGACAGGGTATCAGATGGGTAGGGGGCCTAGAGGGGAGGGCATCAGATGGGTAGGAGGCCTAGAGGACAGGGCATCAGATGGGCAGGGGGCCTAGAGGACTGGGGCATCAGATGGGTAGGGGGCCTAGAGGACTGGGGCATCAAATGGGTAGGGGGCCTAGAGGACTGGGGCATCAGATGGGTAGGGAGCCTAGAGGACTGGGGCATCAGATGGGTAGGGGGCCTAAAGGACAGGGCATCAGATGGGTAGGGACTCCAGGGGACTGGGGCATCAGATGTGTAGGGACTCCAGGGGACTGGGGCATCAGATGGGTAGGGAGCCTAGAGGACAGGGCATCAGATGGGTAGGGACTCCAGGGGACTGGGGCATCAGATGGGTAGGAGGCCTACAGGACTGGGGCATCAGATGGGTAGGGGGCCTAGAGGACTGGGGCATCAGATGGGTAGGGGGCCTAGAGGACTGGGACATCAGATGGGTAGGGGGCCTAGAGGACAGGGCATCAGATGGGTAGGGACTCCAGGGGACTGGGGCATCAGATGGGTAGGGGTCCAAGAGAACTGGGGGCATCAGGAGCCCACAGGACTTGGGGAGGGGGGCAAAGAACAACAGATGAATGCAGCTGGGGGGCAGACAACATGAGATGCAGGACAGCTAGTGCTGGCAGGGATAAGCCTGGAATGTATGGGCTCCTGAGAGGGACGGGCACAGGCTCTTCCTCCTGTCACTGCTCAGCCTCCCCTCTCCCTCCTGTTATTGCCGACTACACAGCAGTCTCTGTAGCAGAAGCTGGGCTGTACCAATAGGAGAGGCGGGGGGAGACAGGATCTCCCCATAGCACACTGTACTGAGCCCTGTCTCCTCTATTAATGATCCTTGCTGATGGGCGGGGCTTGTCTCCCTGCTCCGAGGACATTGTAGAGCAGTGAAGTGATGTAGAAGGGGGTGTGGCCAGTCTGAGACTGCTTACTACTGGGTATAACTCCATCGCATCTCTTGTAAGAAGAGCAGGACGTGTTCCGCTCATTGGGGGAATTAGGGTAGGTGAGCATTACCTTCATGGTATTAATACTAAGGGGCCAGCACTACCGTGTGTAGGAGACACTAATGGGACATTACTACCGTGTGGGGGGGGCACTAATGGGACATTACTACCGTGTGGGGGGGGCACTAATGGGACATTACTACTGTGTGTGGGGGGCACTAATGGGGCATTACTACTGTGTGTGGGGGGCACTAATGAGGCATTACTACCGTGTGTAGGGGCTAATGGGACATTACTACCGTGTGGGGGGCATTACTATCGTGTGTGGGGGGCACTAATGGGGCATTACTACCGTGTGTGTAGGAGGCACTAATGGGATATTACTACTGTGTGTGGGGGCACTAATGGGGCATTACTACCGTGTGTGGGGGGCACTAATGGGACACTACTACCGTGTGTGGGGGCACTAATGGGACATTACTACTGTGTGTGTAGGGCACTAATGGGACATTACTACCGTGTGTGTAGGGCACTAATGGGACATTACTACTGTGTGTAGGGCACTAATGGGACATTACTACCGTGTGTGTAGGGCACTAATGGGACATTACTACCGTGTGTGTAGGGCACTAATGGGACATTACTACTGTGTGTGGGGGGCACTAATGGGGCATTACTTCTGTGTGTGGGGGGCACTAATGGGGCATTACTACTGTTTGTGGGGGGCACTAATAGGGCCAGCACTACCGTGTGGGGGGGCTAAGGGGACTGGATTGGGCGTGTATAGATAGGCATTGGGTGGAGTTAGAGCCTTGGCTATCTGAAGCTGGGCGGCAGGACCACCACAATTATGGTGGGCGTAGTGGGGCAAGTAGTTATGCACCGAGAGCCTCTGGGGTTGGAGCCCTTCCGGGTTTTCTCTACTTCCCCTAAGGCTACATGCACATGAACGTTGTTTGTTTCCGTGTCCGTTTTTTTTTTTTTGCAGATAGGATGCGGACCCATTCATTTCAATAGGTCCACAAAAAATGCGGACAGCACACCACATCAGTATGTCCGTTCCGTAGCCCCGGAAAAAAATAGAACATGTCCTATTCTTGTCCGTTTTAGGCATTTTTACAATGGATCCGGAAGAAGAAACAAAAACACTGATGGCATACCGATGTCATTCGGGTTTCTTTTTGCGAACCGCAAAGCACATACGGTCGTGTGCATGTAGCCTAATGATTAACTATATAACAGTCAGATAAGCAGGTCACAGCAGAGAGCAGCCGGTCGGGCCCGGGTCTGTTCCAGTATCCCGGGGGGTTTAGGGCAGTGAGGGCATTAATGTCTGGAGGGGGACAGAGGGGCGGAGGGGTCTGGAGGAGAACGGGGGGGGGGGGGGGGGGCGGTGGACCGATGAGCCTAGAAGAGGACAGGGGGAGGGGGGCGGAGGGGTCTGGAGGAGAACGGTTGGGGGGGTCGGTGACCGATGAGCCTAGAAGAGGACAGGGGGGAGGGGGACAGAGGGGTCTGGAGGAGAACGGGGGGGGGGGGGGGGGGGGGCGGTGACCGATGAGCCTAGAAGAGGACAGTGGGAGGGGGGCGGAGGGGTCTGGAGGAGAACGGGGGGGGGGGCGGTGACCGATGAGCCTAGAAGAGGACAGGGGGAGGGGGGGCGGAGGGGTCTGGAGGAGAACGGGGGGGGGGGGGGGGGGGGGGGCGGTGACCGATGAGCCTAGAAGAGGACAGGGGGAGGGGGGCGGAGGGGTCTGGAGGAGAACGGGGGGGGGGGGGGCGGTGACCGATGAGCCTAGAAGAGGACAGGGGGAGGGGGACAGAGGGGTCTGGAGGAGAACGGGGGGAGGGGAGGCGGTGACCGATGAGCCTAGAAGAGGACAGGGGGGAGGGGGACAGAGGGGTCTGGAGGAGAACGGGGGGGGGGGGGGGGGGGGCGAGGAGCCTAGAAGAGGACAGTGGGAGGGGGGCGGAGGGGTCTGGAGGAGAACGGGGGGGGGGG